>NC_064810.1:28337201-28421307 GCF_023721935.1 Panthera uncia
CATCCTTCAGACCTATGTCATGCAATATTATGCAATATTAACCATGACATTTTTCCGGACCAACGCTGCTATAAGTCACAGAAATCACATAATTTAGAGCTGGAAGGGCCCTAAAAATTCCTAACCCAGCGATTCTAAACCAAAAGTTACTATACTTCTAATGACATAAGGTGTACCTAAAGGTAGACCCTCGTAACATTTATAAGAACGCATTCTTCTTCAATTCCACTGCATGAAATACAATATGCCAGAATTATCTTTCTGACTCTATGTGCAGGATCTGGATTCTGCTTCTCCTAATCCTGACCACAGTAGAGTGTCTTTATTTTAAAAAAATATATCTGAGGCGCCTGGGTGGCTCAGTCGGTTACGTGTCCAACTTCAGCTCAAATCATGATCTCACAGTTCATGAGTTCAAGCCCCCCGTGTCAGGCTCTCTGCTGTCAGCGCAGAGCCTGCTTCAGATCCTCTGTCTCCCTCTCTCTACTCCTCCTCCTCCATGCTCTCTTTCTCTCTCTTTCAAAAATAAATAAACAAAAATTTAATATATATATATTTTATCAATTTTCTTGCATTTTATAATTATCACAATTAAGGTAAGAATAAATCTTTAAAGTACAAATGTAGACAGTCTAGGCACTGTAATACTATCGAATATGGTAGTCATTAGCTATGTGTGGTTATTACATTTAATTAAAATTAAAAATTCATTTCCTTAATCTTACTAGCTACAGTTCAAAGGCTCAATAATCATATGTTACTAGTGGCTGCCCAACCAGATAGTGTCGATGTAGTACTTTTTTTAGTTAAAAAAATTGTTTTGAAACTTTTATTTTATTTCACTTTATTTTTTTCCAGATATCTCAAATCCTCATATTATTCCTTTAATGGAAAACAAAACTTTGGTCTCTAACTCAAACCTGTTCTCTTTGTCAGCACTCCATGTCCCAAATCAAATCTCTCCTGTTTTTCCTTTTCTCCTCCCTCTTTTAAAAATTGAGATATATTGGGGTGCCTGGGTGGCTCAGTTGGTTAAGTGTCCAACTTTGGCTCAGGTCATGATCTCACAGTTCATGAGTTCAAGCCTTGCATTGGACTTTATGCTGACAGCTCGGAGCCTGGAGCCTGCTTTGAATTCTATGTCTCCTTCTCTTTCTGCTCCCCCACCTCTCTCTCTCTCTCTCTCTCTCTCTCTCTCTCTCAAAAATAAACAAAGGGGTGCCTGGGTGGCTCAGTCCGTTAAGCAACCGACTCTTGATTTTGGCTCAGGTCATGATCTCACGGTTTGTGAGCTCAAGCCCCACACTGCGCTCCATGCGGACAGCATGGAGCCTTCTTGGGATTCTCTCTCTCTCTCTCTCTCTCTCTCTCTCTCTCTCTCTCTCTCCTCTTCCCCTCCACTGCTTGTGTTCTCTCTCTCTCTCTCTCTCTCTCAAAATAAATAAACTTAAAAAATAAATAGACAAACATTAAAAACATTTTAATATAAAATTGAGATATATTTAGTTGACATACATTAGCTTCAGGTGTGTAACATAATGCTTCGATATTTGTATACATTGCAAAATGATCATTTAAACATCCATCACTACACATAGTACAAAATTACAAAATTTCTTGTGATGAGAACTTTTAAGAACTACTCTCTTGGCAGCTTTCAAATACAAAATACAGTATTACTAACTATAGTCACCATGCTACACATTATATTCCCATGACATTTATTTTTTAAATAGAAGTTTTATACATTCTGATCATCTTCACCCATTTTTAAAATCACAAAGATTCTACTGGACAGTGTTTGGTAGAGGAATGCTCTCAGACTGCCCACCTTAAACCCAGGATAACTGATGCTGCTTTTGAAGCATATCCCATTTCTTAGACCTCAAGAATTGTCATGGAGCCGTACCTCTGAGCTAAGGTGTAACAAAATCTGAGCTTTGAGACTCATGAACTCCTAAAGTGATCAAGTGGAAGGAGGCCTCTGCTTTTTCCACAAACCTTAAAATTGGTATGCCCTGACCTTTATTCCAAACGAGCAGCATGTGAATGGACAGAAAACGAGAAAGTCCTAACAGCTCCCCTCTTCAACAAGAACAGGATCTGAGATCAGGTTTACCCCACTCTAAAAACAAGTCCTTGATGAACTAGAGCCAATGTCAGATTAATATGGGTATCTGGTGCCACTATGAGAGACATTTTGGACATTGGGTATCTAAGTATGATGAAAATCAGAATTCTACAACCTGTAAAGAGACAAAGAAGAGAAAGAGAAGAGAAACTTAACTACCCTAATTAGTTCCATGGAGAGAGACTCCCTCTAGAAAGCAGGTGTAGGATAGGAGACTCAGAAAAAAGCCACCCTTATAAAATCAGTGGCATGTGCACATGCTACCTCAGTGCATCAATGCAGGTTATAACAACAGGTTGTAATGTCTTCTGCTGCTTGTTTGATGGACTTGGAATTAAATCATAATCCCTATGGCAAGGTCTACTGAGCTGGCTTGATTGATATACTCCTTTGATCCTGAGTGTTCTTTGTTCTTAAACAATCTCTCTAAAGAATCTATGGTTTCCTCCCTGTAGCCAGTGTGACCTTTTACGTTATTATCTCCAAGGTCTCTCTGCCCTTGTAAGAGTCACCCACAATGCTTGATTTTCTTCTTTTTATTTGACAACTTGTTCTAATTTCTACCACATTCCCCTCTTCCATATTTGCAAATCCACCCAAATCCTACACTCAAACTCCAATGCTTTAATCACTGAATGAAATCCTATTCCATATGGACTGTATATCAAAGACAAGTGTTAACATTTAAACTGATTCCTAGATTTGTTGACATCTTTCCTCCCTATTAGGATTTCTCAGAATTTATAGCCTCTAGAATTATGACTGTGGCAGTATGACCCAGCACTTGGGCTAAAACCATTCCATACTCCCATTTTGGCCCAATATGGCCAAATGGCCTGTAATGCTTAATGCCCAGCTCAGTCCAAATTGTAATACTTCCTTCCACTCATACAAATTCTACACCTTTCCCAAAGACCACTTCAAGGCTTCCTTTCTATGTGAAACCTTCCTTAACCGCACACAATCATTGTAGATTTCCTGTTCTTTTGACCTCTTATAAAACCTGCATTTAGTTCCACACATTAATTATATATGCTAATAATTCCCCCTAATTTCTTGAAGGAGTGGCTTGTTTATTTATTTACTCAGACATCCAGCTTTTTATAAAAATGTATAAAAGTCACTCTCCCAGATGATAAAAGTACAACAGGTAAATAGGTTTCTATTCCAAATCTTAAAGAGCCCACAATTTATAAAAGAGTAGTGAGTAAGAATGCAAAATACACTTAACTGAGTAATTCAAGTGATAACTACTGGAAGGAAGAAATTCTTTAACAGTTTAATTATGATGTAAATAAGCTCTTTAACAGTTTAATTATGATGTAAATAAAAGGCTCTGGATGGTAATGAGGTGGTATTTAAAACTGTATTTTCAAGAAAGAACAAATTAAACTTCAGGGTTATGACAAGTATAAGTATCAGCCAGGTTTCATTTCTGGGGGTGCGGTGCAGAGGCAAGACACAGAATGAAAGAGTAGCAGATAATGACTGCATAGAGAAAGATGGCTTTGTTGCATGAGAAAGCAGAGTGAGCACAGGAAGAACAAAAAAGTAGCATGCGGAATGAAAATGATCATGAAAGGAAGAAATGTTCATACATAAACACAGACAAACATGAAAATACTCAAGGCTATTCACTTTGTGAGGAGGAGTTCAGTGACACAACAGTGGACAGAAACCATCATCTAGTTTCCTGGATTAGGGCTCACTAGAAGTTTCAGGGACTGTAAGAACTATAGAGAACCATATAGAGAAATTAATACAACCAGTATTGATGAGTCAAAGTTTTTTAAAGCAAAATAAATGTATATTCAACGGGCACTCTAAGAATTTTTAATATACTATATGCTATTTCAAAGCATACAATGAAAGAATCCATTTAGAAATTGAGAATTCCTTAACTTTTTACCTTTTTGTAGATGAGTCCAATTACGGCTGTCTTAATTTTTGCTGAAGTGAGCATGTTAAAACGTTGATATTGCTGAAGGATCAAGGTTTGCAAAAAGACTACAACAAAAAGTGCCAAAGCATAACCATAGCCTCTCCATCCAAAATCTTGGCGATTTTCACAGAAAATAATCATTTGCCTGAATGTCATACAAAAATTGAGAAAGGGGAAGAAATGTTAAACATCTAATAGTTAAATGCTAATTAGAGTTAAGTGTTTTCAAACTGTCAAACACACACACACACACACACGCACACTCTTATTCTTGTAGAATTTAGTGATTCATTACTTAAATATAACATCCAATGCTCAGCACAAGTGCCCCCATTTATTTTTAATTCAAGTATTATATAATAAAATTAATAGAATCAACAGTTATTTTCAGATGCTTTTGAGTGCAAGGTTATTTTCTATTTTTCATATGGTAATCTCATCAACTAACTGTTCTGGTCTAACTTCATCATAAAAGTTAAGATACAGACACTTAAAGCTTCTTTTTTATCATAATCATACATTTTGTTAAATATAGGGAAACATGACAGTTAAAATTTAAGTAGTGAATCTCTTAAAATGGCACATAGTTTTTTTTCCAAAGGTCTGAATTATATCTCACCTCTTATTACGTTTATCCTATCCAATTCCCCTATATTCTATCTTCCCTTATTTTCTCTTAAGTTTGGTGACAGCAGGGCCATGATATCAGGTCAATGCTGGGGACAATGCTAGACAATGGGGACAGTTCTAATCATAACGATCTTGGTTGCTTATTGTCCTTCAACTATACACTGGTTAAAACTCAGAATGCCTGATGTCATTGTTAATAACATTATAGTGGTACTCTTAACCTTTTTTCAACTGCCTCTATGTGACTAATAATAATAATTTTAAAAGACTACATATACTCTACATAATGGTGGAAACAACTTGGATATATTCTTTCTGATACTACAGATTAATACGTCATTTATTTTGCAGGCTCAGTTCTTGGTTTATTTAAGTAGTTCCTGTTATTTTATAGGTAAAAAGTATAATATTAGATGTTTTAGAAATGTACCTTTTTTTACTCTGAGTTCTGGAGATACAGAAATGTGTTTTGTCATTGTTAATAGCCATTTTGAATGTACTTAAGGTTATACTCACAGGAAACCACATGTAATTAGGTAAGACTATACCTAAATTATTTTAAGAACACTGAATTTAAAAATTCATTGTTTAGGGGCGCCTGGGTAACTCAGTCAGTTAAGCGTCTGACTTCAGCTGAGGTCATGATCTCACAGCTCATAGGTTGGAGCCCCATGTCAGGCTCTATGCTGACAGTTCAGAGCCTGGACCCTGCTTCTGATTCTGTGTCTCCCTCCCCCGTGCTTGCTCGCTTTCTCCCTCTCTCTCTCTCAAAAATAAACTTAAAAAAATAAAAAATAAAAAATAAAAAATAAAAATTCATTCTTTATGTGAGTTTACATTTTTAAAGTTTACATTTTTAAAAAATAAAAAATTAATGTCTAAGCTTGGATCTATTTTATTCGCACCTTGGACAGCATATGGGTGAAAAATTAAAAGCAATCTGTGTTGCTTTATAAACCAAATTGCTTTATAAACCAAGTACTTCAAAATATTAACTTTATTAAAATTGTACTTTGGAATCAATATATACCAACCAGTGTTTCTAAAATTACTACTAAAACCTCTAGTCATTGAAAATTATTTGGAGCATTGTTTATTCTCAATGACACTATTAAATTATTCCATACCCCACCTAGATAAAATAATAGGAGGTTTGGTACTTATCAGTGGATCTGTATCAGATGCTATCCATTGGGACACCAAATTATTTTTACAAGAGCAACTTACTGAATGTTTTCTTGGTCTGGAAATTAAATTTCCTGAAAGAAGTGCCCTATTCTTATTGTGGATGTATCTACCTATCAGACTTTTTCCTTTCTCATAAAATCAAACAACTAAATGACTATAATAAGTATCATAGTGGGTCTACACATATAAATCAGGAAGTACTAAAAATAATCTGTGATCAATACATGGTGAAGACCATAAAACCATATTCATCATATCAGATGTGAATACTCATTTTTTTGTTTGACTAATATCATAATAAAATTCATAGAAAGGGGGAAAATAGTAAGCACAACAATCAGCAAGAAACATGTTTCTTCTAATAGTAATTAATGAAAGTGTTATTTTTAGATGTTTGATTATTACATATATGAGTCATGATAACAGGACAATATATTTTCATCCTTACAAACAGTCCTGTCTAGTACTTTTCCTTATCAAAAGAAAAAATAGACATCTCAAAATTAGCTAAAAAAAATTAACTCCCCCAGGCTCGGATTATGATCATACAAACTCATAAAATTCTTTCTTTTTTTATGTTTCAACTTTTTATTTACATTCTAGTTAGTTAACATATAGTTAAACTCATAATTTTTTTTCTGATCATTTATTCCTCAATGTGGAAATATTAAGGCTATTCATCTACTTTAGAATGAGAATCTCTTGATTCTCTTGATTCTTGAAAAGTATAACTTTGGATAAGCCCATTTATTTAGTATTCCATTGAGGAAATGTATTTGAGTCCTATGTGCCAGGCTCTGTGCTAGGTGCTAAGGACACAGACATTGAGTAACACATGATCCTTTACCAGGAGGAGCTGGAAGTCTAGGCAGGAAGAAATACACATCAACTCATTTCAGTACAATATTGACACTACTGTTTTGCAGGTATGGTCAAGCTAGAATGTTACAAAAGTATGTCATAAAATTATGGGCACCATTGTGTAACCCTTAGGCAAGGAGTTAGCAATTCTTTAACACCCTATTATAGACTGCAAATATTTGGAGAAGATAGAGACCCTGAATTGCCATCACCTATAGCTATTTTAGAAAACAGTAACCACAGTGAGATTCTAGAATGAGTTTTTGAGCAGTAGTCATTGGAAAATAGGAATCAGAGCATGCCTAAAAATGGCTGGGAATGTCTTACTACACCTTTCACTGAGAAGTTAAACCTAAGTATTCTAATTCTCCTCCCCTTGGCTCTGGGCTAATTTAGGGGCTTGTGTGACCAAACTAATGTGACAGAAGTGACACTCTGGCTCTTCTAAGCCTAAGTCATAACAAGACTTGTCTGAGCCTCTTGGCATGTTCACTCTGAAAAAATCCAGCTGCCATGTGAGAAGTTCAACTTACCAGAGACTCCTGTGTTCAACCTAACCATTTGGAGAGGCAATGGAGAGATAGAGACAGACAGACAGACAGACAAAGATTGATATCAGGCCATTTCCACCCATCGTAGCCCAGGCATCAGTATGTAAGTTAAGACGCCATCCTGGACATTCCAGCACTAGTACACATAAAAAAGAACCAAAGTAACCCAGCTAACAGCCAGAGCCAAGGCCCCCAAAATTTGTCTCTACTTGAGCTGCTACAGGTCTCTCCAGCCATTCAAGCTACTCAGCTAAAGCCACCATCATGGTGGATCAAAGAAAATCCATCCCTCTCTGAATACACAAGATCATGCCTTGTTTCTAATACACAAGATTATGCCTTGTTTCTGTAGCGCAGTGATTATTGTGTTTGCCTCACAGATATTTGTGAACATAAGCATCATTGTTTCATGCCAATAAATTTTGACATGCTTAATACTATGGCAATAGATCACCAGAACAGGGCAGGAGAGGAAGATGCTGTTTAATATACATTTCTGATAGATTTCTGGCCAAAGATGAGATAACTCTATGGCAACTCCTTAAAAGAGCCGGGATATATAAGGGTGAGCAGCAGAGGTAGGGGGAAGGAAAGGTATGTTACCTTGTCTGAGGGGGATTTTAATCCAGCAGACATTTGGATTATATTTCCATAGGCAAGGGAACCAGACTTTGGAGTGAAAAATGACAGGACCAGTTTTCTGATGGCAAAGAGATATCTTCTTGCCCTAGATTCCCCAACACCATTCTCTCTGGGTTCTCCTCTCTTTGCACTATGCACTCCTTCTCACTGTCCTTTTGTGGATTTCCCTATCTTCATTAATTCCACACACTGGAATAGCTGATTATCTACAGAGATGTTTACTTCTCCTTATCCATGGTAAGGTGGTCTCATCCAGAAAAATGATTTGACATACCCAATCTAATTTGTTGGAACAGTTCCCAATTTTATTATCTCAGCTAATATCTTTCTTGACTCCAGACTTAAGCTTACTCAATCTTTTTGGATTGGCTAGATGGCTGTCAGGGATCCCCAACGCCACTCCCTAGTTAAATGATCCATTAGAAGGACATATAGCAGTCAGCATCTAGTTATACTAATGACTATGATTTAGTATGGTGAAAGTATCAGCAAAGAGAAAAGGTACATGTAGTAAAGTCCAGGAGAAAACAGGTATAAGCTTCCAAAAGTCTTCTCTCAGTAGGGTCACACAAAACACACTTAATCATCCTGGCAACTAGTTGTGGCCGCATACGCAAAATGTTGTCTACCAGATAAGCTCATTAGAGATTCAGTATCCAGGGCACCCTTTTCCTAACATATGCCAAAATTCCAAACTCCCAGAAGGAAAGCAGGTATTCAGCATGAATCGTATTGATTGTTAAGCAGTTTGGACGTATTGAGCCACTGTTAACAGTTACGGTAGCAGGGACCCTCCTGAAATGCAAGTTCCAGTTGCCTACCAAAAGTCACCCCTCTAAGCAGACCTTCCAAAGAATAGCAGTCAGGCTTTCCAAAGGACAGCAGTCAGTCAGTTCATTCTTTCCTGCAAAATGGCTAATATGTATTTCAAATTGAGCAAGTCCAAAAGGAAACCCCACACCCTACTCTACTCTTTCCTGAGCCTTCTATATCTCAGTAAATAGTGTCTCATTTACCTTGTGACTCTGAACCAAAAACTCTGAAGGCATCCTTGATTCCTCCCCTCTCTCAACTTACATTCAAGCCATCAGTATATGATGTTGACTCTACCTTTAAAATAGAGCCAGAATCTAACTACTTCTTATCACCTTCGTTGCTACAACCTAGCTGAAGCCACCACTGAATCTTGCTTGGATTATCTCAGTATTTCAACTGGTGATACTTTTACTTTTCCTCCTTTTTATATTATTTTCTGCATAGCAGCAGAGTGATCCCTATAAAACTTAGGTCTAATCATATCAATTCCTGCTCAAAATTTCCAACGTTTTCCCTCTTAACACAGAATAAAAGCCTATTTCCCCCATCATATTCCATAAGTTCCTTTAAAATCTTTTTCATTACCAGCCCTTTCTTACCTCTGATTTCTTCTCCAATTCTTTGTTCTAGCCTCACTTATCTCCCATGCGTCCTCAAAGACACCAAGCATGCACCTGCCTCAAGGCTCTTGCCCTTCTTGTTCTTCCTATTTGCAATAGATATGGTCTTGGCTTCCTCTCTAACTTCCTTCAGGACTTTTTTCAAATGTCACCTTATCACTAGTATCTTCCCTAACTTCCTTAAATTAACATAGCACTTCGATCTCCCTAGAGAGGCATTTCCTACCTCTCCTTGTTGAATACTTTGTCCTTAACACTGATTATTTCTTAATATCATTTATATTTATTCATTTGTTTACTATTTGTCTCACCCCTGTGAGTGTCATCAGAGCAGGGATTTTTTGACTTTTGTCTACCCTAGGGTCAATCAAGCACAGTAGCGTGTAGTAAGTATTCAATAAATACCGGACAAAATACAAGCCTGGACATTATCTAAGAGTCAAGTAACTAAGAATTAATTCTGTTTTCATGAATTGAATAGTTCTTAAAAACTCCAACAACCTGGAAATGTATTCAATACAAAAATATTATTATAGGTCAATAAAAAAATTTGTTTTTCCTTCATATATATTATTTCATTTTCTGAATATACATCTAAAACAGAGTTCCTAGATTTTAGTCATAACTCTGGCATTTTCTAGCTCTGTGAAGTTAGGCAAATTACTTAAACCTCTCTGTTTCTGCATCATGATAATGATTGTAATAATACTTCCTATCTCATAGGATGGTTGTAAAGATTGAATAAGATAATTAATATAAAGAATTTAGAACAGTATGTAGTACACAGTTGGCTTCAGTAAATATTGACTATATTATCATCATTCACATTTGTGTGAATGGCAAAGCTAACAGAATGTCCATATCCTAAGTAAAATTTGCAATAAGGTCTTTTCCTACTCTTTTTTAGTACAGCTTTTAGAGTGAAACACTTGCTTATCATTTGCTTATCATTAAACTGTAGAGAGAGTAAAAAAAAAAAAGACAAGACTACAACTTACTTCATTATGAGTGGGCTAGTGAAGGACAAAATATCAGCAAACACTTTGAATAAAGCAACTTGAATCAGGACAAACTTAAAGGTGTTCCACAATGCATAGAGCAGAGATGGTTTCCTGGCACATGCCTCTTTATGAAAGGATGCCTACATAATGAAAGAAAATAAGAAACCATGAGAAAATTGGACAGAGCAAATACAAGTAAAAATGAAATATATATATAAACCAACCATAGAATTAGTAATGTAACCCAAAGATAATAAAATAGGGGCACCTGGGTGGCTCAGTCACCCAGTTAAGTGTTCAACTACTGATTTCAACTCAAGTCGTGGTTTCACAGTCATGAGATTAAACCCTGCATGGGGCTCCACATGGAGCCTGCTTAAGATTCTCTCTTTCCCTCTCCTTCTGTCCCTGCACCCCCACTCATGCTCTCTCTCTTTCTCTCCCTCTCAAAAAATAAAAATAAATAAATAAATAAATAAATAATAAATAAATAAATAAAACAAAAATAATAAAGTAATAAGAAAGGGATAAATTCAGTTGAACTTGAAAATATGACCTATATCATTGGTAAAGTATGTCTCCAGAACGCCTGATATTATTTATATCATGGGGTATAAATGCACAAGAGAAATAGTTGTATTTTATTACTTTTGTGAATGTTGAAACTTTCATTAAAATAATATAAATACAGTTTTATCTTCAAATTATATTTTCTTTTTGGGAATTCTAAAGAGGAGATATGTGTGCATATGTGATACAAGATATGGAGTACCTGCCCCTGCACCATAAACTTTGGCCATGGTCGCCATATTACTTACTTGGACCAATAGATATGAGGCCATGAGATATAGAAACCATCTTTGCCATGATAGTTGAGCAAAAGATACTGGTGAAAAGCCAAAGATAACATATCAACACATTGTTCTTGATATTAAAGGGAGGAGATGCTAAATAATTTTATGACATAAATTAGTTGCAATAAAAATCGATTGTACTTATGAAAATGGCTTGTCATTTCACATATTTTAGGAACTTTCTAAATTAATAATAATATCTCACATTTGGAAGAAGCTTTTTCTAGTTTTAGGTAGTAATTAGGTACTTAAGATTTAAGAATTAATTACCTTGGGGCGCCTGGGTGGCTCAGTCGGTTGAGCGTCCAACTTCAGCTCAGGTCATGATCTCACAGTCCATGAGTTCAAGCCCCACGTCAGGCTCTGTGCTGACAGCTCAGAGCCTGGAGCCTGCTTCCAATTCTGTGTCTCCCTCTCTCTCTGTCCCTAACCCACTCATGCTCTGTCTCTCTCTGTCTCAAAAATAAATAAAAACATTAAAAAAAAAGAATTAATTACCTTTATTTCTTGCCTCTCTTGATTCCTTAAAACTTCCTTCCGCCATTGTTTTTCAAAGATGGGACACACAATATAGGAAGAATCACTTTCATTTAGTTCAAAAAGATCTTCTCTTTCCAAAGGTTTCTTATATCCTAAAAGAATTATTCTAAAAATGAAAGAGTAAGGTAAACAATTCAGCAAAACTAATAATCAACTTAAAAATAATTTTTCATGCATTTATTTTATTCTTTGATTTATAAATTATTTTTTTAATCAGGATGGAATGATTAGACTGTATTTTGGAAAGTCATACAACTTATCCTGCAGTTGAATAATGTGTAATAATCATTTGTAGCTTTTAGAATTATTGGGACATCCATTTATTCAGTGAAACACTAAATTTACTCATTTCATATTGGAGTCACCTACTACTTACCTACCTTACTGAAATTTAAATAGTTAACATTCACAGTAAGGTATATTCACTCCAAAACCCCAAACTAGCTGCTTTTTAGTCTTGAATAAGAGGAGAAATGGATCCAACCTCTGCATCTGCAACTTCTCCTATTCCACCGGGACATTATATACCCTTTGCCACTTGACTTTACAAATTGTTCAACTAGATGTGGAGTACCTGTTTGTGCCCCATAAACATCAGCCTTGGCCATATGACCTATTTTGACCAATAGACTATGAGCCAAAGTGACAGTGCCATTTCTGAGCCCATGCCTTAAGAAGTGTGACGAATTACTGCTAGTCTCAGCACTTCCACTCTCCCCCATCCAATGAACTTGCCCCATGGGAGACTGAATAAATTATGCAAGAACAACAGGTCTAAATTAGAACTGTCCCAGGCAAACTAGGATGCATGATCTAGTTACACCACAGATGTTGTGGCAGACAATAAATTATACTTACCTCACAGCCATCCTTCTGCCCCATCATCTTCCTACTACCAGGAATCTTGATACTTATTCAGGTGAAAATGTCTTGAACTCAGGATAAGTCCTTATCTCAGCCAGAGTCATAATTATGATCAGTCTAAAGCAGTCCTGGTAATCTGACAACATTTTGCTTGGCATTAACAATATAACTCAGTCTGCTGAGGAGAACTTTCTTTTCCAAAAGAAGGCTCAAACTTCGAGAGGAGAAAATGTCTTGCCTCCTTTTTCCTTCCCCTTCCTCCTTCCTGCCTGCACTGAAGGCATAATGCTCTGATATAGAGAAGCCATCTTCTTCACCATGGGTGAAAAGCCAAATAATAAGGATGGGAAGTAGAAAGAAAAACTCTGGGCCCTTTGTAACATTTCTGAGGTAGTTCATCAGCTTATTCCCAGCGTTCTTCTCAGTAACATAAAAAAATAAATACCTATTTGTTTAAGCTATAATTATCTGGCTATTGTGTTGCTTGAGGCAAAACATGTTCCTAAGTTCAGATATACTCAGTTTAAGAGCTTGGTGACATGACTCGTTCAGTAAGAAATTAAACCCACATTTAAACTCAGGCCTTCTGACTCAATAGTTTCTGTTCTTTCCATTATAAAGTACCTTATTAGTCCAAGAAACCATAACATGGTGTTACACTATCCCAAATTGGGACTGCTTCATTGTCATTATTACTGAACAATCTCTATTATTGATTGACCCTGAGATGGATTTAAACTCTGTGGTAACCAGAGTCTCCACAGGATTCATTTTTACTTTTATTACACTATATAATATATTACAGTTCATATTTAACAAAAAGGTTTAAATGTAATAAGAAAGGACCTTCTGTAATCACGTTTCTGTTGGCTCAAATATGCTGGACATTTTCCTGCACTGCAGTTTCAAAACCATATTAAGCAATAAACTACTTTTAAGTCATATTAAGCCTTTCTCTTCCATTCCACAAAATAAATATTCATTTTCAAAATAAGATTGCATTGATTTTCACAAAAGCATTTTAATAACATTTACTGCCTCAGCATTTTGAGTTAGAACCATGCAAAACTCAGCGGTTTTGGTGCACAGGGATAAGTGACCCCTGGCTTTCATGCTGAGTCTCCAAATAATGCAGCATCTAAAAGTGACACTTACACTGAATTGATTGTGATGCACATGGCTCAGTTGTTTAACCACCGTGACTTCCCTTTTCCCAGGTGTGTGCTTCTTCCTTCTCTTTTGCTCTCTTCTGTACATTTAAATATGCTCATCACCCTGGCTCATCTTTCTACCACACATAAGCATCCAGGAAAAGAGGAAGCAGTGCTTCTTTAAATCCAATGACGAGGCAGCTCTTAGGGAGGCAACAAGGACCAACAGCTGACCCTCCCGATAGTGGAATGTAGACTGGACTGGGTCCCATAAACTTAAGGACTTGATTCCTAAGTGGTAATAAGGTTCCTGCATGCATCTTGTATGTTTTACACTGATAGTGCTTTTCAAAGGTCATTCAGTTCAATGAATTTGATGCTCGCAACTCTCTGAAGCAGGCAGAGCAGTATTAATTTCCCGTGTTTACAGGCGGTTAAACACCAGGAACTCCAGAGCCTGGTCAGAGTTTTTTAAATGTGACATAAACCGGTGCTAACGTGACCAAAGGCAGACAATGCCGTTAAGTGTAATATTTCCACTCTGTTTTCAATATTGTTATCTTAGAATTCTGAGTATATTTGACATTAACAAGTGTGAGTACACATCTCATCCAACTGATGTTAAGAGCAGCAAACCAGTAGCAGTAGGCCAGGAAGATGAGATGAAAGGTAAATTTTGTAGATGTGTAATACTACAAAGCGTGGAAAGTATAGATATACAATCGAATTATCAAGTTCACTACTGTTAATCACCTTTTTAAATATTTCTGGAAAGCGGTGATTGTGTCACAGGAGAAGGCAAAAAGTCAGTCTGTCCAACAGTTGTAGGATAGGACAAAGTCAGGCAGTGTACAAGTTTTATTAATATGTGAGGAAAAGGTAGGGCAGACTGAATAGTGTATCCCTGGTTAAAATAGTGATTCAATTGTGACCGGTAAAAACTTTAACTAGAGTTTTCCGTGTATGTCAAGGGGATTATTCTATGACAATGATTATTATACACTGATGACAGATTATATTTGCTAATAAAGGCTTCATAATTATTTGATCATCAAAACCACTCTACAAATTCTGCCTTAGGAATTAAGGCTCATAAGCATATAATTCCCTAATTATTTGTATCATCTGAGCACATTTTAATTGAATTATTCATATAATTATGGGAGCTTGAATTTGGCCTAGGAAATAATTTCTGATTTTATTCTGTAACTCAAAGAACAGATCTGAGAACACAATTAGCCACTGTCTTCAAAAAGGCATTCTCTTAAACAATAGCTATGTTTCAGCTGCTGCTGTTTAATTACCAGATAAGAAATCAAATTAGATTCATGCCAATGACAGTTCCAGATAGGAGCATGCTATAAAAATATTTCTTATCTAGGTCTAAGATGTTAAATTTGAACAGAAAATAAATGTTATATTCAACAATTATATCTTATTGGTTTGATTGATCTGAGATAGTGACAGATATTGAGGTGCCATATTTTAAAGTTTGTTGTGCCTTATCCTGCGTATTAAGTTTAATTTCAGCTTCATATTTTAGGCTTCATAAAATGGTATTCATAATATTTAAAACAAATACATATAGTTTTTATAGTTTGATAATTAAGTTTTAAAAGTACAGTTACTTAAAATTAATTTTATTTGCATTATTTAAATTCTGTCATATTTTCTGTGACTTAAAACTGACAGTCTGAAACTTTTAAAGCCAGAATAGACCTCACTCTTTCTCTCAAGACATGAATGAAATATAACTCAGGTTTGGAAAATAAACATGAACAAAAAATCATTAAGTATAAATAGCCCACATTTACATAATTCTTATTTAACCTTTCTTTTTTTATAGTATATATATATATAATTTAACGTAGTATATATATATAAATATATATATTTAACGTATATATAATTAACGTAATTATATAGTATATATATATAATTTAACGTATACGTATATATAACGTAACGTATATATAATTACGTAGTGGAGTAATTTTTGCCATCCTCCTTAAGTGATTCATAGATTTGTGTTAACTTGGAATTCTTATAACCCAACCCAATTATATGCTTCTGCTCAATTATTTGCTCACCAAGTATATCGGTTCTCTACTTACACTGCTTTCATAAAAATCACCAATGAACTTTACAATGATAAATTCAATAAAGAATACTCAATTCTTTTTTTTTTTTAATTTACCCCTCTTCAGCATTAGGCACTACTGACCACCTTATTGTCTTCCTTTTTTGACAGTTTCCTTAGCTTTCAAACACACTCTTTCTTTTGTTTGTCTCTTACACTCTGAATGTCTTTCCTTAGCTTTCTTGTTAGATTACCACTCCTTTTACCATTTAAATACTGAGGAATCTCAATGTTCCATTTGTTCATCCCGTTCAATAAGCTCTCTTTCTGGATGATCTTATTCATGCTCATGGCTTCCACTACTGACATATAGTCAATGACTCCCAAATCCGTATTCATAGATCAAAAGCCTATATATCCAAACACCTATTTAATACTTTTTATGGGAATGAGTTAGACATCTTAAATTGACGCTTCTCTAAACTGAACATAAAGTTTTTTGTCACACCTGAATCTGACAGTTAACTGAGCCAAAAAATGATTAACATTCTTCCCAGTTCTTCAATTTCCTTATCTAATCAACGTTATTAATTAGCTTTTGAATCTGTTCCTTCCTCTTCATCCTCTTTATCATTACGATAGTTCAAACTTTAGCCATAAATCTACCAGGATAATTGAAGAACCTTCTAACCATTCCCTCTATCTCCATTTTCATCTGGTACATACCATATCCACACAACTGCAAAGGTGATTTTCTGAAGCGCAAACACGAATACATTACTCTCTATTTAAAATTCTTCAGTGGCTTCTCATTATCTTTGGAGTGACCTAGAAAACTCTTTATGATCTGTTCTTTCAGTTTGATCTCTTGCCACATCAACTGGCTGCAATGGGGGAGGGGTCAGTTCACTCTCGCCTCTGGTTTGCATACAGTATTTGCTCAATTTGGAATGCCACTTGGCTTCATCTTACACATTGTCAAATGTTGAGTTAAAAGCATGAATTACTTGCAAAACATTCCCTAACTGTGCAAATGCGCTTACATGGCGCTCCTGAAATTTGTGTTTCTTTATAATGCTTATATTGCCTTTTGCCTTTTGGGTAATTGAAAGAGCACCTTTTAATCTTTCTAAATCTACTACAAATTCCTAGATGATAGGAACTAGGTCACTTTTCTCTGCATTTTTAAAGGTTAGCATAATGCAGGGTATCTGGCACACAATCAACCTTTTCTGTTTCTTTAAGGATTCATCTATGAGAATCATGAGAGCATATTTGTACATCAAATTGGGAAATTTTGTTTCTATTAACTATAGAACAAGGGGCATAAAGTTAAGATAATAAATTTAGTTTCCTATGATCATGACTTTTCTGTTATGGGGGAAAAATACATTTCTAAAGAAACTTCTGAATTTATAAAATTAGAAAAAGTCAGCTCTGCTCTTGTTTGAATTCTAGATGAATTACTCTGTGAGATAAATCACATTATATGTCTTATAAAAATGACTGTGTATGTGTTTTAGTAATTAGTGATAGTAATTAAGTAATTAGTAATATATATAATAGTTATATATAACTATATAATAGTTATATATAACTATATATAACTATATAATAGTTATATTTTATAATATATAATGTATATATATGTCTATAATATACAATATATATAATATTTTATGATATATATAATATATATACATATATAAAAGCTCAAATTGAGCTTGTGATAGATTGATAGATAGACCTCAAATATTTGTGGGAGTATTCCTAGTAAAGAGTAGAATAACAAAATGAAAAAAAAAAGCATGAAACATGGACTCAAAGAATCAGACTTCTAACACCAAATTGGTGTGCTTCTTCCTGGGTATCAATGGACAAGTTACTTCCCCTCCTTAAGTTTCAATTTTCAATTTTCTCATCTGTAAATGCCTATCTCATAAGACTTGGGGGGAGAATTAAGTGAAATTATATACACATATATACTGGATAATAAAAAAAATCCAAATTTCTGCCCCTCCATAGTGCTAATATGATACAAATCCTATAAAGGGACAGCCATATTGCAGGACTATTAGCAATCTTATCTGTGAACCACTTTCTATGTTACTATCTGTGGTTTCTCTATAATAAATTTTTTTCTTTTTTTTTTAAATTTTTTTAACGTTTATTTTTGAGACAGAGAGAGACAGAGCATGAACGGGGGAGGGGCAGAGAGAGAGGGAGACACAGAATCGGAAGCAGGCTCCAGGCTCTGAGCTGTCAGCACAGAGCCCAACGCGGGGTTCAAACTCACAAACTGCGAGATCCTGACCTGAGCCCAAGTCGGACGCTCAACCGACTGAGCCACCCAGGCGCCCCTATAATAAAATTTTTTCTATGAGAAAAAATCTTCACAAAGTCATTCTATAAAAATATTCATGCTGGAACATCTAGGTGGCTCAATTAGTTGAGGGTCCGACTTCAGCTCAGGTCATGATCTTGCGGTTTTTGAGTTCGAGCCCCGCGTTGGGCTCTGTGCTGACAGCTCAGAGCCTGGAGCCTGCTTCAGATTCTGTGTCTCCCTCTTTCTCTGCTCCTTCCCTGCTCTCTCTCTCTCTCTCTCTCAGAAATAAATAAACATTAAAAAATGTATATTCATGCTTAGATTAGAGGAATAACATTTAGGTGTCGTTTCCCTTGGAATCTTCCCTAGGGTAGTATGTTACATACAAATTAGTAAAATTCCTACCTGCTAAACCAAGAATATGTCATCCTACTGAAGAATGAAGCACTTTTCTCTGGATTGCATTTCTAGAAAGAAAAATACAACAAGTAGTCTGTGAAGAATATGCCTTTACTTTATATTTGAAATATCTTTGTCAGCAGGTGGAAAAGTACACATGAAATAATTTCATTTACTAACAGTCGCAGCTATGTTCATATCGTAATCCTTAAGGAATAAAATTAAGATATCAGAATGGTGGATAGACTACAAGCATTTTAAGATTTCTCCCAAAATTATCATTATGACTCGTTTTCACAGCAAAAAACCATGTAGGAAAGGAAATCATTTCTGATATTTCTACTTCTCATTCTCTCTCTGTGTGTGTATATATATACCCTCAAATTTCTATGACTGTGTATATATGTGAAGATATATATATATATAAGCTAAATTTAAAATATTTTATTCACTAAATTAAAGATAGCTTTGTCTTTTTCTGGAAAATAGAAAAATAAGAGACTAATAGTCATTTGGTTTACTTCTGTGTGTTTAATTACATATTTTTGTATAAATGTATAAATACATAAACAATTATCTATTTATCACCATTACATATTATTTTGGGAAGTTATAACATTTCCATAAATTCCTTCCTGTTGATCTGGTGAGTTCAACCAAAAGAAAATTTTAACAAAGAAGGCCTCAAAAGTAATCATTTTATATTTTTAGAGTTAGCATCAATGTCTATATTTTAAAAAGTAAAACTGATCACCACAGTCAAGCTCATTATTAGAAACTGTCCCATATTTAACAATTTTATCATACATCCTCTCTAATCCGGTTCTGATTTCATACATAAAGTGTTTACCATGTTTTTAAAAAATTCTTATCCTAGAAGGAGTGAGTGCCAAAATTCTATCCTGTACAGCAAAATGTCCTCAGTATAGAGGTGAGAACATTATTTATTCCAAATCTGCTCTCTGAGTTGTAGCAAATGACATACTATAAATCACTGAAGATATATATAATTTACTCAATTGCTATCTACCTTGATATTACTGTTGCAAAAGTAAATGCAATGACAAACGTAAAACAGTCATCATCACACTGTGGCCCAAAACAACCACTCACTCCTGTGACCTATGATATCATCATCACTACTATTACCAAACATATCATTTGGAAAATAAGTGCACATATTATTGTGGAAAACGTTCCGAAAATTCTTCAATTAACCTGGAAGTCACATTTTCTTTCACAGGGAGTTGCCAATTTGATCATTTACCACCAATGAAAAGATTTTATTCACATCCAAGACACATGTATGTCTGTGGCAGATTGAAAATGGCTACAAATTCTTAGCAGCTTTTCCCATCAAGAGGTAGACTCCATTTTCCACCCCTTGAATCTGAGCTGGCGTTGCTTCTTATTTTGATCAGGAGTGACACAAAGAGAGCTCCAATTCTAAGCCCCAAGAGGCTTCGTGTGCTCAGAACCCTGAGTGCACCACGTGTCTGATCCTAAGCTGGCCTGCTAATGGATGAGAGACCCCGGAGAAGAGAGCTGAGGTGCTCATCTGTCTGTCATCCTGGCTTGGAAACTGCCAGACATATGAGTAGACTACCCAGTCACCATTCAACCCTCCAGCTGGCAGTAGTGCTTAAAACAGTTCAGCAGAGATCAGTCAAGCTGACCCAAACTAGGTCATGATCCAACTGATCATAGAATCATGAGCTAATTAAAAAAAAAAAAAAAAAAGTGGTTGGTTTCAGCACCCATGTCTTACAAAGCTTCTAGAGAGGGTTATTTTAGCAGACCAAGAACTCAGTATTTGATTTAACTTTCTGTCTAGGCCCACTGTCCATGGGAAAGCATCTCCTATGAGGTCCTTTGAGTCCTCTGTTAAACAGACTCCTTAGATGTGGGCCAGGCATCTTACACTGAACTTGTCACAGTGAATTCCAAGCATATTTACCTCCCAGAAAATAAACAGTAAACAGGTAAAATATCTGGTGAAGGTAATAAGCCTTACCAAGCACCAAGAATGTATGAATGACTTTTTAATAAATACTTACTGAATTCATAGCACGGGTCTCACTGAGTTCATTATTGATATATTGCCACAAAGCAACATCTATATAGAAAACTAAGAACAATTCTAAAAGTATCTTTCAGTGTTCTGATTTCCTCCTATCCTCTCCTAAGCATTTCTCAGTCCTTCTAACTCACTTACCCTCACTCTGACAGTATTTTTGGTCTGCAGATCTATTTACCCCAAATCTTTCCCATTTTCCTCATCTACCCAAGCCTAGTACAGGCCTTTGTTTTCTAAGCCATTTTCTTATCTACTGTACTTATCTACCATTGGGCATATAGCAGGAATTCCATAAACATACCTTAACATTTCTGACTTAAGGGCAATTTTCAACTAAATAGAGGGCCTGTTATTTCTGGATTATGATGGAAGAACAGGAAGTATTCAGACCATGAGACCACAGCATAGTCAGGGTCCGGATTAATGCAGCGTGTTGCTTTCAATCTCCTTGGGTTCAATCTTCAGATGTGGCCTATGAGGATATGGTTTGTGTGACTGCTACATTTAACGATATCTCATAACCCCTAGCTTCAGGAGCTCTCTTTTAGATACTGGAGGAGAGTTCTGGAATTGGTGAGGAAATTAAGCGGAGGTGGAAGTACAGCTTCATGGAGAAGGGAAAACATCCAGAAATCAAAAAGAATTGGTTTCTTAATCAATTATTATGTGCCAGATTCTGTACAAAGTATATTATCTCATTAACTATAACATGTCTTTGTGGTGAAACCATTTCTGTCATCCCCATTTTACTGAAGACAAAACGAAGACCTAGAGTTTAAGAAACTTACCTGAAGATCCTCCAACTAAGAAGTTTAAGCAATTGAATCTAATCTACTTAGTTCACTCTATCTCCCAGCCATAATTCCACACTCTCAACTCTACCTGTTACAGGCTTTTGCTGATGCTTAGAGATACCCTTCCTCCTGCCCACATCCTTCTACTTCACTTCTGGCTAATTCTCACTTGTACTTCAATCTTATTTAAGATTTATTGCCTTCGGAAAGAAAGAAAGAAAGAAAGAAAGAAAGAAAGAAAGAAAGAAAGAGAGAAAGGAAGGAAGAAAAAATATTTACTTTGATAATTACTTTCCTCCCATCCCAGCCTTCAAGGCTTATATTGTTGTTCTGGGTTACCATAGCAATCTCAACATATTCTTCACGAAGGATTTAAAGGGCTTCAGTCTTCACTGAATTTACCCTCACTGTTTCCTGACTAATCATTTGCTCACAGTTTCTTCTCTCCTGCTAGACTTAATTGCTCTGAAAGAAGAAAACCATATTTGATTTATCTTTATATTTTCAGTTTCAGCCCAACGACTACCTCATAACAAACATGTTTTGGAGGAATGAATGAATGGCCACTAATCACTGCAAGAAAAATATTTAGAAGCATTTTATTCGTAGGTCACCATGCCAACCGTAGACTCTATCAGGTAGTCATATTCTTGGGGTGCCTGCATGGCTCAGTCAATTAAGCATCCAACTGTCGATTTTTGGCTCAGGTCATGATTTCACTGTTCACTGGCACTGTCAGCAGGGACCCTGCTTGGGATTCTCCCTCTCCTCTCCTCTCTCTCTCTCTCTCTCTCAAAATAAATACATAAATATTAAAACAAAGCCATGTTCTTAGTTTATAAGTAGGTAGTATTCTTATCTGAGATCTATTATGTCAAAAATATCAAGTCGTTTTAATGGAATGTAATTAATCATAAAAGGTTTTCAATATGCTTTGAAACCTTTAACTTTCTTTTTTTCAATTTGACATCACAGAAATAACAAAAAGAAAATGCAATTAAAACTAGTATTTTCAATCTTACCTAAATGGATTCCTGGTCCACAAAGCTATCCAGATTGAATAATAGTCAAAGATATAAACACTGATGGAATCCTATGGGAAGAACTGACTGGAATTTGGGGTAAGAGAATTATTTGTTTTATAAATTCCCTCCCTACAAGTGTGTAATTTACTGCCACCTCTGTAGTTGTATTAGTGATGTTAAACCTGTTTCCCACTTTAGGCCTAACAAATAAAAAAGGTGTATTGTCCTGGTGGAGCTCTTTCATATTTTTAAGCGATTTATTCAACATCTATGTTTTATAAACTTTTAAAAGAATACTTTCCATATAATTTGCTTTACCTTTAAAGAAGTTTATAGTTTCATTTCATATGTAATCAGAACAGTATCGTCATATGTATTTGACACTTGGAGTCACTAACAAAAACCAGGAGTAGAACAAGATCACCTGGATCTGAAATCTCCCTCCTCCTCCTCCTCCTCCTCCTCCTCCTCCTCCTCCTCCTCCTCTTTAGAATTACAGAACTACTTAACGTTAGGGGCTATTTCTAAGACTTGTCTCCTATAGTGGTGAAAAGTAAAACAAGTGGAATTTTTTGTTAAGGAAATTCCTCCTAACACACAAGTGCGGGGTTCATTTCCCTGTACTTCTGCCCTAGCACGTGACTCCTATTGTGGAAGAAGCACGTGTTATCATGGGGGCAGAGTAAGGCACAGTTCAGTGTCCGCAGTTTCTGGGTTGCTCCAACCTCAGTCTCCCAAAACTGTCGGTTAACACAGCATTATTTATTCCGAGTCTCTCCTGGGGTCGGCCACCGCTTGCAGAATTCTAATTCCAACCTCTACTCCTTCAGCAATGCCAGGTCCACTCGTTCTTTTCTCAAATGCTTGTTTCTGTTTACTACGGGGGAGTTATTCATCCCTTCAAACAAAGATGCCTCTTTCTCTCCTCCAGCAGCCTCCTCGACTGCCGCTCTCAAGACTGCCCTCGCGTGTGTGTGTGTGTGTGTGTCTCGTGTGTGATTACGGCTAAAACAAGGCTCTAAACCATCACTTCGCGTTTCAGCGTCTTAACAGGAGGCTCCCTCCTCCCCAACTCCCTTTCCCCATCGAGAGTGGCCGGGAGACCGCCCGCCTCTCCCCGCAGGACCAATAAGCATTACCTGCGCCTCAGGCCCCTCGGGGACCCGCTCGTAGTCGCCGCGGGCGCCCCACCTCCGCGGGCCGGAGAACATGGTCCTCGGGCGCCTGGCGACGACGGGAGGCGGAGAGAGGCACCGAGGCTGTCACCTCTCTCCGCTGGGGTCGGTCAGTCCGGCGCCTACAAGGTGGAAGGACGCGCGCACTCAGCCCAGACCTAGTTGGCAGTCGCCGTGCCCGGACCCGACCCTTCCCGAGAGCGCGCCCCGGGCGACCGGCAGGGGGCGGGAGGCGGGCGCGGGGTGGAGCAGGCAGGGGGGTCGGAGTGGGAGGTAGGGGCGGAAGGAGAGGCGGGACCTTCTGTAGGGTACTAAGATCTGCCTCGGGGGAGTTTGCACTTTGTAGGTCTCCACTCTTGAAGCTGCAGGATTGCTCTGTTAGAAAATCAGTGTTTCTTCATGATAAAGCACAAAGCTCATTTCTTCCTGGGATGAGGGGAGAAATTTTGTTTGTAAACAGAATATTGCAGTTGTCCCCTACAGGAAACTGTTAAGGACAACAGGTGTCAGTAGAATTGTATGAAGTGAATTTTATTGGACTGGTTTTAAAATTAGAAACACATGAAATGCTTCCCTTACTATTAGAAAACCATAGGAGTATATGGAATCTAAATTTTATTCTTCAAATTAAGTATAAAGCAACATAATAAATGAAAAACTCCCCAGTAACTAGAACTAGCAAAGAGCTAAACGAGATACAAGACATATAAAAGGGAATATAATGTTAAGGATGGCATTTTGAGTTTCAATAACTATTAAGGAACAGGGAGCCTTATATAAAGACATACTGCTATAGGGGCACCTGGGTGGCTCAGTCAGTTAAGCATCACTCTCTTGCTGGTCTCAGGCCATGATCTCCTGGTTGGTGACATTGAGACTAGGGTCAGCTCTGTGCTGACAGGGAGGATCCTGCTTGGAATTCTCTCTCTCTCTCTCCCTCTCTCCCTTTGCCCCTCCTCGACTTGTGCTTGCTCTCTCAAAATAAAAAAATAAAACATTTTTAAAAAAGAAGAAGTCTGGTGTATGCAATACTTTGAGGAAGATTTGCTGATCCCTGAGATGTGTCATTGGTCTGAGGAAATATTTTGTTTCAATTAACTTAGACCCTGAAGCGACAGAAGAATGAGCAATTTTATTTATTTATTTTATTTTTTAAAGTAGCCTCCATCCCCACGTAGGGCTTGATCTCACCACCTTGCGATAGAGAGTCTTGCTTCACTGGCTAAGCCAGCCAAGCACCACAAGAGGAAGAAATTTTAGACATTCTGAATAATGGGGTAAAGATAAGGCAGTGTGATGATTTTACAAGGATGGGTAATTATATTTCAGGACAAAGGAAAATTCTGTCTGCTTCTTGAAATTAATGTTAGAGGTAAATAGAAAGAATGAGATTTAGCATTGGAGAGAGCCAGCTTCCAAGAGAAAAAGGCCCAAAGATGATACCTGGGGGAAGTTTTAGTCTGCTCATAGAATGAGTCAAACTGTGAGGAACCAGATAATTTCTACATAAGGGTTAGACTAAATGATTTGTCATAGATGTCTAGAAAAGATTTATTTGGCTTTCTTCCTCTCTTTGGACCACGTTTGTCTGGCCCTATGCAAAGAGGAAGTGACAGATTTTACTTTAAAACAAATGTGTCTATGAAGAAATGAGATCGCAGCTCAGGACTTAGAAACTTTGTCTCACTTCTTCCAGAACTTTACACAAACTCATGTGCCAATCTGGGGATATCTCATATTGAGCAGCCTCAGCCTGAGGGGCCCTTTCTCCATCTGTACTTCGAAACTGCTCACTGTGTGGATTCCATGTGCAAGATCTTCTGTAGAGCTAGTCCTTGCTTTTCAGATACAAGGAAAGAAGGAAGTTTGGACCTGTGCCATGAAGGAGGTAAGCCAGGAAGAAGAGGCCTAAAAATAGCTCAGGCTTTAAATTCAACGTTTGTTTTCCTTCCTCTTCTTGGAATCAGTCCCCTCAGAAAAAGCTGGTTCTAGCAACTGAAAGCAGACAGATTTCTACACATACTCAGCTCTATAGAGACACACAGTTTACTGATCAGTGGGAGGAGAGAGGTCCCCAAGGTAATTTAGTAAACATCAGGGCTATAGGTGTGTTGGGAAACTGGAGTAATACTGTCTCCACTCAAAGGAATTGGGGGAAAATCCCTGGGAGCCCCCAGAATCGTATTTTAATGCCAAGATTCTCTATTTTGAAGGAGGTATGTACAGAAAGACTGTGCTAATGAGATGGAAGGCATGAGAGGTTTTTAAGAAAGGAATGACAATTTTCATTGCTTCAATACTTAAAAAAAACAGTAAAATATTTAGATTTACCTAGGCAACAGAAAGTATGAAAAAAATGACCTTGACATAAACTAAACATTGCCACAAAGTTAGCATTCTATCACTCAACTCTCACACTAACTGAATTATAAAATAAATATTTCCTTCTCAGCAAAAAGAAAATCATGGAGAGAGGGAATAAAAGGGCATATGGATTTAGTAATGGGTGGGACACGTTTTATGTCATAGTATTCAATTTTTTTAGCTTGCTGGAAAGACTCATTTTCGGGTTCTTTTCCTTCCAGGGATTCTGTTCTACTTTAGAAGTGCTCTAGGCACACACCTTATCCTTTCTTGTTGAGAGCTTCATAGATTAGGATCAGAATCTCTGAGGCTGATTAGAAATGAGGCTGATTAGAAATAAGGCTGAAAGAAAGAGCTGCCTGTTTCCCATAGTTATCTGGGCAAGTGTTTGGCACTGTGGCCAACAGGGGAGAATTCTTTTCCTCAAGACAATCATAGTTTATGTTTTAATGGGGGGGGGGGGGTTTGGTATGGAGTAGATGTTATTTTCATTGCTTTTTTTAACCTTGCCATTAAAAATTGAATAAACAATACTATTCAGTTCATGGCATACTACCGCCATTTTGTGAAGGGCCATTTTTATTTTATTTTGTTTCATTGATATTTCCCCACTGATTCTTTTTCCGGTACATTTATTAGCCACCATAAGTCATTTATCTGGAATAACATGGAAGTATACAAATGGCATTTTCCTACAAGTCATCACAATTGCAATACAATTCCTTCCCTCCCCCCATATTTTTTAACTTCTTCTTTGTAGAGGATCTACCCACGTGAGGCTGTGCAATAATCACCTGCTGTTCCTGACTTCTCCATGGTGCTTTGTTCTCTGTAAACACTACAATTTACAGGAACTTGAATGTCATTAAGCGTGTAGACTGTGAGGTAAGACTTCAGGTTAAAGTCCAGCGCCACTATTTAACAGCAAGTCATTTAACATCTCAGAGCTCACTTTCCCATCTATAAAATGGAAGTAATAGCAATGCCTTCTTCATAGATTCGTGGTAAGCATTACACAATTCAATCGTGTAATAAGTAAAGCACTTAGAACAGCAAGAACACATGGTATATATTACATAAATTATTGTGATGATTATTACTTAAATAATTGCCTAGTGAACAAGCTATAGGCTCACTCCAATTCCTTGCTCCCATGGTCAGTGCTGTGAAGAATCTCTCTCTCAGAGGACTGGTGTATGAATTTCTCTTAGGTCAAGAGAGCTCTAACTTTTTGTATTCAGAAACCCTTTACATACTGTAAAATTATTGAGTATTTAAATAACTTTTGTGTATATGGAGGATCTCTACGGATATTCACTACATTAGAAATTAAAATGAGACTTTAAAATTTTTGATTTATTAATTTATTTAAAGCTAACAATAACCCATTACCTGTTTTCATTCATGATATATTATTTATGAAAAATAGCTATATTTAAAGAAAAAAGGTTTTTTTTTTTTTTTTTGTTGTTTTTTTTTTTTTTTTTTTCCTAAGAATACTGGCATTGTTTTACATTTTAATGTCTGGTTTAGTAAAAGATGGTGGGACTCCCATGCCTGCTTCTGTATTCAGTCTATTACGATGTATGCTTTTGATTGAAGTAGATGAAGACAATCTCACTTCACACACATTATAGTTGGAAGAGGTGGACTAATTTAGTTGCTTTTCAGGTAGTCCCAGATATTTGTCTGATAATAACAGCAAACCTCTGCTAGTTTCTTAAAAGTTAGTTGCAAAGTAGAACCTGAAACCCTATCAGCAAACCTTTTGTGCTACATTAAAATTCATTGGTCTATCTTGCATTTTGAATGAATCTTTTATAACTGTATGATTTTATAACTGTATGATGAGTTATGAATAACTCAGTATGAATAACTGAGTTATGAATACATTCCAAATGTTGACACATATCATAATGCAATATCCAAAAAAGCTTATTGATATCACCATCAACTTCAGCAAAAAAATTTTTAAGTATTGGAAAGCTGTCAAGCTCATAATGGTGAATACTGGTAGTGGAAAAATACAACTTTCTCTAAAAACCTTGAATTTTTCATTGGCAACAAACACTGTCAGTTATATACCTTGCAATGATAGATTCGCTCTGTTTACTGTTGAGCAAATTCTGCCAGGTATCCAAGTCTGAATAACCATAGTTTGTCTTCAATCATTCTTTCATGTAAACATGGTGTTCTGTGATATAGTGTCAATTCAGCTTCAGTTTAGACCGTTGTATAAGTGTTTTTACTCAAAGCTACTATCATACTTTGTCATGTAGCAGAAGTTCTTTGTGTGACTTAGAATTTCATCACACAAAATACTAGAAATACATACTCAAGGGTCAAGATTTAATATTTGTACACACACACACTTTAATTTACTGGGACACACAATGGTAAAGTAAGCAGTGACTACTTGGACTTGGCTTGGCTTTCCTACACTCTTTTGTCCTGGGGAGCCAGCAGTTTTACCCAGGATTACTTTTGCCTTATGGGTCCAAAATATTTACAAAGTGAGGAAGGCAAGTGAAAAAAGACAAGGTCCTAAGACTAATTATTCATCTGTGGTGCATAGCAAGACTATCATTCAGGAAAGGTCTGAAGAGAATTTACATTATATTTAAAATTTAATTTTAAATAACAGAATTTCCTAATGATTCACATTCCACCCCAAGGGAATAAACAGCAATGAAATCGAATGATTTATTGATAAATATTTTCACTGGGTCATTATTTATATATTTCGAGCAAGGAAAAATTAAAGTATAGCAATAGGACAACCTTTGAGTTAATATATATACATCCACATGATGCAATATTATGTCATGATATTTATGATAAAAGTTAACATCTGAACA
Organism: Panthera uncia; assembly: GCF_023721935.1. Taxonomy (NCBI): domain Eukaryota; kingdom Metazoa; phylum Chordata; class Mammalia; order Carnivora; family Felidae; genus Panthera; species Panthera uncia. The sequence goes on from NC_064810.1 coordinate 28,366,091, forward strand.
TGCTAACAATATAATTATATAATTATACAACTTTTAAAGGATATAGCCTCTATCTATGACAGCAACTATAAAGTATACGTAATTAGTTAAATTATTGTCATTTAAAAATGTTAAATTATTTGCTGTTTGCAAATAAGCAGTGTTAATAGTGGTCCCCATGGGATAGTGAGATTATGAAAGATTTTTATTGTCCATATTTATATATTTTCAAAATTCTCTATAGCAAACATGCATTAGTTTTTAAAGTAGACAAAAGTAAACGTTAAATGAGGGATGTTTCTCCATTAGGCAGATGTGTTTTTAAATAGACATGTAATTCTTCAGCACATGCTTTGTACCTCCACGGCTCATTATCAGAATAAGAGAGGAGGAGATGACTGAGGACCGGGTTGAAAACAAGGCTTGAGCGTGAGAACTGGGCTAGAATTTCGGTTTGCATTTGTGACCTGTGTGAAACAAGGCAAGTTACTTAGCTTCTTGTTTCTTAGCCTCAGCTTTTCAGCCTAATTTTTACCTCACAAGGCACCAAAAGTACTAAATTAGAATCTGAATTAGAATCTAAATTAAAATGTTGGGCACAGAACCTAGCATGTGGTTAAGTACTCAGTAAACATTGCAATCACATTACATTTACAGCCATATCTAAAAAGTCCAAAGGCTAGGGCCCAGCTGACATGGGAAACCAGAAATGTAAAGCACAGCCAGTGAGCAGAATCTTTCCAGATTTCCTTATCCACATGGGAACGAGAGTATTTGAAGGAATGATTGGATTTACTCCACAAAGAGAACCTGTAAAATATTAAGATGCAAGAATTGAGACTGCTTTTGAGTGTGTCACTGTGGATAGGAAAGTGGGAGGGAACTGGAGACCAGCACATCTCAAAGAGTATAAACCTTGACAAGGTGTATTTAAACAATCAGTCACCAGATCACGATTCCAAACATGACTTTAGAGGGGCAGATAGAACAACTTTCCAAAGGACTCTGCCAACAGACGGCTGTCTATTAAAGGTGAACTTGGCTTTCTTCTACTGGGTTTACAGGGAACCCCACATGCAGGTCTGTCATTTGGAGTTGATGGCTTTATTCTTTATTGAACATGGCTACTATTTTTTCCCCCAGTAGTAAGCATAACCAAATTTCTTCAGAATTTCCACACGAATCACAATAATGGCATTTAGCAGCAAAAGGAAAGGGCAGGTATTGATTTTGACAGGGAGAATCAAACGTTTTTCAGGTTAGAATATCTTGGTTTATTTCTATCAAGCACGCACAGGTTTTTTCTCTATGAAACTCAGACCTCAGACCTCAGAATCTGACAGTATAGAGAAAATTGCCAACTTTTTCAGCCCTGTGTTCTTCCTAATAGCTAAGTGGAGTTAGAAGAACATGTTGACCTTAAAAAACAAAAGAGCCAGTTATTTTACTAGCCAAATGAGTTAATTCAAGAATAGCAGAGGAATTGCAATTCGGGACAAGCAAACTTTGGCAAACCGTAGGCAAGTCCGGAGAACACAAGAGAGGGGCTTGCTTTCATAGAAGAAAGGAGGAAGCTGGGAGGGGCTGTTTTGAGGAGTTCAGGGTGGTGATGGCTTTTCATTGGCTGAGTGCGGCAGTTTCTCATTGGCTGGACTATTGATGGGCAAAGAGAAATTCTTCCTTCCTGTTGATGCGGTATGAAAAGTAAATTTCTTCCATTTGGGATGATGTACCCTTCTTACATTGAATTATAGTGCATGACAGCACCCCTTTCAGTGCCCCTGACTCCATTTTATTATTTTTTTTTCTGACTCCATTTTAAATGAAATTTCTTTTATATATTTTCACAAATAATAGTCTAAATAGTATAAGGTCGCTTATTAATTCCATGTATTAAAAGCAAGTGCAAGTTGCTCTGCTTTAGACTGCATTACAAAAGTTAAAAAATCAACACTAGAGAAATTAAAAATAAAGCAACATTAGAAAAGATCTCGAGGTTCTAAGGATTTATTCCAAATCCACTATGTCACAGAGGAGGAGACCAGGAGGCCAGGGGAAAGTTCGATGACTTTCCTACGACTCCAGTTAGAAAGAAAACCAGGGCAAAGTATTAGATTGCCTTGAATCCAGGATTCTTTGTGTTTGTTTTTCCACTATAGCAATATAATACCCTTTCCTTTTACCTCAAATAACTAGTGATTTGCGAATGTACGAGAGAAGCTATAAGTCTGCTCATTTTTATGGTAACAATTTATTTGTGATCGTTTTTCTTTGATCCCAAAGTTGTATGCTCATCATTGAGCCAAGAGAAATTTCCAAATATTTTCCAGAGAATTTCTTCAAATCTTCACTGCTTTATTTATCATGTGTTAATTCTTTTTTTTTTTTTTTCCAGTTTACTTATTTATTTTGAGAGAGAGAGAGACAGACAGAGCGGGGCAAGGGCAGAGAAAGAGGAGGAGAGAAAATCCTAAGCAAACTGCATATTATCAGTACTGAACTGGATGTCGGGCTCCACCTCATGAACCATGAGATCATGACCTGAGCCAAAATCAAGAGTTGGGCGCTTAGCCCTCTGAGCCACCCAGGTGCCACTCTTTATCATGTGTTTAACAAGCACTGACTACTTTCTATGTACCAGGCATTCTGGTAGGTGCTGGGACTGTAGTGAATTGTTCTTGTCTTCACTGAATTATACACTAGTGGGAGAGACCGACAAGAAAATAAATAACTACAAAATGTACAGTGATATGAAGAAAATGAACAAGATGCAATAATAGAGAACAGTGAATCAAGATACGGAACACCGTTCCAAATTAGCTGGGGAAGGCTCGCAGGTTATAACATAATGAATACACTATAGCCAACCACAATAGCACGAGGCAAACAACTTCAGGTAGAGAAATACTATGGGCAGAAACCTAAACACTTTTTCTTTGTGTGTTTTTTTCATGTTTTTTATGATGCAAATTACTTGAAAACAGGCAATCTGCCCATGACTAGGTATTGCTAAACATGCAGCAGACCGTATTCTTTATTTCTCCATCTTTTTCCAACATTGCCTGAATCATTATTTGGTTTCTAGAGAGACATTTATGGAGCAAAGTCCACATTTATCCTATTTAAATGAACATGTATTGAGCCACATTACACAACTCTGTCCATGTTTTCTTCTATACATTCTGTAGATAATGCATAGTGCAAATCTATTCTAGTAGATTTGAGTATTTTTTTTTATCAAACTCATGTAAGATGCTAAAACAGACCCCTGAAGACTTTAAGATCCAAACTTAATAATAGTTAACATTAATAGTGCATTTACTATGTTAGTTGGTATATTATTTACATTTATAATCTAAGTCCATACAACCAGGACTTTTTGAGAAAATAAATAACTTGAAAGAGTCATATGGCTGATCAGCCAAGAGTTGACCAGAAGCATTTTACCATCAAGATATTCAGAATGGAAGGTAGCCAACCATGCTACAAAAGCCCCAAAACTATGGAAGATTGTGTATAGTGATATTCACACAGCTAGGGAAAGGTGGTGTCAACAAAATGGGGTGGGGTTGTTATCATAGACTAGGGTTCAGGGAGAAACATATTTTCTAAGTGCATAACCCCAGCGTTTCAAAGGGAGGACAATTCCTGAAAGCTAGGAGTGCTTGCTTTTTTTTTTTTTTTCTGAATTTTCCACAGTTCAGGTGAATAGTCACTTAGTCATTCATCTGTTACTCTTTGAGTATGTATTATGGGGTAGGTGCTGGATAAAATACTACTGTGGTAGGTGTTGGATAAAACAAAAACAACAAATTTTAAAGGACGTAGAATCTTGTCTACATAAAACTTAACTTTACATCTGGGGGAACAAACAGTGAATACATACATAAAGCAATGTTTTGCTGTCAGTGCACTGTGGGGGAAAACAGTAAGGGAAAGAGGGAAAGAAATATGAGTGATGTTGTTGCAATTTGTATGTGGTGATCAGCAAAATGTTTACTCTCTGAAAAAGAATTTTTAAGCAAATTCCTGTGGGAAAAGAGGAACAAGGAATGTGGTGTCTGGCAATATTCAAGGAAATTGGCGTGAAAACTTGCAGAACAGGTGTCTGCCGTTTGGAAAAAACTGGACACTTTTCAGAATGTCCACCTACACCGGCTCCTGATGGCACAGAGGACAATGTGGTGTGGACAAACAGGAGCACAACAACTCTGATTTGAAGAGGGATTCATAAAAGTTGGATCTGAGTACCAGGACGTTTTAGAAATGTATGAATTGATTTGGTTTATTCCTGTTCTATCATTTTCATGCAGGTGGAAGAGTGATAAATAAAAAAAACTCTCTAAAGTCTAAAAACATTCTCTTAGAAATATAAAATAACACATGTGATAGGTAAGAAAACCTTATTTCATAGCTTAGTTGGTAGTATAGTTTTTTCCTTCGTTGTCCATGAAATAATGGTAAATCTGTAATCATTGACATCTTAGATCCAGTGAATTACAGTATTGTGAACAGCATATGGTGTAATTTAATCAAGGATAGAAGTTTGCAAAGGAGGCTTCTTATTTAAAAAAAATACTTTCTAAAATAAAGCTAATGTATTTATTTTTTAAAATTTATTTTGAGAGAGGAAAAGCATGCATAAGCAGAGGAGGGACAGAGAGAGAGGGAGAGAGAGAATCCCAAGTAGGCTCCACACCGTCAGCACAGAGCCTGACACAGGGCTCAGTCTCACAAACCGTGAGATCATGACCTGTGCCGAAACCAAGAGTTGGACGCTTGACCAACTGAGCCACCCAGGTGTGCCAGAGGTAATGTCTTTCAAGTAGAAATGATAAAATCATGTGTATTTAAAAGCTTGAAAAGGGGTCATGACAGGCTGTGCACAATTTCTGCCTCTTTTCCTGTCCCCTCCTTGACCAATATTCTCCTACTTAGAATCACCATCAATCTTTAGCTATTAAAGGAAAGGTGATGGTATGACACAAGAATGTAGTAATTATCTTCCCATTAACATTAACAAGATGAATTTGTGGGATAAGGATGAGCTATAGAAGCAAGAGTTTTATTAATTTGGCTGTTAAAATGCACATTAATGAACAGAGGGAAGTCAAAAAACCTTTAGATTCTTCCAAGACTACCAACGTGATTATCCAGCCTTAATTGCAGTAGACCCCTAAAAAAATTTGGACATGGTTTCTCCCCCAGTGATTCATTGTTAATTGGGAGTTAATTTAAGGATTAAAGAGAAGAAAAATTTATCTGAATTTGGACAAAGTGGAAAAGAAAGTGAAAGTATGTATTATTTAATATGATAAATTTATTATCTTTGTAATTGCTAAAACAATCTACTTTAAAGCTCACATTATTTTGAATTTAAATGTCAAATATACCTATGTTCATATTTGAAATAATTATGATGATGAATATATTAAGCAAATTACCTGAATGTATCATCTTACAATTTCATGAACTGAACAAACATAAAAAAGATTTTTAAAAAAAGCAAAGAAGAAAATCACCCAAATTCCATGCTCCTCTGATGGCCACCCTGCGGATGATTTTTCTATGTTCTGATTTTCTCTATGAGCACCATTACTACATTTAATTGAAATTTTACCATGATTACATTTATGTTTTTCCTTTTCCTACAAGGATTGCCTTTTGCTACATTTTCTACATAGTTATCATTTTGTCTTATTTATTTTTTATGTTTATTTATTTATTTTTTGAGGGAGAGAGCATACACATTCTCAGGAGGGGCAGAGAGAGAGAGGAAGAGAGAGAATCCCAAGCAGGCTGGGCATGATTAGCACAGAGCCCAGTGTGGGGCTCAAATTCACCCACCGTAAAATCATGACCTGAGCCAAAAACAAGAGTTGGAAACTTAGCCGGCTGAGCCACTCAGGCACCCCTATAATCATCATTTTAAAATAACTACCTAACATTTTATTGCTAATGTAGCATAATTTAATTAATAAAGTAATGGTGATTCTTCAAATTTATATTATTTTCTAATTTTTACTGTCACAAAGGACTCAAGTCATAACCTCTTTGTGCACAAAGTGTTTCTGTCCACTTCGTTTCACTACTTCCTTGAAATGAATTACCAAGAATTATTCGTTGAACCAAGTTCAGGAGGTTGAAACATTTCAATGGCTCTGGTTTTAGCTTTGGCAATATTACACAGAAGTATAGACTATTAACTTACATTATTTCACCTGGTTCTGAACTCTCCTCTAGCTCTGAGAATACTAATGATCATGACATGACAACACCACTAAAATGATAAACTTGACTAATTCAAAATACGCCGGGTACTTTTCTAAGCACTTTATATAGAATTGTAATGGAAAATTACAGATTTTATATTCAAATGAACTTGTGTTTGATTCATTATTCTTCTAGTAGAGAGCGCAGTGACCTCGGGTAGTTTACTTAATCTCTTTAAAATAAGTTTTCCCAGTCATACTATGCACTTAGTACTTAAAAATCTTACGGGATTTTTGAAAGGATTGGTTTTCTAAAGACTTGAGTTTTTAAATCGACCTATTTAATATAACTGGAATTTATTTTTAATATGTTAAAATATGTGGATATAATTCTTTTAAATATTGTTCATTTATCACAACACTGCTTATTAAATATCCCTTTTGCCATCACTTAGTGTTATGTACTTCCTTACATTGTGAATTATCATATACAATTGTATCTATTTCTAAAATTTCTATTCTTTTTCACTGATATATTTTTATGGCTGTACAAGGGTACTTTAGTAACTATTGGATCAAAATATGTTACATTCTTTGGTAGGCTATACTTTCTTACTAAACCCATGGTTTTCATTTGTTTCCCAGTATTGTTTCATAGTTTTGCAAATTTATTTTTTACCAGAAAATGTATTTAGTTACAAAATAAGTGTATGGTGTGGGATTGTGTTAAATGTATATGTTAACTTCAGGAGTATTGATATTTTTCAATGTAATCAAAGTCAAATTGTTAAGTTTTTGTCACTAGGTCTCAAGGTAACGCAGGTGCAATCATGTGCTTAAATGAAACTTAGGGGAGAGAAACCTTCCAGGGCTCCCATCAGAGTCCCCTGAATAAACTTCTATAACTAGAACAAAACTGTGTCTGATTGTAGCTACAGAATGTAATATATTTAGTTGGATATTATTTGAAATATATAAGATATGCATTCCAAACAGTTTATTACATTTAAGTACAAAATTTGCAACTATAGTTTAATTATCAAGAATGTAAATATTGGTATATTGAACCAGAATATGCCATTTATAAAATAGAATGAGGAAGTTAATTCTGGTCCCTGAATTAAATCCTGATTTAATCAAAATTCATTTAAATTAAATTACATATACTCTACTTAAATGAAAGATAATAACATTGCATTTTGTAAAGAAATTTGATTAACATAAAAGATTTAAATAAGAATAAGGACATATTTACCCTAAATGAGTGGCCCAAATTACACAGTAAAATTTTAATATTTTAGACGCATGTTCATGAAATTTAAATTTCTTAAATAATAGTGATAATATTAACTTTTTTAGCATTTCTTATATGCCAGGTATGTTCTAAGTGTTTTATTTGTACTCATGTTGTCTCAGAGAAACCTATGAAGAAAAACTATAATTATTCTCATTTTAAAGCTGAGGAAACTGAGGCACAGAGAGACTCTGAGAACCTTGTTCCAAATTGTACAGAGCAAATAAATGTATGAACCTAGGTTGGTTGTCTCCAGAGCTATATTTTCTACCATTTTGCCCCAAATAATTAAATCCTTTATATACTATAACTTCAACTTTGCTGAGCAAGTGCTTTTGATTATCTATAGCTTTGTAAATTTGAATTGAAATCCCTTATAAAATCTCAAATACTCATTTCAGTTGATGGGGGAATTCCTATAAAAGATCAAATAAAGCTTAACAAGTGCTCTTGTTCGGGATTAGACACTAACCCTAGAATAAAACAGTATGCTGATGCATAGTATGGATTAAAAATTGAACACGCTTTTCAAATATGACTTTTCCATTAAAATATATGATATATGATTATATAGTATTATCTTTATGCCCACACACTTTTAATTTCAAGAATATTTTATGATTCTATAAAAACTCTATCAGTAAGTCTATAAAAACTAGAAGGTATTGGTTTAACCTTTATTCTTTCTACTCCCAAAGTAAAACAAGCAATTGCATTCAGCTCCTATATAGAAGCAGGAGGCTGTCTAGCCAGCGTTTTAACAATTGCAAATGCAGACTTTACCTTTCCAAGGGGAAAAGCAGGGGCCAGTGGATGCAAATCAAATCCACCACTAGCCTGCAGGAACGGCAGTTCCACTACGCATGTTACTCGGGCACCATCTGCTGGACGCTTTTTAAATAACATCCCATTTGCTGTGAACTTTGGAATACTAAGGGATAGAAGCAGGGAAAATTCCCAAATTCCAGATCTACTTTTACCCCTTGTGTTGTAGCAATACATTTTATCTAGCTTATTAGAATTAATTGCCCGCTCAGGACATTTACCCCCTTTTTTGTCTATAGATTTATTGGCATGTGGAACTCCAAGTGGCCAGGTGGTAGTCTCAACTTCCAATTTAATGGTACCTTATTACTGGGTCCTCTAGTGCAAGAATTACTCCATTGGGAACCGAGATCACTAAGTTAACAGAAACAAAGATCTCTAACACAACTACTCAAGTCTCCCATTGCAGTATGCAAGCAGCCATCGACAATGTTGTGGCTATATTATTACAATACATATTTATTTTAAAAAATAAACAGCAAACTGAATGTGGCCTATAGTTCATAATTTACTAACCCCTAATATATGTGATATCTGTCTTTACAATTTTTAAAGACTTGTTTTATGACTCAGTATAAGTTAAGCTTTCTTAATTGTTTAGTGTTCTTGTTGGTGTGATGATAGATAGATGGATATATAGTGAGATAGAGATAATAGTCAAATAATTAAATTATTAGTTACATTTGATATCAATATCAAATATGAATTATCAACATTTTGATATCAATATCAATTATTATTATAAGTGCTGCATTAAATGAGGGTGATTGAGGCTGGGGTATAAAGACCAGGTCATTTCAGTCCAAAACAGGATAGCTCTAATTATGAAAGGACGTTCATGTCTCCCTCTGCCCATTACTGCTCACATCTCCCTCCTTTGGTGTTGATCCCAAGTGTACTCTCTGATAAACATCTTGCACACTAAACTCCATGCAAAATTTACTTTCTGGAGAATCCAAACTGTGACACATCCTTTAAAAAGTGGAACAGCTATATCAAAGGATTGTATAAATGTGAAAGTGGAAAGCTGACAAAATCAGTATAATATACACACACCCTTATTAAGTGAATGTCGAGGTGACAGAGCATTCCCCTGACCCTTAAAGTCATGTTCCAGAAGTTAGAGAATAGCTTTCGAAGGGAAGGGACAGTAGAAATGATACATATTGAAGGGCTCTGAGCAAAAGAGTCCAAAACAAGAGTCCAAGCTTGGATTAGAAGATGCTCGGATAAGAGAATACATTTTGGGTAACATAATCCAGCTCCATGAGGTGCAGGTGGGAAAGAGCTGTATACTTGATGTTTTTCAGAGACTCTGAATTTTTTTTTAATTTTTTTTAACGTGTATTTATTTTTGAGACAGAGAGAGACAGAGCATGAACAGGGGAGGGGCAGAGAGAGAGGGAGACACAGAATCTGAAACAGGCTCCAGGCTCTGAGCAGTCAGCATAGAGCCCGACGCGGGGCTCGAACTCACGGACCGTGAGATCATGACCTGAGCCGAAGTCGGACGCTTAACTGACTGAGCCACCCAGGCGCCCCCAGAGACTCTGAATTTATTGTGTATGCTTTATAAATCTATCTTACTATGGGTGGCCTTTCAAAACAAGAAAACTGGACCAGAAAGGAAAAGAAAACTAAAATGAAAGGAACACTGGGGTTCGGCTAACATAAGGAAAATAATTATCCTGCAATGTTAAATTATCAGAAACTTCTAGAAACTGTTGAGTTTAGCTGAAGTAGTAGGGGGATAGCAGAGGAAAACTTCAGGCTAGAGTATGTAGCAGATGCTGTGGATGAATCTTCACTCTTTTTCCCGGCCCATCTGAGTTCACTAGCAGTTAAGTACAATGTCCCATAGCTCCCAGCTTTCTCCCTCCAGCCCAGTCAGTCTCCTTTCTGTCTGCAAATTCTCCAGAGCCCTGGAAAGGCTGGAATGGGTAGTTAATGTGCCCAAGGCAATTCTTAGCTGACGGGGGATGAAAGTCCAAGGATAAATGGCCCAGTCTCCTCACCCTCCAGTGGGATGACTCTGGGGTACAACTTTGGATATTGTGATTTGCAATAAGAAATAATGTTTGGTCTTCAACTTCATTTCTGGGATAGGGTTCCGAAAACCCTTGGAATTTCCTAAGAGATGAGAGTTACGAAGGGGTCTCTTGTGATGTTAATGAGGTGACTTTTGGAACCCACCTGAGGGTAGAGCCTGAGTGACAAAAACTCCAACCCTGTGATTTGAATGTTGGACCTTTGAATCCCACCTCCCTGAACTCAGAGGGGGAGGAGGGGCTGGAGGCTGAATCAATAGCAGATGGTCAATGATTTAATCAATTGTGTTCATGTTCATTCAAGGAGCTTCCATAAAAACTCAAAAGGACAGGCTCCGAGAGCTGCCAGGCTGGAGAGCACATGGAAGTTTGGGGAAAGTGATGTGCTCAGAGAGGTCATGGGAGCCCTGCACCATTTTCCCATACCTTGCCTATGCATCTCTATTTGGCTGTTCTTAGTTACACATATTATTTGTAATAAACTGCTGCTCTAGTAAGTGAAGTGTTTCTCTGAGTTCTGTGAGCTGTTCTAGCAAATTAATTGAACCAAGTCAATTAATTGGAACCTCCAATCCAGATCCAGTTGGTCAGATGATAACCCAGACTTGCAAATGGTGTCTGAAGGGAGGTATTGTAATCAGGGCCCAAGGGTGCAAGAGACCTGTCTCCAGGGGTCTCAGTTAGACCAGATTCAGCCACTCACTGCTGACAAAATTCAAAGGCAGAGAGAGACGGGTGGCGTAGAAACAAGAAAGGAATTTATTTCAGTGAGGTCAACACCAGGAAGATAGCACACTACAATCTCAGTCTCAAAGACTGTCTCCAAAATGCTGAAAATACTTCTAGGTTTATATAAGAAAATGTGGGACAAAGGTCAGTGGGTACAGACAGGTGGGCAGTAAAGGTTGGGTAGGTCCTTGTTTTGGGGTCAAACGTGTGGGGTCTTGCTAGAATCAGGGCAGTTGTTATTGCTTGGGTAGGTCAGGTTCCCATCACAAGATGCCTTGCCTGCCAGGTCTTTTGCCAGAGTTAAGAGATAAGCTAGAAAGAACTTAATCAGTGAGAAAGTACAGACTAAGGTCAAAATGGAGGTCCTTAAACTCTTCTTTCACATCTTGCAGGACTGAGCGCTTACTCTCCATGCAGGCTTAAAGAATGAGAAATCAGGGATGAAAGAGGAAATTGAGATGATAAACTTCTGAATATTTGGGAGCGTACCAAAATAAGAAACCTCAAAAAACCTGCAGACTGGGGCTATCACCATAGGGATTTCCTAAATTTTATAAGGCAGCAATCTTTAAATATCTCTGAGAAAGGAAATGGGTATATAGATGAATTTTTCCTTCAGATGTGACAAAACACATTGTCAAATTAAATCCTTCAATGGGAGTGGTCTCAGTTGTTTTTACTGGATCTGGAAAACTTAAGGAGACTATGAGGCAGAAACCAGATGTAGCCATAAAGGAAACCCAGCCTCAAACAGGCATGGAGAATTGCTCAGGCTGCTACTGAGAAGAACACAAAACCACAAAATATTTTAATTTATTTGGACTCTAACTTAAAAATTTTTAGAGTTTTGGGGCCTTAACTCACAAGGGCAAGATTATTTTATTTCAGTCTATGGGACTTTAATTTCCTTTTCATTTCTTTCAGGTTGTGAGGAGATTAATTTTGTTAATTTCTCCCTGGAAACATTGTCAGTGATTATATTAAAATGAGGAAATCGTATATTGACATTTGATTACTAATGCATTTTTTGCATTTTATTGTTGCTGTATCTTAACATGATTTGACTTCCTGGCCTCACCAGCTGCAGTCTGTCTATATTAGTGACCATCGCTGGACTTAGTGGGAACTTAAAACCAGAATTGGCATTTCCAGTTTCAATTCCTTGACCTTGAATGAAAAAGAGGTTCAAATTCCAAGGTGAAAAAAAACCCCATGAAATACACCAGAAAACTGCAAACTAGAAAGACCTTTAAAAGAACAAACACAAACTAGAAGAGCTATGAACACCACCTCCTATGGAGTGTAGACACTGACACAACCAAAGGGTGAAAAGTTTAGTTCTGCAGAGCCAACATATGTTCCCAGGACTGTGATTTCTCACATGAGTCCAGGGCAGATGGGGAAGAAGATAGGAGTTAAATCCCTACGACTTCCAGGTTTTTATCAATATGTCCATACAATCAGAAAATATGGATTAACAGTTTTCTTCAAGGAAGAACTCCACACCTCCATAGGGTCAAGTAAATAAGATATAGGATAAGAGGCTACAAAGAATTATTTGGAAATGTCCATGGAATGAAAACATGAGGTGAATGAACAACATATTTCTCTCTAATACCCCCAGGCTTTCCATTCTCTTAATCCATTAGGCTTAACCCTTAGGTCAAAAGCCAATCAGGGACAGGATATTTCCCATTTGAGGGTGAGACTTGCCGCCTACCAGAGCAAACAGCTTCCAACTTTAACAGCCAACTTCTTCAATACCCAACATTGCTCTTATAGATTACCTCCTAGGTCCATTAAGTAGCTGTGTATATTTCCTCCCACACAGCAGAACACTAAAATTAAATGAACCCAAAAGTGAGTTTCAAGGTGACAGAGCATTGCCCCAAATTTGAGAGATATGGTCTAATATTCTAAAGGAACAGTTTTCTAAGGGAAGGCACTAGGTATCATGCTTCATGAAATATTGACCTAGTGCTTCATGAAATATTGACCTCCTTATACTTTAACTATATTAACAACTCTTTAGATATTTTAGGAATTCTGTAACATAAAACTGTTATGATTAAATTTATTTCTCAAGCCCACAGCATTGGAATTAGTTAGTACCAATACTGATGCATTAATATTAGAGTTTTCTTTCTGTCATAAAAATATAAATATAAATGAAATAGAATCAAAGAAAAGTTGACAAAGTCATTGGTAGAAGTGACCCACCTCTTCCAGAGCTACCAGGAGACAGAGGCCCTAGGGCTGCTGCTCAAAGGAGGAGCTCACAGTGGATGGGCTGGGGGATCACCCTGTCTGGATGATCCTTCTGCAAGTAACAAATCACACTGTTAGTTTCACCTGCACCTTCTTTGGCTCTAGCTGTCTACAGACCCTGGGTCTAGAGTGCTTTCATTGTTATCCTACTATTGGGAGCAGTATATCCAATGATTATTTGGGCCATGCTTTGCTTTTCTTTCTTCCAAGATTCCTTATGGGTTTTTATCTCTTATTTTTGGTAGATAGATAGATAGACAGATAGACAGACAGATAGGTAGGTAGATAGATAGATAGATAGATAGGATAGATAGATAGATGATAGATGTTGATACAGATACATACCTGTCAATTAGGAGAGTCTACTTGTCTGCCGAGACTATTTTATCTGCCACTAAGAACTGGTAACCACTTAAAAGCTCCATGCCAATCTTTTACTCAGTAAAAAGGTGTATATATATGTGTGTCATATCAAATCTTTTGTGATAGTTAAACTCTACTACTTAAGATTGTTAAGACTGATTCAAATCCCAAATCCATGTTTTATGAAGTATGCAGGGGGCTCCCCAAGATTTCTAGAAATACCCAACATAGTCATAGCCATAGTCATCTTTATCTTCAAATTTCTTCTTCCACTAAATTAGTATAAATAATACATTGATACTGCTCCACACCTTATTAACTCAAACACTAAACTCAGTGTTTTTTTTTTTTTAACACAAGTGCATGTGTGCTCATGTATACACACACACACACACACACACACACACACACAGGGTCTTTACTGGCCTACTTGACTTCACTGATAATCTGGATGGATGACTTAGGTTGACATTACATTGATGAGTAATTTGAAATTGTAAATAATTTGAAACTGAGTATTAAACACTATCTCGTGGTACTTTCCACCAACAAAGGATCCAGTCTCGTACTATTTTGATCAGCTGTATTGTCTCTCTCTTGCTCTCCTTTCTGTTTTTCTTAATTTCCCTTCTTTACTCTCTCACACAATTCTATTCATTTCTATGCAGTGCTGGCATTTTTTCCCCTAGTTTCCCACTAAATGATTGCCCTCTAATGGCGTCTCAAGGTATTTTGCTAAATAAAGACGCTGCCTAATCACCCCTTTCAGCTGTTAAGCTAATTCATTTTGAAACATTTCACTTGCAATAGATTAAGCCAGTTTCAGCATGATTTTTATATAACTTTATTTTCCAACTTCTTTAAATTGTTGAGAAATTGATTAGAAAGACGTTAGTATTTTTCCACTTATTTTGCAAAAACATGATTTCTCTGAAATGATCTGTCAATATCAAATACAAATATCTTCCAAGAAGTAATTCACTGGGCCACATATCATCATAATTCATCATGTTTTGTGTAACAGAAGAAATTATTAAAATTAAAGGGTTTAAGGAGACATACCAAGGGTTTCGCTGTTTGTTTTGTTTAATGGCACTGACAACTGGCTTTTATGACCCATATGTAAAATTCTGTTGGCTGAAATAATATTTTTCATTCTCAACGATCAGATATGAGTCAAATACCTATGCAAATACTCGTGTGATTAAAAAATATCTAATGTATTTTAAAGCTGTCCATGGCACCCCTGAGATACAAGTCAGGAGGATTCTCTGCTGAATCTCAAGAGGACTAATTTTTTTTTTTTGGAGCAGAGCTGTAACCCCCACTTTTCTCCTTCTGTTCTGCCAAACAATCAACCACATCAAATATCTGCAGTTAAAGCACATTGTAAATATTTGGGAACAAGTGACTGCTATTCAGGAGAGAGTTCAGGGCTGGAATATGGACCACAGGGAGGATTCACAGAGATTATGGATGAGATATTTTCGAGAAATAAAATAGTGAGAGAATAGCAAAGGGTCAAAGGAGATATACTGGTCAGTCTGAAAATATACTGACTGCCCTTGACTCTGTACGTTTTACTAGAAGCTCAAAGTCTAAATCTTCTTGAATTAAGAAGTTAAACTTGATTTTCTTTAATAGATAGATAACTAATTGTTTCTGTCTATCAAATCTCTGGATTTGATCATTCAGACCAAAAAAAATTCTCTACTCAGAATTAGCTAGATTAATAACCAAAACCTTTGTTTAAAGTTATTTACAAACCCCCAAGGTAAGTGATGATGATTGGAACTCAAGCATCCTATTCTCTGGAAGTAGTTTGTTGTTTGCCCTATAGTTTCTAGGACTGGAAGGATTTTCTTAGCCTTCCTTTGACATCTGCTAAAAAGGGTCAGTGATTCTATATAATTAGTTTATATTCATGACTGCCATCTATCTTCTCAGAAAGCTGTAGGATTATGATATTACAACTCTCAGACACATGTAAGATGTAATTTTTCTCTTTCTTAGTTCTCATTGCAAAAATGAATTTTGTAAGGGACCTAATTATTGTTATATCCATGGTAGCAAAGAGCATGATGAGTCAAAACATTAATGTTGTTTTTGCACAGGTAAAACTATAGAATAAGTAGGGTGATCTGGCGAACACTTGCATGATCTAGTCATATCCCTATCGCTTCACTGCATTCTGGGATATCCAAATAGTGGCCTTGGACTTGTTAAGAATTTTAACTTGCTTTCCTGCTGTGTCACATGGGAGCAATTTATCCCTTACAATCTGACTACACTAGGTAGATAATGGGTAAACAATTTGAGGAAATGAGATATATTCCTCATCTAATCATGTTTTCTATAGAACGAAAAATATTAAAATTCTTCCTCACACAGATGACTTAAATTGGAGAATTGTATCAATTATCTGACTCAATGGATAAACATAACCAAAGAGATATGGAAAACTGAACATAGCAATAACATATCCTTGTATTAATATTGAAAGCTATTAACTGGTGCTTCTGCATTGAGTGTTTTCTCATTGATGTGGAACAGAGCTTTGCTTTTATGTATTTGTATGGCAAAAGCATCAGTCCATTTCCATGTCCCATCTCATGATTACAAACAGAATTCTTGCAATAGATATGATTAATTAGATTTTTGTAGTCCATAAAGAAAAATAATATTTACTAAATGTTTACAAGGTGTCTAGGACATTCTTAGTTGCATTTATCCTTAACATAGGAAATAGATCATTGTTTTTCACTTTCAAATGAATAAAACTGAGAATAGAAATGGTACAGATTTCATGGGCTATGTTTCTATATTTGATTTGGATTGGATATAGATTTCAGACATTCAGTTTCTTGAAGAAATGTTAAAGGATCTGTTATACAGAGAATTTAGGACAACTAGCATATGGCAATTTCTGAAAATGTCCTAAGTAGCGATATAAGTCAATTTAAATGCATATATTCCTGCCATCAAACTATTAATCAATGCACACTGACTTAAGTGCTAGTAAACAATGATATCTTCAAATGATTGGTAAGAAAAATCAAATATCTAGTCCATTTGATTCAAAGGCACTATAAACGAATTTTAATCTAAAACAGAACCAGAGAATTTAAGATGGAAAACCTCATGGATGTGCCCTCAAGAAAGCAAAACTTAAGGACAGAGAGACTGATTTCCCCCGAATACCTAACAGGTAGAAAACTAGTAATATTCAGATTTTCCTTTTTTAATTTTTTTAAACATGTATTCACTTTTGAGAGAGACAGAGCGTGAGCAGGGGAGGAGCAGAGAGAGAGGGAGACACAGAATCCGAAGCAGGCTCCAGTCTGTGAGGTGTCAGACATTCAGAGCCCAATGCAGGACTCAAACTTGTGAACCACGCAGATCATGACCTGAGCCGCAGTTGGACGCTTATTCACTGACCCACCCAGGCACCCTGGATTTTCTTAAAAGATAGGAAAGTAACCAGAGATTTTGGAAAGTTTTGTTTCTTTTCCAGAGTCTTAAACAAGAAATGACCGAGGTTGGGTTGGCTGGCAAAATGAGTTAAATTAAGCTTTGTCTGTATGACTGGACCGGTTTTGGCTGGCTGGGGAATTTTGAAGAAAGGATGGTCTGCATTTGTTTTGATTTTATCAGGCTCTAACTGACCTCCCCCACCCTTTACACTCCTTCCCATAAATACAGCCCACCCCAAACCCTCAGTAGATTTGCTTGTAGCTTGTTACAGTTTGCCTGTCCTGAATTACAATTCCTCTGTTATTCCCGAATAAATTCATCTTTATTAATGATTTTTAAGCTTGCCTCTTCATTGAGGTCGACAGCATTGTATCTTCTTCAAAAGCTGTGGAGACAGAACAGATGAACTTACTTCTATGATACGAGGCTGCATCAAGAGGACTAATGAGATTTTTACAACATATTTACTCTTTTGTTTCAATTCATTGTGCCCAGAGCATGTATTTAAATGCTTCTCTTAGTAAAAGATAAAGTAAATGATAGAAAAGTATTAGTAATTTGCATTTTGTTTTCAGGATTATTTGGAAATCAGATCCATCGTTTATACAGTATTTTTTCCCCACCTGCTTGTTTTGGTTTCCTTTTTACATCTCATGAATAAAAAGTAGTTCGACTAATGACCTCGTGTCTTTTTAAGAAAATGGCTATAATTAATTTGCCTCACTCAGCTTCGGACTCAAATTATCAATTCTAGAAGCAGAAGACAAGAAAAACTCAAAGTGGCCACAGGAGTAAACTTGTCTGAAGCTGGGAAATTCCCTACCATCTGCCAGGCTGGTGGAAGTGAGAAGAAGCCAATCAGCTCAGCTGTGAGAAGCAGGAGCCATTCTCCCTCCATTCTCTGCCATTCTCTTCCTGTTTCAGAACTTGAAGATCGCTATCAAATAGAAAATTAACAGCTATTCCTCTACTTTGTAATATCAATATCTACATCCCACTTCAACTTTTTCTACACCTAATTAGATACCAAAATTCACATACTACTGGTGGGATAGAACCAGGAGCCACCCAAAATCAAGACTGATGGTGGTGGCTTACTATCCTCTGCAATGTGTAAGGCTCACAAATAAAGCATTAGAAACAGGGGTGGAGTTGGGAAGATCTCTGGTCACAGTACACACTGAGGGTTCTACAGATCCATGTGCATTATCTGTTTAGAATGTTAAAAACCCAGGTGGTGAATACAGAAAAGGCTCATCTCATTCCTGCAGGACAGAAATAGATAAGAGTCTTCTAAGTAATCAAAGAGCTTATGAGCTCGGCACATGCTCCTGAAACAGTGTTCTGGATAATGTCCCAACACAAGAATGGGAATTGCACCCAAGTTGGCACACAATGGACATAAACTCATTCCTTATTGCATGTAATTTGGTAAATACTGTTTGAGGAGAGTTCTCGTTTAAAAATGAGTACATTTTAAAAGAGGGGAATTAAAATGTATGATAAAGCAACAGAATAGAAGTCTTCATAAAGTTTCAGAAAAAGAGGAAACTCCAGAGATTGATTACTTTAAGCAATGTAATAATGAGCATGTTTATTTACCTCCTGACACAAGAGGTTTCCACATTAATTAAACATGGCAGAAGAACCACAAAGAAAGAACAGGTTGGTGTAAAGATGAATAAAACATTATAAAAAGGGAGATGAATGAGAAAAAGAGGGGTTTTATATATACCATAAATGAAAAAAAAAAGCAAAATTGGAAGAAGAGGACAGCATATCTCAGGTAGAATCAACAAGAATACATTCACACCTTTAAATATCCTGTAAATGAGATGAAATCAACACCTTGAATATACTCTCAGATTAAAAAAAAAAAAAAAGAAAACAGAATGATAAAGAGCAAAATCCTAAAAGTATGAAGAGGCAAAAGCTATGTTTCTTACAAAGAATAAGAGAATACTCATCCTGGTCTTAAAGTTCAACTTTGGAACTTTTTTTTCACATATTCATTGGCAATTTGCTTTTTATCTTCCGTGAATTACTGGTTAGTATTATCTACAGTTTTTAAAACTAAAAGATTTTTAGCTCTATCACTGATTCATAAATGCTGGTTCTTATTTTAAAACTCAAACTATACAGAAATATAAAGGGGGGAAAAGGGTTTGTATCTTCTGGTTCTCATTATAACTCCTCTGAAAGTTTAGCACTTTCAACTAATGCAGCAGGAACACTAAAAGAGCTCATCCTTCTGAGTCTATGAAGGCCTAGAAATGCATATAAGTAAATAAATTCACTAATGGTCAGCAGTTTGCATAAAGATGTCTGGCTCAGCATGATCTACAATAGTGAAAAACAGTTCAAATTCCTAGCAGAGTAATCAAGCAGTATTATGAAATGTAGGTTCTCCAGCCTGCATTAGCTCAAAGTTTGAAGCAAGAATCTTTCTCTTGCCCTCACCTGTTAATGGAAAGACAGGAGTTGTTCAGGAAGTGAAGTGTAGGATTCTCGAAATTGAAATACGGGGAGGTTGCATTTTTTGGTAATGGGGCCAGGTCTAATATATGAACATGGGAGGGAGTGTATGAGGTTAAGAATTGAGAAGCTTCGAGAAGAATTCAGGGAACTAAGGGACCAGTCCTTCGGAAGGATCTGCTGGATGTACATTGAAATCACTGAAATTTTAGCGGGAATAGATTTGAAGACACTGATAGTGAGCCAGGAGTTAGATTCTGGAAATGAGAGAACACTGTAAATGATGCAGTGAGTAGGTATGGCAGGAGATATATTCCAACAGAGAGAAGAGAGAATGATCTTGAAGTGGAAATGTTGAGGAAAGAGAAACTACCCCTCTCCAGGCTGAGCAGAAAGGGACAGGTACATAAGGAGACAGCCTCCTCTTGAGAAGGCTGCAAGGGAACCAGTGTCCTCAGGGGAGAATCCAGTTTCAGTTAGAGCATGAAGGCAACAGAACAGCTTAAGGAGACAGGAGATCTTTCTGTTGAAAGACTGTGAATTCTTTATTTTTTTACTAAAAAAAATTTTTATGTTTATTTATTTTTTGAGAGTGAGAAGCAGAGCACGATTGGGGGAAGGGCATAGAGAGTGGGAGACACAGAATACGAAGCAGGCTCCAGACTCTGAGCTGTCAGCACAGAGCCCAAGGCAGGGTTGGAACCCACAAATCTCAAGATCATGATCTGAGCCGAAGTCAGAAGCTTTGGCCACTCAGGTGCGCCAAAAGACTGTGAATTCTCAAAGGAATTTAGCAGGAAGTTTCAGGAATTGGGAAGGGATGGAATATAGGTAAGAAAAGGAATTTTCACAAGCCTTCTGGTCCCTATAGTCTGGGAGATGAGGGGTAACTTAATGTGCTTTTTTGTAGCAACTGAAGGAAATCAAGATGAACACCAAAATAAGATCGATCTTAATGGTGTCAGGGAAAATAATTATGGGGGTGTTGTGGGTACCAGGATTAAAAGTAGCAGGGGGAGAGAATGGTGAAGCTCTTACCAGAACATTACAGAGCTACAGAGCCCTCCTTTATTAGTAATGAGAGGGAAGAGGAAGGGACATTTTTGTCAGCACACAGCTTGTCCCTTTGGATGGAACCCCAAAAATAATCCAGTCACCTGAGGGATTTATAACTCTGATTTAACCACGAAATAGCTATAGAATCCAGATTCTTATTTATAGAATACCTTATATTCTATACTTATACATAGATTCCTACTTAATAGTTATAGGAAATATTGGGGATCCTAATACCACTTAGATGTTTGGAGTTAGAAAGCCTGAGAATCACAAGGCTGGATCTGCATGATGGTCACTGTGAATAAACAGGATGGATTGGGAAAGAAGGTGGGAGGAGCCGACTTTGTCTCCCTGAAGGAAATGTAAAGAAATGAAAAGTGTTGAGTGAGATAAACAGGTCTTTTGTAATATTACTCCATCTGAGAAGATTAAGCTGGGTTTGAAGCTTTCCTAGGTTGTGTGGTTTGCCCTAATCATAGTTAAATGTGAAGAAGGCTAAGAAAGAGCTGTACAGATGGCCAGCTCAGAGAGGACACCCAGAGTTAACAATAAGCAGAATACGAAAATTCTTAGAACATCTTTAAGGCAAGTTGATTTCCCAAGTCTTTTTAAGGCCAGCTTTTAAACGTATCTGTTTATGGATATAGCATATGATTAAATGGGATTTTTTTATGGTTTAAATTAAATGAGCATTAAAAATTTTACAGATTAACTGTAAGGATTGAAGTCTGTAGTTTTACTTACTCTCTAACCATAAGGAGGGAGAGGTGCCATGGAGATCTAAACTCCCCAGCTAACGGATATGTTGCAAAAGATTAAAGGCAGGTTGACTGCAGAGATGCATTTAAATTGTTCAGTGAGCATATGGAAAGTTATTTGGGTTGGTTAATGGAATGTGACAAAAAAAAATCAGTTCTTTCCCCTCCATCTCACTTGTATTTAAAAGCAAATAAAACCAATCAGAAATAAAATAAAATTTGGAAAATTGGGCTTGGCAGAAATGTTTTAGAGAGGGATGAAAACATATCCCCCCTTAGCTTCATCTGACTTCCAAAGATATGGGAAGACAAGGAGTGGCCAAAACATAACTATCTTTATTAATAAAGCTTGGGAGGAAAACCTAGAGTATTACATCTAAATAGTCCCCAATTATTAAACTCTAAAATTCACGAAAGCTTATTAACTCAGCAAAGGTGGTGCTGGTCCAATTTATTGTATAAGGAACAGAGAATACCTATACCTGAGACCAACCTTACCCCAAGAAGATCAATGGAAACAGCTGTTCTTCTCCATATGAAAATGATATGAATGCTTTTCTTCTGTATCCCACCAACTGTAGACTGAGATGTCTCATGCTGAAACATTGTTCCAATTATTTACTGCAATGCAATAAATTATCCCAAAGTGGCTAAAACCTGAGTGGCTAAAAAGCCACAACATTTTATTTTATTTCATGATTCGGTGGGTCAGAAATGTAGGCAGAGCTCAATGGTGAGGTTCTTCTCCCTATGTTGTTGGCTGGAGTCATTCGGTGTTATTCAGCTGATGGGTCCAAAACGGATTCATTCATATGCCTGGCATTAGCAGGAATGGTTGGAAGGTTGGATTCAGCTGTGCTCTTCTCCCTCTCCATGTAGTCTCAGGACCTCTCCACATAGTCCCTCTAGCAGAATTGCTTACATGGAGACTAAAGGCTCCAATGGTAAGTATTTCAAGGTACAGAAAATGGAAACATTAGTCTCTGAAGGCTTAGGTCCAGAAACTGGCATCTCATCACTTTAGCCATATTCTATTTCCTAAGGCTGTCAAAGAGCCCATTTAGATTCAAGGGGAGAAGACAAATACCCTCTAACTCAGTGAGGAGAGAACCAAAGAACTTAGGGTCATCTTTATTGTGTTTTACCTGCCCTCCGACTGCACAGAAAATACATTCAGCCCCTTCCGTGACCTCTGAGGTTCTCATGTTACAGCATCATGCTCAGGTGGTCATCATCTGAATCAGGTCCAGGTATGGATGGGTTCTTTGGCTCCTAGGATGTGGTTCCTCTCTATCTGATAAGCTGTGAACTAAAGAGATACATTTTTCTGTCACCACAGGATGGTGAGCCAAAAATAAGTGCAGTGCAAATAGGGACAGAATTAGATGCACAGCAGTTACTGGGGTTAGTAATTTTGAAATCCCGAAATAGGGACAGTTTTACTCCTGGGAATGATTCTCCTTGGTTCTTGGCACTGCCTTCTAAGCTCTTGGTTCTGCCTTTTGTGTCCTCATCTATATGGAATGGCAAAGTTTGTGCGACAAAGTGTACTTCTTAGCCTGCTTCCTGCCCACAGTAAATTGGGGATGTCCAAAGATTTTTTATTTTGTACTTTCTAAATCCATGCCATTAAGCATAAACCATATACACACACTGTTGTTTCTTTGTTTGTTTACTGAGACGGGCTTTTTTCTACCTTGGGACAAGAGTAAGAATGATGTGGGGCAACACCTATATGATCTAGCAGAGTACTAGGAGACATGTCCTTAGTTTTTGTTTAAGATGCCAACAAGGGGATTTACAGCAGCTAGACACTTGCATTCTTTACCCTAAGTTTCTTTTAGTATGCTGGATTTTAAAGCTATTGCTATATACTAATTTTATAGCTATTGCTATATAACAATTTTATAGCTATTGCTATTATAGCTGGATTGCTAAAGCTATTTATTTCTTTGAGAATCTTTTTCTGGGTGTAATAGCTGAAAAACCAATTTTATTTTCAAATCCCCAAATCCCTGAGCCTTTATATCTCTTCTAAATTCTTAAAATCTGAATGAAAATGGTACAGTTCTTTCTTTAGTTTCTCTTCCTCTTCCCAGCTGCCCTTCCATCTTGTGTGTAGTTACAGGAAGCTAGAAGCTTGTTGAGATTTTCCACATTCTGTCTTTAAATCTCTCCAGCTAGATCCAGAAGTTCATTAAATACCATTTTTATTTTCTACATTATGACAGGAAGCTATGTTACCAAACTTTTCAATAACAATTTCCTAATTGTTTTTCAAAGTCTCACCATCTTCTGAAGTGTCTTCCAGCTTGACTCTCTCCAATAACGCTAGTATTTCCTGCTCTTGAGCTAGAGGTAATGTTATATGAATTTCAGATTAGCTATATGAATTTCAGATTAGCCTCTTCCTAGTTTGTGGATACTAGAGAACCACACCGTGGGAGGGCTCTTCACAGAGAAACACCTGCCTGACAGATTTACATGTTTAAAGACTAGGAGATCTTTAGTCGTTTTTAAGTATTATGTGTCAATACCACTGAAAATAGAATTAGCACATTTTTATAAGTGGCAAAGAATTTTCAGGAAAAAAATTATGATACAAGAGCTATTAATTAAACGAGGATGAGAGAAAAAAAGAGAGTAACATTAGATTGTTCACTTTCTTTTATTTCTTATTTCTAATGATACATTCAAAGAAAATGTTCAAAAATATTGATTGTGTTTTATCCTTTTCACTGTAAATAGAGACTACTTAAAACTGGAATAATTAATAAAATGTAAGTTACTTTGACACAAGAGGGCGGCCTTTCCTATAGATTTTTCAAATAAATTTCCGGGACTAATTCTGTAGATACTTTAGCTCACTTTAGAAAAGAGATTGAAAGGAATCCCAAAGCAAAATTAGTTCTTCAAGGTGATTATTTTGCCATATTCTTTATGTAATCAGTGGCAAGTAGTCCTTTAATTTAAACTATTTTACGTCAATACAATAGAACAAGCAGAAAAACACATTTTAACTACAATAAAACTTTATTGATTTAAATGTTTTATGGAGAGGCAAAAGGCTATGGAGGTAGAATCTTATATTGTGAAGCTAGAGTAATTAAAACAATGCAATATTAGTGTAAAGCCAGATGGTTCAAAGGAATAGAATAAAAAATACACTTTGCTGCAAGAAACAAACAAGTAAAATTTTATTATATGACAGAAGAGTCATTTTAACTAACCATTTGGAGAATGAACAAGGTGAGGTTCCTGCCTTATATCACACAATAACATTAATTCTAGGTTGATTATATATTTTAATGCTAAGTATGAAATAAAATACGAGAAGAAAACCTGGAAATAGTCACATAGTTTAGTAGGAAAATAAAGGTCTTCCTGAGAATGTCATGCATGGCAGGTACCACAAGGGAGAAAATGGTAGACTTGAATATAAGCTAAATTCTCCAGCTCACAGGTACCTAAACAAAACTGGAAGCAAATGACACACAGCGAAAGCATATTTGCAACAAGTATAAATGGTAATCAAGAATATTCCTTCTATGTAAGGACCTCCTTAAAAATAATTAAGAAAAATATGATACTCCAAAAGAAAAAAAATGGACAAAAGACTTAATTCACATAGAACAGGAAATGATCAATAAGTTAGAAAAAACGTTCATGTTATTTTTCTTCATAAATTTTATTTGTAATAAAATCTATGAAAACTTAAAAAAGAAAAAAATAGCACACATGGCTTATTAGATTGGCAATTATAAAAGAAACTAAATATTGAATAAGGGTAAGGTTGTTGGAAAATGAGCTAGCTGTCTCATTTTGAATGTTTGTATTCCCTAAAATTCATATGTTGAAAACTACCCCTTCAAGGTAATGATATCAGGAAGGGGGACCCTTGGGAGATGATTAGGAATAGATGAGGTCATCAGTGGGGAGTACTAAGCCCTTTGGGATTAGTGCCTGAAGAGTCAGGTGAGAACCTGCTTCACCTTTGTCCTTTCTGCCATGTGAGGATACAATAAAAAGAGCATTGTCTGCAAACTGGAAGTGTGCTCTCCCCAGAACTTGACTTTGCTGGCATTAGACATCCAGCCTCCAGAATTATGAAAAATAAATTTCTTTTATTTATAAGCCACCTAGTCTATGGCATTTTGTTATAGCAGCTTGAACTAATGCTGCTGATAGAAATGTAAATTGGCATAATCTTTCTGAAGAGAAAATCAAAACAAGAAATATTAAGCAACTTACCCTAAGTTAACAGCTAGGAAGTGACCGAAATCAGATTGAGATACAGAGATCACTACCAGTTAAACCTATGGTCCTTACATTACCATAAACTCTTGGATTTAAGGAGTGTATCATTTAGAATGCAAATCAAACACCCAAGCCAAAGAAAGGAATTTATTGTAAAACTACAGGGGTCTTAGGTTGATTTTTTTGAATGAGGGTCTCAGATGTTCTTGTTACCCTCTTTTGTTTCTTTCTGTTTTTCTCCACATATCTTTGTTATTCTATTCTGTAAAGGACTTCATCTGTTTTCCTTACCTACAAGATGAAAAGCCAGCTGTAGATAGCCCCCAAATTTTCATTTTTTGAATAAAACCACTCTTTCCTTTCCTTTTTGTATTTTCAGTCAGAAAAGACCATGATTGAGCCTCCTTGGATTGGGTGCCAATCCCAACCAAGCACTTTTGACTACAAGTGGGGGGCGACAAGGATTGGCTTGGGTTGGGTTTTATGCATGTATTCCAAACCTGTGTGACTAAGGAAGCAGTGTCCTTTTATGAAATTGCTGTTATAACGTGATCATGGTGAGGCAGGATTGGTCTTTAAATGAGATTATTTAATGTGAGGCAATCCACAATATGTGTGTAGACATAATCATAATCAGGTTCCTGAACTTCAAAATGGAGGACTAGACTCTTTATAGACTCGTCATTTTGAATTTAACAATTTCAGGGAGAACTTCAGCATCCTTATGTTTTCTGAGGTGTTTTCCTCAGTACTAACATCTGGCATGCAGTAGCCTGAATAAATAGTAGTTATTATGGTTATTAACGTTGTACAGCTCCACTCTATGGGCAACAACTCTGTTTTATATTGTACCTTTCAAATCTCAATATAGTCAATATGCCTCAATTTCAGGTTTCTTGAAGCTAGTGACATAAAAATTTAACCAAGCAGGAGCTCCAGGTGGCCCAGTCAGTTGAGGATACAGCTCTTGGTTTCAACTCAGGTCATGCATGATCTCATGGTTTGTGAGATGGAGCCCCATGTTGGGCTCCACGCTGGGTGAGGACCCTGCTTAAGATTCTCTCTCTCCCTCTCCCTCTGCCCCTCCCCCACTCAGACTCACTGTCTCAAAAAAAAAAAAAAAAAAGTTACCAAACAAAACCTTCATTAGGAAGGTTGCTTTTCAGGGTGTCTGGGCAGCTCCATCGGTTGAGCACCCAACTCTTGGTTTTGGCTCATGACTTCATGGTTCGTGGGTTCAAGCCCTGCAGCAGGCTTGCTGCTGTCAGCACAGAGCCCGCTTTAGATCCTCTGCCCCCATCTCTAACTTGCCCTCCTCCACTCATGCTCTCTCTTCCTCTTTCTCTCTCTCTCTCAAAAATAAACATTGAAGGAGCTACTGGGTGGCTCAGTTGGTTGAGCATCTGACTTTGGCTCAGGTTATGATCTCATGGTTGATGAGTTTGAGCCCCACGTCGGGCTCTGTGCTGACAGCTCAGAGCCTGGAGCCTGCTTCAGATTCTGTGTCTCCCTCTCTCTCTGCCCCTCCACCACTCATGCTCTGTCTCTGTCTCAAAAATAAATGAACATTAAAAAATATAAAAAAAAAAACATTGAAAAAAAAAGAAGGTAGCTTTTCATTGTCACTCATCTTGGCAGGAGGTGATTTTCTTGCATTTAAAAGCTTTCTTAAAAATATTTTTTTCTACTGATGTCCCTCTTAAATACACAAACACTCAACGAGTCCATTTAAAATTTCTCACGTTGGGACATCTCGGTGGCTCAGTCAGTTAAGCATCCGACTCCTGATTTCGGCTCAGGTCATAATCTCATGGTTTGTGAGATTGAGCCCTGCATCAGGCTCTGTGCTGACAGTGTGGAGCCTGCTTGGGATTCTCTCTGCCTCCTCTCTCTCTATCCCTCATCTCTCTCTCTCTCTCTCGTCTCTCTGCCCCTCCCCACTTTTGGGCTCTCTCTCTCTCAAAATAAATAAACTTAAAAAAATAAAATTTCTCATGTTATGGGGATAAAAGGTACAACATAGAAAATATAGTCAGTGGTATTGTAATAGCATTGTACGTACAGATGGTAGCAACACTTGTGGTGAGCACAGCATAAGGTATATATAGACTTATTGAATCACTGTGTTGTACACCTGAAACTACTGTAATATCGTGTGTCACCTGTACTTAATACATGTCTCATGTTTATATTTCCTAAATGGTACATGTTATCTGGAGAAAAAATCATTGAAATCTGGAGAAATAAAACTGAAATCGGATGATTAGGGTATCAAAGAATAAAAAAGCAGTTTTGCCATAAAATGGTTCTCTTGCTCAGAATATTGTTGGGAAGCTTCCATTTAGTTTACCCAAAGTAACTTTAATAGATTTGAAATTTATCCTCAGTTAGGGCAGAATCTTGATAGAGAGCCTCATTTTTAGTCCCACTGACCATTGGGCCCCGATTTCTATGAAGGAGATGTGACAATGACATTCAATCTAGCATGAGGTAATTATGATATCTGTTTACAAATTTTTCTCAAAAGTACTGACCCGTTATTATAGATCCTGTAAATAAATTTTTAGTACCAACAGTATAGTAACATATTTAGAGCACTGGAACAGACCTCACAAGACTTATATTCTAGCCTTTTCTCTGCTGAAAAAAGATGTGTGTTTTTGGGCAAATGAGCCTCAGCTTCTTCATTTATAGGGTATTTTTTTTAGGACTAATGTCTGGCATTCAGTGGCCTGAATAAATAGTAGTTATTATGATTATTAACCTTGTACAGTTTCAGCCCCTTGTTCATTCATTCATTCATTCATTCATTCATTCATTCCTACTCCCCAAATCCAGTAATGAATACTTAAGCAGTAAACAAAGAAAGTTTGATTAATGTTCTTATTTTTTTTTTTTTAATATTGCCTGAAAATTTAGTTCTTTGAAGCAGTTCAGTGAGTTTATCTGCAGTGTTCTTTGGAAAAGTACGTGATGGAATTCTGAAAAATTCTTTTCATAAAGTTCCCAATTGCTTCTGTGGGCAGTGGGTGAGAATAATTGTCTTTGTCCTATTTGGATGGCAGGGGGAGGAGGGAAGTAACTGCTGTGTGGGCAGCTGGATAACCCGTAGGTAGAAGGTAGAGATTACTAGTTTATGAGAAAGGCAAACCTGAGATTTTCATCAAAGAAATGACTTGTAACCACCTCACTCCCATTTTCACACATAACCCATTGGCTAACGTTCTGGAGTTCATCTTCTTATTTTCTAACAATGACATTTATTTTGATCAGACTTTTCCTGTGTGCACATATTCTAAGGAAAGAAATTGGGCCAAATGGCTGGTCTCATTTGCCTTCCAAGATCCTGTGACATGGCCCTGAGCTATGCCACTACCTAGGAATGAGGTTTTAAGCTCAGGATATTTTAATTACATTTTAAAGCAATATAGTCACTAATATAAGAATGTCTGGCTAAAGAAACATGCCAATTTTCCAGACCTAAGTATTGTACAAGCATTTGAACAATAAAAAATAGTATGATATATGGATATACATACAGAGGCATGTTAGTTGAATCAAAACTGTCTTAGCTCATAGGAAATACAGTTTAAATATTACTGAATTTTCACCATTTAAGATGTTTTTTAAAAATGTAGTATCAGGTTCCTTATATAAATATAAACAAGCAAGTATATTTGCTATTAAAGGGACCAACAACCCATCAGAGTGGTTTGAGGATAACTTTAAACTGAAAACATCAGGGGCGCCTGGGTGGCTCAGTCGGTTAAGCGTCCGACTTCGGCTCAGGTCACGATCTCGCGGTCCGTGAGTTCGAGCCCCGCGTCGGGCTCTGGGCTGATGGCTCAGAGTCTGGAGCCTGCTTCCGATTCTGTGTCTCCCTCTCTCTCTGCCCCTCCCCCGTTCATGCTCTGTCTCTCTCTCTCTCTCTCTCTCTCTCTCAAAAATAAATAAAACGTTAAAAAAAAATTAAAAATAAACTGAAAACATCTGAACAAATAGCATCCTCAGAAAGAAACTTTATCTAACTTCCCGTTATGGCCTTAAGTAGAGCCATAAACTTTCTCCTGAAGGGGCTCATGTTCGAGAGAATACTGATCCTTAACCCTGTCAGATGAGAGTTAGGCTGCCATAAACGCCCCTTTGGGAGAGCTTCAAGCCAGGAAGGAAACTGCCTATCAGCACCTGCATGAAAACATGTAAACACATGTAAACAAAAGAATCTTCCATACTTTCCCACTGAAGCCCTAACCCTCTCCGCTCATTTGGCAAGCTGGTGTATAAACCATTGGCCCTTGCAATTTGAGGAGCCAGTCCTTATAGTATGCTCCCACATGCATATGAAGTAACCTTTTCTTAAATTCATTTATTCAGGCAAATAATTTCAAACAAAATTACTGAATTAACCTTTGTCAATTTAATTTTCAGGCTCCAGACTACTTACACCTAAGTTGGTAGCAGAAAAGTTTTCCTCCTAACACTACCCACCTTGGTAATTAAAGATAACCCACTTGAATACATACCCCTACTTCCCATGATGTTAAACTCCAGTATCTTTACGGGAGGCAAACATATCACAGCTTGACAGTTTGGAAACAAGGTCCATTTTCTTAATCTTTGTGTCTTTGGTTTCCGAAAGTAGCTTATAGATTGTTGTCTGTAAGATGGGTCACTTTGGAGTCACCAGCTGTCTTGTGATAGGACTCAGGATGAATTTCTCCTCATCCCATTGATGGGTTCAAGAGGAGACTCCATTGAAACTTAGAACAAGAAAAGAGAAGGCACGGTTCACCGCCCTCCAATTATTCCCTGTGAGAAGCTGCGTGCCTGTGAGTCTATGGGCCAGTGCAGGGGTCACTGCTGCCCTGAACTTAAAGACCTTGGACACATAGGAAGTTGCTGTCTCCGCTAGGAGAGAAAGGTGGGAGGAAGCCACTTATCCCCTAGGGAATTGAGCTTAAGTTGAACACTTGTGGCTGGAAGCAGCAGCAGGAATCCTTATTTTGGCCAGCTCCTTTTCAAAGTAGGCATGTGGATTATTTTCAGACACTCCTGCTCCTTGCATAACAACTGACAATTTACTTTTCCTTAGAGATTCATTCATCTATTTTCTTAAATGTTTTTTTTTATGACACCAGACATATTTCCTAAGCTGTTTTTAAAATTTTTTTTAATGTTTTTATTTTTTTGAGAGAGACAGAGCATGAGTGGGGGAGGGCCAGAGAGAGAGGGAGACACAGAATCTGAAGCAGGCTCCAGGCTCTGAGCTGTCAGCACAGAGCCCGATGTGGGGCTTGAACTCCTGAACCCTGATATCATGACCTGAACCAAAGTCAGACGCTTACCTGACTGAGCCACCCAGGAGCCCCTCTAGGATATTTTAAACTGTGTCATATTATTATTTAAGATTTCCCTGACTTAAACTATAGTTAACTTTTAAGTTTCTAAACACCATCGACTGTATCTTACTTCAGTTCCTTAACTTCCTCTAATTTTATTTGCCATATTCTGATTATGCTGTCATTTTCTTACCTCTAAATATTCATTTTGCTGAGAAATAAGCTCCTCATTCTGGATGTTTCAAAATACCACTCATTGTTCTAAATTCAAGTTTAATGTCACCACCTTCATAAACTCTACCTTGTCACCTTTGTTGACTACACTGTTTATTCTGTGCAAAAGGCTGGCATCACTTCTTTAACTTACTTTCTGCTCCACACTCCCATGACAATGGGTGGGGGCAATAAATTCGGTCACTGGGAGTATTCCCTCCTTCCCTCAGGACTGTATCCTCTACAGGAGTATCTAACATACGAACACAATCACTATTTTAATATAAAAAAAAAACCCTTCGGCAAGCATTCCGAAAGAAATCCAAAATTGTTTATATTGTACAAAAATCTAAAGATTTTACCTCTTCATATCCTAAAAAAACACACCATGATCAAAGATTTATGTGTAAAATTGAATTCGGCAAAATTCTAAAACAAAATAGATTTTTTCTTAATCTTTGATTATGAAAGGTTTTCTGGGAAAAATCCCCAAAACTATAAGAAAGACTAATATGTATGATAAGATATTAACTATGTCGTGGACTCTGGGTCTAAAGTTCTCTCTTGTCTAGCAAAAGAGCTGGATGCAGGATTGAAAGTGAGAGATGGCTAATGTCCGGGAAAAGACAAGAGCCCTGAATAAGGGTCCTTGCCCTGTTTTTATTCAGATCAGAAGGCTTACAAACGTGATGGGCATGTACAAATAGACAAAGAAACTGGGAACATTAACTTGGGCATGTGAGGGAAAAGGGGGTATTTGAAGATATACAGTGTTTGGGGGTTTGGATCAATATAACACAAAATCCGGGCGCAGGGCAGTTGGGAGGAAGGTTGTTTACCGCGGATGTGAGGCAGCACCTCTGTTTATCTTAGCTAGCCTAGGGCATGAGGCAGGTAGGAGGAATAAACTCAGGGTTGACAAGGCACCTTCTCTTTTGGTCACCATCTCTGCTCTGGGCTGCTTGCCTGCAGTGCAGGGTCCATAGTCCAATTCAACAATTTACCTAACCTGGCTCTATCCTACTGTGAAAGCAGCTTTTCTGCCACAGTACTAAATTGGGGGTGCTTCCACCCTGAACATCTAATCTTGTTTATTTCATATTCCTATGTATTGGTCACCTTTGCACCATTCCTATTTTAGGCCTTTGCCTCTCCCTCTCTATTCTGGGGACTCTGCACCCCCTCTCTATTTTGCGGTGCCTTTGCACCTCCATATTCCTGGCGCCTTTGCACCTAACTATTCCCAGGGTGTTTTGCACCCCCTATTCTTGGTGTGCCAATCTGGTTTACCCAAACTTGGGTGTGAGCATTTTATGACTTTGTATTTCTTTATGCCTTGTTAACCCATTGGTATAAACCCGGGGCACTCCTAAGCTTATCCCCCACAAACTATATGAAAATTAAAATCTGCTCTGGAAATTAAATTAAAAAAACCCTGGAAAATTATTTAAATATATATAAAAAGGAGTGAATTTTCTTAAGATAAAGAAGGCTTTAAAAATCAGCAAATAGAAATTCCTTTTAGACCTGACACACTGACATACTGAGAAACAGAGTTTTATCTCCTCGTTCTCCAAAAACCGATTAAAACAAGAATAAGAATTTAAAAAAAGAAAAAAAAATATTTAAGCAGAAGTTGGGAAAAGGGCCAACAACAAAATTTTTGACATTCTCTAGATTTTTAAGAACACAAACTAACCAACCCAATAAAAATCTCTTAACCACATATCTTCCTTATGTCCCTTTCTCTCCTCCCTTTCACAGGAAGAAACTTGAATAAATTACCCTTTTGCAGTCCATTAGCTATAGTTATTTTCTCATTCTCACTCGAAATCAGTCTGATCATGCTTGTGCCAGAATCATTTAACCAAAATGTCTTATATGAAACATCATTGCTAAATCCAGTGACCAATTCTGAGTACTTATCTTACCTGATCTATCAATAGCATATGACACAACTGATTATTTCTTCCTCCTGGAAACACTGTCTTCGCTTGGATTCCCAGATACCATGTTCTGTTTGTCATTCTACTGCGGTTCTTCCTCATCTCCCTATGGTACAAATACTGGCAATACCCAGGGCACAGACCTTGGAGCTCCTCTCCTTTCTACCTACACACACTTCCTAGATGGTCTTATCCAGTCTTAAGGATTGAAATACCACTGATATATACTATTTAAATCTTTAACCTAAATCTTTCTCTGGACTGCAGATTTATATGTACAAATTTCTTGATATCTATTAGATTTCTGACATGCAAATCATAATTAACATGTCCAAAATTCTCCAGATTTTGCTCTAAAACTTACTCCTCCATAGTTTTGCCCATATCAGTAAATGGTAATTCTTCCAGTTGCTCTAACCAAATACCTTAAGAATCATCGGTTACCCTTCATTCCCTCTTTCCCATGATTAGAATGCTTAGTGAATGGTCATCTTTACCTTTAAAATACATCTAGAATCTGACCACTTCTATTGTTACTGTTTTGATCCAAACAACCATGTCCTCTTGACTGGATAACTTCAATAGTCTCAATATTTCTGCCCTTGTCCTACCCTCACTCCCCACACCCCATCCACAAGACATCCCTGCTAAGAATAATATGTCAAGGTTGTTACAATGACCTGTAAGTTCCCATTATCTTCTGTTCACATCTCTGCTGTGATCAACCTCCTCCACCATATTAGCCATATTCTCTTTCTTCCCTGGAATGCTTCCCCCATGGGGTCTTTGACTCTGCTGTTCCCTTTGCCTGGTGTTCATTCCTCAGATATCCACATGGCTTTCTTTCCTGCTTTGAGTTTTTAATCCCTAAACATGTTCTTTAAAATATGTATGTGTGTGTGTGTGTGTGTGTGTGTATACATATATATGTGTGTATATATATATCTTTTTTCCTCAGCAGTTTGCTGTTATCAACATCTAACTTTGTTATTGACCTTAATTTTTCTCTTTCCACTACACTATTTCATAAGAACATGATTTAAAAAATACATTGCATAACCCACGTTCCTGTATCCTTAAGAGGTTGGGGTGATATTGACAAGAGGCAAACCATTTTACTAATACAGGTTTAAGACTTGGAGCCATTCTTCCAAGGACGGGTAAAGAGCAGGCCTAAAAATGTGAGAACAGTTGAGAGGATAGAAAACTGGACTTCTAGGTATTCTCCCTTTTTTTCTGTGTATTCGGGTGACTGCCTTTCTTCCTCCCAGGATTTATTGTCTTGAGGAATGGAGACTCTCATGCCCTCCTATTGTGCTCTGTTTACCTCTACTATAACATTATCCTGAAATCACCTAACTCTGCATCTATGACAGAAGACCATAAACTCCTCGAATGTTGGGATCAAACTTCTCCAGTGATGTCTGTCACCTCAGCACCAAACTCTGTGTTTGGAATGATAATCATTCCTTGTTGATTGATTTGCTTTAATGAGTACTCCAAGCAGGAAATGAAGAGAACCTGAACAAGGTCACAATGAGGAGTTAATGACTACTTAGAAATGGGAGTGACAGGAACTGTCTAGAATAACTCCAGGGGTTTTGATTGGCATGCAAGAGAATCTGCAATGTTTTCCCTTGTGATTAACTTAGAGGTGGGATAAAATCAGTGAAGATTTGTTGCCAGCCTGGGGCAAGCAGCTGGGGTGAAAGTTATTTTCCTATCCAGGATATTACTAATTTTCTCATATAGAAATAGAAGCAAAGACATTAATTATTAGGATTCATAGTGTATGGGACTGATTAACAGTATTCACTTACAGTATGTTTTCATTTATTAAGCTCCCCAAGCAAGGTCCAGTAGTTGAAACAATTATTGTTATATCCAGGTTCCTTGCAGTAGATGATGTTCTATAAACTTGTTGAAAGCCAATAATTCTCAGAGTTTATAACACAGGAAATATGTGAGTTTGTATCCTTCCTTACATACTGGTTATGTTTTCTAATTACAATGCAAGTAGCACATGTGTTTCTTAACCCTTATACCTGTTGATGATATAACAAGATGGTATTGGAAACTGAAAAGGAAATATTACTGGGAACCAGGTAATAGATTACTTGATCTCATCTGCTAAAGCGGTTTCTACACACACATGAAGTAATTTTTGCAGTTTGGGCATGACTGGTGGTAGACTTAGTCCACAGTTGTGGCCTCACGTGACCTTGTAGAACCCATTCTGATCAAATAACATCATCACTGTCAACTTCAGAAATCTCACTTAATGCAAACCAGAGAAGTTGTGTTCACTGAACTTTCTCAGGCTTGAGGTACAGAAGCATCCTTTGTAAAAAAGATGTCCTTTGAACTTTCTGCATTAAAATATAATTTCTACGGAAATCCAGAGCCCCTCTCTCTCTCTCTCTCCCCCTCTGTCCCTCTCCCCTGCTCCCATTCTCTCTCTAAAATAAAAAATAAAATAAATGAACCAGAGACAAGAAATATGATTTGATAATAAATATTAAATATCATACATTAATGAAGTATCATTCTATTTATTGTTCATTATCAAGATTTAAGTATGTCAAATATACTATATCAAACCCAGCTGACAAAAGAGGTTGGGTAATACTGTCATAGCTAATTTTCATGAACTACAATTAAGCGAGAAGTAAAGAGGCAGGCATTCCTATTTCTATACAGTCACATAAAAAGGGAAGGATCTAAAAACTAGTCCCATGATAAGCTTTCCTTTGGTATCCTCATTTTATGAAATAAAGCTGCAGGAGAGTAAGGCTCAGAAATACCATATTTAGACATAAAAGATAAAATGTTGTTCACAAAGGAAACTAAAGCCTGCTTTTTTAGGAACAACATGCAACTCCTAAATATTTACACTAGTTTTCATTCAGAAAATCCACCGCTCCATATAGGCAACAGTCTCGGAGAGCAGGGTGCCTTATCCACAAGTGCTCAGGAAGTGACTTCTGATTGAGAAGTTAGTGCAATGCCATCATCAGTACTAAAATATAATAACTCAAAGCGTATTTCTTGTTGACAATGTGTCAAAAATACTATTACAAATACAAAAAGTACTACATTATATTATTTTTAAGTTTTTGTCATTCAAGACAAAAATTTTTGTCAATTAACAGGAAATCAGATGTCATATTATTATATATTTCAAACAGCACAAGAAAGCCACGAAACTGGTCATTTAGGAGAATACAGGTTGTTTGCGTTTTTGTTTTTGTTTTTTTTTAAAGAAAATGAAGAGCAGTATAGACAAATTTCATTTGAACATAATCCCTAATATCTTTTCTTTTTCTTACACTTTCGGAACTTTTGGCTATATTCATTTCCTCTATTATTTTCTGTGCTACTGTCACTGTCACTGGTTTGTTTTTGTCTCTTTCGTTTATTGGTCTGATGAAGGTCAGGCTCACTGGGCTGTTGGTGAGTCCATTCGTAAGAGCTGGGTCCAGCCTGTAGATCTGGAACACAGTTTAGGGGAGAAGACATGGCCGTGCTACTGGGAAGCGGTGCCGTCATCTCGTAGTACGGAAGCTGCAGTGCTGGGTTATACGCGTGCCACTGCCGTGAAAAAGAAGATAATCTTCTACCAAAACAAGCCCCAAACGTTTAAAAAAAGTTAACAGTTACAAATAACTACGAGCAAACTAAACCACGTGTTAGAAGGACAGTGACTTTTCAAAACAGGAATGTGGTAGTTTCCTTAAATGGTTAATGTGAAGATTGAAGGTAGTATATGCCTTATTACAATACAGATTAGTGCTGCCTTACAGAAATACAGTACAAGCCACAGATACAGTTTTACATTTTCTAGTAGCTACAATAGGAAAATAAAATATTTTGTTTATAATACTGTTTCTAATATTAATAATGTATTTTATTTATCCCAAAATATCCCAAATACTGTCATTTGAACATGCGAATAATATAAGAATTATTAATGAGCTTTTTTACTTTCCCTTTTCCATACCAAGTCTTTAAAATTTGGTGTGCATGTTATACTTATAGCACGTCTCAATTAAGATGCTACATTTGCACAGACAATACTTGATCTGAATTTAGATTATCCAAAATTTACATTTGAAAAAGGAGATTCACATACCCAAGGTTTCAAATATTCTTAAAAATATTCTAATAACTGAGGGCGCCTGAGTGGTTCAGTCGGTTAAGCGTCCGACTTCGGCTCAGATCACGATCTCCCGGTTTGTGGGTTCGAGCCCTGCGTCAGGCCCTGTGCTGATGGCTCAGAGCCTGGAGCCTGCTTTGGATTCTGTGTCCCCCTCTCTCTATGCCCTTCCCCTGCTCATGCTCTGACTCTCTCTCCTTCAAAAATAAACATTAAAAAAATTTAAAAAATATTCTAATAACTGAACTGAGTATCTGTTTTTAAATTTTAATAAAAATTAAAATTAAGTAAAATTAAAACTCAGCTCCTTATTCTCACATGCGGCTAATGGCCACCGTACGATAGAGCATGTTTGTCCACTATTAAGATAGAGAGACACTTTCTTGTTTTTAATTCAAATTTCTAACTACACAAAGTAGATGAAAGATTAATAGAGACAAAATGAACTTGTGTGTGTGAGTACATGCATGGGTGTGTAGGTTTCTCATCTCTACCAACAACATGACATGTAGGAAGAAGGGTATTGACAGTTTTGAATGAGAACTAGTTGTCTGTTAATATCTCACTGTAACTAAGAAAAATTTTTTCCAGTTCAATTCTCGATGTTCCTTATGTTTGCAAAATGAAAATGCCTACCTGAAACATCTGAAGCTCACATATATGTTGGATATTTAAAAAAAAAATCACAATCTGTGAATCACACTACTTGTGTTACAATCCCACATCTGTCACTGACAAGCTGTCTTGGGCCTATTTGTATCCCTCAGTTTTATTAGGCATAAAATGAAGAGTTAAAAGAAAAATATTTTCCTAAGTTCCCCTTTAACTTATTGTGACCATACTAATAATTTCTAGGCTGGAACTACATTTTTGAGAGCCTTTGGAAATAATGCAGTTTACTCTACCAACTGAGAACCTAAATTAAATTAAATTTAAATGAGAACTCTCTATTCAAATTTTCCTTGGACCACAGTGCATCCTCACTACCATCTACCCGCTTTGTACGGACACACTTACTCAGATACTAAGTTTGAGACTGAAGATGCCTGTGTTAGAGCCGACCACCACTGGGCAGAAGACAGCCTCTGCCTTCACTCCAGGTTGAGATTTGAGAACCGTAAGTTCCACCATAGTCTGTATTATATTATACATTGAACCAAAGGCATATCAAACTTACCATTTTCTGAAAGAAAAAATATTCTTGAGGTAAAGTTGCACTGTTAATTGGAAAAAACTGCATGGGAAAGGAAGATCTGCCCACAACTTCTTCATTTCTTTGGGAAGGGAAAAGAAAAATTAACGAACAGTTAAAATTCTTACACACAAATGTCCTTTTTTCTAAAAAACAATAAAAAAATAATAAAAGCTCTTTGTAATTAAAAAACAAAGCTTCCCTAAGACAACTCGATTAAGATTAATTAACTTTAAACATATACATACAAATGATCAGACATTATACTGATAAAATAGTGACCTCATAGTGCCTTATATCTTATTAATTACTAACACACTGAAATCTAAATATATAGAGTCACATCTGACTTTCTGATAGGAAAACGTTCAATATGTTATACTTGTACAAAGAAAAAGAACACTTAGATATGAAGAGAGCAAAGCTAGTCATTAGTAACCACCAAGAATGCATTTAATTTTCTACAGATATAAAAAGTGAAAGAAATATAGAATTTATCCTCAATTTATTTTGGAAGGTATCTTCACTGTTTAACTAGAAAAATTATGCTCTTTCCTAAATGGACTGCTAATGTTACCATCAAGCCATGTTTGCTGATTTCTTTCACACATGAATTAAGATAATAAAAATCCCTAATTCAAGAACAGTTGTGAGCTAAAGTTTCATTTGTAAGTATATTTGCTTCTATGAAGATGTTTAATAAATTCCAATGTTAGAACAACTAGCCTTCATTTGCTACTTGCTCCTCAGTATTCCACAATTTTAATGCTAATACGACTAATCCTTAGGAAAGAGATGTGCTGGGAGAAAGGGTAAAACTAACACAGGCATGTTTTTGGGACCTAGGAAGATGGCGGCGTAGGAGGACGCTGGGCTCACCTCCTCCTGCTGATCACTTATTCCACCCACATTGGCCTAAATAGCCCAGAAAACCATCAGAAGACTAGCAGAACGGACTCCAGAGCCAAGCATAGACAGAGGCCCATGGAAGAGGGTAGGAAGGACAGAGAGGCAGTGCATGCTACACGGACTGGCGGGAGGGAACCAGGGCGGTGGACGGGCAGCCCGCCCGGCAGGGCAGAGCCCCGAGTCTGAATTGCAAAAATGGAGGGGCTGGACTCCGTGAGTTCTGACAGCCAGCGGAACTTAACATCTGGAATGTTATAAGTCAACAGCTCTGCTCTTGGAGAGCAGGGAGGGCGAGAGGACGCCAGGAGAGTTGTTGAGCCCTGGAAGACAGAGCTCAGCTCAGCAGGGGAACAAAGGCACTGGCAAGTGCCCTCTCCCTCTCTCATTCCCCAGCCAAAATTCCAAAGGGAACCAGTTCCTGTCACTGAACTTGCTTGCACCCTGCAAACACCCAACGCCGTGCTTCTGTGGATCCATCCCTCCAACAGGCCTGCCTCCCTCCAGGTGCTGCAGGGCCCCTCCCGCAGGGGACCACCAATGTCAAAGTGAGCTAAGCCTGCCCCTCCCGTCCCTGTGCACCTTGTGGATCCACCCCGGCTAACACGCCAGATCCCATCGAAGCAGCACCACAAGCCTGGCAGTGTGCAAGTAGCCCAGACAGGGGCCGCACCACTCCACAGTGAGTCCTGACTCTGGGAGAGGGGAAGATAAGGTACACACCAGTCTGACTGTGGCCCCAGCAGTGGGCTAGGGGCAGACACTGGGTCTGACTGTGGCCCCGCCCAACAACACAAGTTACTCAGAACAGCACAGAAGTGCCTTGCAGTTTGGAGCCACCACAGGGACTACCCAAAATGACAAAATGGAAGAATTATCCTCAAAGAAACTCCAGGAAGTAGCGACAGCTAATGAATTGATCAAAAACAATTTAAGCAATATAAAAGAACAAGAATTTAGAATAATAGTCATGAAATTAATCACTGGGCTTGAAAAACACATACTGGACAGCAGAGAATCTATTGCTACAGAGATCAAAAGACTAAGAAATAGTCATGAGGAGCTAAAAAAATGATATAAATGAGGTGCAAAATAAAATGGAAGTGGCCATAGCATGGATTGAAGAGGCAGAGGAGAGAATAGGTGAATTAGAAGATAAAATTATTGAAAAAGAGGAAGCTGAGAAAAAGAGAGATAAAAAAAACCCCAGGAGTATGAGGGGAGAATTAGAGAACTGAGTGATGCAATCAAATGGAACAATATCCATATTAGGAATTCCAGAAGAAGAAGAGAGAGGGAAAGGGGCTGAAGGTGTACTTGAAGAAATAATAGCTGAGAACTTCCCTGATCTGGGGAAGGAAAAAGGCATTGAAATCCAAGAGGCACAGAGAACTCCCTTCAGACGTAACTTGAATTGATCTTCTGCACGACATATCATAGTGAAACTGGCAAAATACAAGGATAAAGAGAAAATTCTGAAAGTAGCTAGGGATAAACAGGCTCTAACTTAAAAAGGTAGACACATAAGAATAGTAGCAGACCTATCTACTGAAACTTGGCAGGCCAGAAAGGAATGGCAGGAAATCTTTAATGTGACGAACAGAAAAAAATATGCAGCCGAGAATCCTTTATCAAGCAAGTCTGTCATTCAGAATAGAAGAGATAAAGGTTTTCCCAAAGAAACAAAAACTGAAGGAATTCATCACCACTAAACCAGCCCTACAAGAGATCCTAAGGGGGAATTCTGTGAGTGAAATGTTGCAAGGACCACAAAGTACCAGAGACATCACTACAAGCATGAAACTACAGACATCATAATGACTCTAAACCCATATCTTTATATAATAACACTGAATGTAAATGGGCTAAATGTTCCAACCAAAAGACACAGGGTATCATAATGGATAAAAAAACAAGACCCATCTATTTGCTGTCTACAAGAGACTCATTTTAGACCTGAGGACACCTTCAGATTGAAAGCGAGGGGATGCAGAACTATCATGCTACTGGAAGTCAAAGGAAAGCTGGAGTAGCCATACTTATATCAGACAAACTAGACTTTAAATTTCAGGCTGTAACAAGAGATGAAGAAGGGTATTATATAATAATTACAGGGTCTATCCATCAGGAAGAGCTAACAATTATAAATGTCTATACACTGAATATGGGAGCCCCCAAATATATAAAACAATTAATCACAAACATAATCAATCTTATTAATAAGAATGTGGTAATTTCAGGGGACTTTTAATACCCCACTTACAACAATGGATAGATCATCTAGACACAGGATCAATAAAGAAACAAGGGCCCTGAATGATACAGTGGACCAGATGGACTTGACAGATATATTTAGATATATCTGCATCCCAAAGCAACAGAATATACTTTCTTCTTGAGTGCACATGGAACATTCTCCAAGATAGATCACATATTGAGTCACAAAACAGCCCTTCATAAGTACAAAAGAATTGAGATCATACCATGCACACTTTCAGACCACAATGCTATGAAACTTGAAATCAGCCACAGGAAAAAGTCTGGAAAACCTCCAAAAGCATGGAGGTTAAAGAACACCCTACTAAAGAATGAATGGGTTAACCAATGGAAACAAATGAAAATACAACAATCCAAACACTTTGGGATGCAGCGAAGGCAGTCCTGAGATGAAAATACATTGCAATTCAGGCCTATCTCAAGAAACAAGAAAAATCCCAAATACAAAATCTAACAGCACACCTAAAGGAAATAGAAGCAGAACAGCAAAGATACCCCAAACTCAGCAGAAGAAAATAAATAATAAAGATCAGAGCAGAAATAAACAATATAGAATCTAAAAAGCTGTAGAGCAGATCAATGAAACCAAGAGTTGGTTTTTTGAAAAAATAAACAAAATTGATAAACCTCTAGCCAGGCTTCTCAAAAAGAAAAGGGAGATGATCCAAATATATAGAATCACGAATGACAATGGAATTATTACAACTAATCTGTCAGAAATACAAGCAATTATCAGGAAATACTATAAAAAATTATATGCCAACAAATTGGACAACCTGGAAGAAATGGACAAATTCCTAAGCACCCACACACTTCCAAAACTCAAACAGGAAGAAATAGAAAACTTGAACAGACCCATAACCAGCAAAGAAATTGAATCAGTTATCAAAAATCTCCCAACAAATAAGAGTCCAGGACCAGATGGCTTCCCTGGGGAATTCTACCAGACATTTAAAGCAGAGATAATACCTATCCTCCTCAAGCTGTTCCAAAAAATAGAAAGGGAAGGAAAACTTCCAGACTCATTCTATGAAGCCAGCATTACTTTGATTCCCAAACCAGATAGAGACCCAGCAAAAAATAGAACTACAGGCCAATATCCCCGGTGAATATGGATGCAAAAATTCTCAATAAGATACTAGCAAATCGAATTCAACAGTGTATAAAAAGAATTATTCACCATGATCAAGTGGGATTCATTCCTGGGCTGCAGGACTGGTTCAACATTCGCAAATCAATCAATGTGATACATCACATTAATAAAAGAAAAAATAAGAACCATATGATCCTGTCAATCGATGCAGAAAAAGCATTTGACAAAATTCAGCATCCTTTCTTAATAAAAACCCTAGAGAAAGTCGAGATAGAAGGAACATACTTAAACATCATAAAAGCCACTTATGAAAAGCACACAGCTAACATCATCCTCAATAGGGAAAAACTGAGAGCTTTCTCCCTGAGATCAGGAACATGACAGGGATGTCCACTCTCACTGCTATTGTTTAACATAGTGTTGGAAGTGCTAGCATCAGCAATCAGACAACAAAAGGAAATCAAAGGCATCAAAATTGGCAAAGATGAAGTCAAGCTTTCACTTGTTGCAGATGACATGATATTATACATGGAAAACCCGACAGACTCTACAAAAGTCTGCTAGAACTGATACATGAATTCAGCAAAGTCACAGGATACAAATTTAATGTACAGAAATCAGTTGCATTCTTATACACTAATAATGAAGCAACAGAAAGACAAAGAAACTGATCCCATTCCCAATTGCACCAAGAAGCATAAAATACCTAGGAATAAACCTAACTAAAGATGTAAAAGATCTGTATGCTGAAAACTATAGACAGCTTATGAAGGAAATTGAAGAAGATAACAAAGAAATGGGAAAA
The DNA here is from genome assembly GCF_023721935.1 of Panthera uncia. Classification (NCBI taxonomy): domain Eukaryota; kingdom Metazoa; phylum Chordata; class Mammalia; order Carnivora; family Felidae; genus Panthera; species Panthera uncia. Next base: position 28,409,759 of record NC_064810.1, read on the forward strand.
CATTCATACTCATGGATTGAAAGAATAAATATTGTTAAAATGTCAATACTACTGAAAGCAATCTACACATTCAATGCAATCCCAATCAAAACTGCACCAGCATTCTTCTCAAAGCTAGAACAAGCAATCCTAAAATTTGTATGGAACCACAAAAGACCCCGAATAGCCAAAGTAATTTTGAAGAAGAAGACCAAAGTGGGAAGCATCAAAATCCCAGACTTTAGCCTCTACTACAAAGCAGTAATCATCAAGACAGCATGGTATTGGCACAAAAACAGACACATTGACCAATGGAATAGAACAGAAACCCCAGAATTGGATCCACAAATTTATGGCCAACTAATTTTTGACAAAGCAGGAAAAGAATATCCAATGGAAAAAAGACAGTTTCTTTAACAAATGGTGCTGGGAGAACTGGACAGCAACATGCAGAAGAATGAAACTAGACCACTTTCTTACACCATTCACAAAAATAAACTCAAAATGGATGAAGGACCTGAATGTGAGACAGAAAACCATCAAAAGCCTAGAGGAGAAAGCAGGAAAAAACTTCTCTGACCTCAGCCGCAGCAATTTCTTACTTGACACATCTCCAAAGGCAAGGGAATTAAAAGCAAAAATGAACTACTGGGACCTCATCAAGATAAAAAGCTTCTGCACTGAAAAGGAAACAATCAACAAAACTAAAAGGCAACCGATGGAATGGGAAAAGATATTTGCAAATGACATATCAGACAAAGGGCTAGTATCCAAAATCTATAAATAACACACCAAACTCCACACCTGAAAAACAAATAATCCAGTGAAGAAATGGGCAGAAGACATGAGCAGACATTTCTCTAAAGAAGACATCCAGATGGCCAACAGGCACATGTAAAGATGCTCGACGTCGCTTCTCATCAGGGAAATACAAATCAAAACCACACTCAGATACCACCTCATGCCAGTCAGAGTAGCTAAAATGAACAAATCAGGAGAATATAGTTGCTGGCGAGGATGTGGAGAAATGAGAACCCTCTTGTACTGTTGGTGGGAATGCAAACTGGTACAGCCGCTCTGGAAAACAGTGTGGAGATTCCTCAAAAAATTAACAATAGATCTACCCTATGACCCAGCAATAGCACTGCTAGGAATTTACCCAAGGGATACAGGAGTGCTGATGCATAGGGAGACTTATACCCCAATGTTTATAGCAGCACTTTCAACAATAGCCAAATTATCGAAAGAGCCTAAATGTCCATTAACTGATGAATGGATAAAGAAATTGTGGTTTATATACACAATGGAATACTACTTGGCAATGAGAAAGAATGAAATATGGCCTTTTGCAGCAATGTAGATGGAACTATAGAATGTTATGATAAGTGAAATAAGTCATATAGAGAAAGACAGATACCATGTTTTCACTCGTATGTGGATTCTGAGAAACTTAACAGAAGACCCATGGGGGAGGGGAAGGGAAAAAAAAAAAAGGTAGTGTGGGAAGGAGCCAAACCATAAGAGTCTCTTAAAAACTGAGAATAAAGTGAGGTTGATGGGGGATAGGAGGGAGGAGAGGGTGGGTGATGGGCACTGAGGAGGGCACCTGTTGGGATGAGCACTGGGTGTCATATGGAAACAAATTTGACAATAAATTTCATATTAAAAAAACTAACACAGGCAGGTAAAGGCAAAAATGAGGACAGGTGAATGACAGGAAGCAGTTAGATGGATAGGCAGAGATCCCATTTATAAGCGGTGACAGTATTGCAAAAACCAGAGGAAGAGTAAATTTCATTAAGGAAGGAATTAGACAGCTGTCAGTTATAAAAGAGGAAGTGTATGGGAAGTAGGGATGTGAAGGATGAAAGATTTTTCGGTGTGTGGGGGGGAATATAATAGCCTGATTTGGAGACAAGGTGCAAAGACCAGAACATGTGTATAGAACAAGCGATAGTAAAGAAACAAATGGAAAGTGCAATGAAATTCTAGAGTAGGGAAGATATGACCTCAGTAGCAGAAATAGTGAAATTAGCACCATCATGAAAGCAATTACAGATTCTCTAAAACCACGATCCTTCCTATGTGAGTATCTGGGCATGCACAGTTGTCTACATAGAAGAATTGCATGTAAATTGGGAAGGGTTATGAGCTAAACTGTCACCTCCAAATTTATTATTTTGAAATCCTAACCCCCTATACCTCAGAATGCGACCTTATTTGGAAATAGGATTGTTGCAGATATAATCAAGAGGAGGTCATACTAGAGTAGCATGAGCCGCTAATCCAATAGGACTGGTGTCTTTATTTTTTTATTTTTATTTTTTTTAATGTTTATTTATTTTTTTTTTTTGAGAGAGAGAGTGAGAGACTGGGGGGAGGGGGAGGCAGAGAGGAGAGACAGAATCCCAAGCAGCTTCCGTGCTGTCATGTGCAGACGCTGATGCGGGGCTCAAGCTCATGAACTGTAAGATCATGACCTGAGCTGAGATCAAGAGTTGGACACTTAACTGACTGAGCCACCCAGGTGCCCCAGGACTGGTGTCTTTATAAAAGGGGGAAATTTAGAGATGGGTGCACACAGGGAAAACACCATATGAAGATGAAGGCAGAGATATAGGTGATGGGTCTATAAGCTAAGGAATATCAAATATTGCCAAATAACCAGGATATGCTAAGGGAGAGACACAGAACAGACTCTTTCTCACAGCCCTCAGAAGGAACTAACTCTGTGGGCACCTTGATCTTGGGCTCCTAGCCTTCAGAACTGTGAGACAAAATATTTCTGTTGTTTAAGTACCTGTTTGTGGTACTTTGTCATGACAGCTTTAACAAACTAATTCAGGAACTATTTATTAAAAACAGAAGGTATGAGAGGCAATCAATAGAAGCACAAAAACCCTTTTCCAAGAAAGACCAGTGAAAGATGAAGGGTTTGACATGTACACCACTTTTCTCTGGACATTACTATAGCCTATTCTCATTCTTCCTTTAAAATATAACAAATAACTAGAAGATAAGGTACTACTACCGATGAAGTGTAGTATTATGGAATATACTTATAATTCTGATCTTCTACCCTAGAATTTGTGATGAGTTAGTTTGTAAAACGTAAGTACAGAATACAAGAGTTATGTTAACATCTTATAGGGTTTGTCTTGTCTTTCTACCTCTGCTCAAATCGTAGCAATAACTTGTTCCTTCCTAATTCCTGAGAAAAAAGAGGTATATTTTACCACGAGAAGAGGGGAAACTCTCATATTAAATATATAGCTCATTTCAGGAGTCTATAGCACTTCCCCTACCAACACAGTTAATTACTCTCTCCTTTTTGGTAACACCGGCTGAAAGTGTTCACTGAATACTTGCTATGTGTCCAGTATTTTAAATACATTGCATTTATTACAAAATTTGATTCTCATAATAATCTTTGAGGTATTATCTTTGTTTTATTTTAAGTTTATTTATTTATTTTGAGAGAGAGAGAGAGAGAGGGAGAGAATGAGCAGGGGAGGGGCAGAGAGAGAGTGAGAGAGAGAATCCCAAGTAGGTTCCGCACTGTCAGTGCAGAGCCCAACACGGGGCTCGAACTCATGAACCGTGAGATCATGACCTGACCTGAAACCAAGAGTTGGATGCTTAACTGACTGAGTCACCTATGCGTCCTTTATCCTCATTTTAAAGACAGGTTATGGTGTGGTGAAATAACCTGTCCAAGGTCATAACATTAAAACAGTGGTAAAAGCAGAATTCAAATTCAGGCAATTTGATGTCAGCACCTACTTTTTAACTTCTAATGTCCCTGATACAGAAATGCTGGGAAGAAATATGATGTGAAGCACACTGTGTTTTATTTGGGATGAAATAGTTTTACTACAGATAAGCCTGTGTAATTGTCAGTCCTAAGAGGCACTGCCTTATGCCTCAGAGAGACAGGAGTTTCGGCTACAGCTAGTTTACTTGAGAATATTCGGTTCTGCTGCAGAAGGCAAAAACAAACAAGATGGATGAAATGTTTGTAATAGACTCTAAGTAAGCTGGTGGTTTATGGAACAGTGATGAAGCTGGGTTAGAGATAGAATAAGCAAATCACTTGGGAGATAAAGGCAGAATTTATAATATATATTAAATATAGATAGGAAATAAGTTAGTATCCTGCCAGACATGCTATAGATAGATTCAACAGAATATAGGATGGAATAAGTAAGAACGTTACTTATGGACAGAAAGGGAAAGAAACACCATGTCCTCATCATGTCACCCCTGGGCTAACAATTATGTTGCTTCTCTTATCTTTGCTCTGCCTCAGAAACTCAGATAAACCTGGGGGCATCTAGCAGACTAACCAACAAGTTACTTGTGTGGCCAGGTGTATTTGCCCCTGACCCTCTTTGAGAAGGAAAATTCTGGGAATATTCCATCTGAATGGATATCCTTATTGAACCTCAACTCTAGTTCTCAGAAGCACGCTAGCAGTGAGGAAGGCTGATGCAGCAGAGCAAAAAACGGTGCATGAATATTAGTGTAACCAGAACGCGGTACGCTGGTCCTTCGGCCCACTTGTACCCACTGCTTAAGTGTGCTAACCTATCCAGTATCTTTCCTGTTGCTTTTCACTGTGTCTTTTAAATTGGTTTAATAAACAGTGTGACTCAAACATCTTAATTCAGTTTGAGAGTCCTTCTGTTCCATGACCTCTGGGATAGCTTGCCTGACAATGTCCTTAGAGGCTAACGTTGCATCGAAAAATCAGCCAATGCAAAATTTTAGAATATTTGGAAAATTACAATAGGGAAGTTCTAAAAAGTAGTAAAATAAATAACAGAATGGCTTAATGGCAGAAGGCTTTATTTCAAGACTAGCCACTACCACTTTTTCATCTTTATGACCTTAAAAATTAGTTAACGTTTGCATTTCAATTTATTCAAATATAAAATATGGATAATGGTATCTCTGTGATCATCACAATGACACCTTGGATGCTTAAGTAATTTAACAACTATGACAGGCACAAGGTAAGCCATAAAGAACACTAGAAACATAAATCTCTCCCACCTACTGATGAAAATATTAAAACCCACTTTAAATGAAAATATTTTGTCACTTTTCATGGTTTCAGAAAAAAAGTGAATTGCTTAATTGTATCCTATGTCTAAATAGTAAGGTTTTACAATAGTCCAGTATATATAAAAACTACTGCTGGTATAAGAACACATTTATTTGCTTTACCTTTTTGAAAAAAAATATTTTTAATTACCTGTAGCTGTGTGAATTTATCTTAACACAGCTCTCGAAACTTTGGTTGGCTGGTTCAGAAGAGCGAGAGCTCCCTATGGAAGAAATAGAACAACTGATTACTTCATGGTACATTTTTTTTTTTTTTTTTGAGTTCTAACATTAAGCCATACAGAAACTCGAAACCTGAAAGGATTTAGCACTGGTTAAAATTCCTCAATCGTATAATTAAGATACCCAAATATATCTTTGATCTCCCAAGTTATATTTATAAATTATTTACATCACTGCAAATGAATGAATTACAACCAAGATTTGTCCAAAGTAATGGCTATACAGAAAAATGATACTGATATAGGACCATAAGGTCCCTGATGTTGTATTGTTCTACATGCCTGTAGACTAACAATGGCAAACATTTGCGTTATTTGCATCCTTTGTAGAATGCATGAGTTCTCCAACCCGCACTGGCAAAAGCGGATGCAACCTTAGGATGCTGAGCAGCTGGCTGGGATGTGTCAGAACATACTATGTCGTGGCCCATTTTACCAGTCCTTGTGAGTTAACCAGAAAGTACTTGAGAGCATTATACAGCTAATTAGCTTTGAGAAAACATTAACAAAATAAATAAAAGAAAGAAACACAAGGAGAAACCCTTTTCCTTTGCAATGAGGTATTGTTTTCTTATTCATTTTTAGTATAATGAGAGGAATAAAAAACAAACAAGGAATACATCAATATCCTTGAATAATCTGGGGAGGGAGGAAACATAAGCATCTCAAGCCCTGCACCATGAGCATAAGCATCGCCTCTATCAGTCCCTCAAAGCATGAAAGAGGTAGAGCAGTAGCACAGTGTTCCCTGGTATTTAACCAGTTGTTGGGGAGTATGCAGGAGAAGGCATTTGAGGTCATTCATGTCAGGAAGCTTTCCTCCAGTTACTGAGGGTCACTCTGCAGCCACTTTCAGCCAGCTGCTCTTGCAGGGACTTTGATCTAGGCAATATGTAGAGCGTGGTTTTCCCAGAAGAATGACTAAGACACTCACTATACCTTCCAAATAGTAGGTATTTGATACCATACATTAGCACTGACGAGAAGATTAGCAAATAGCCTTGCTGTATAAAGGCTAGAGCTGTGTGTCCGCAGTTCATTTAGATCTGCTTAATTTAAAACAGCAAATAGCAATATCGTAGCTACCTTCTGGCTGGTACTAAGATAGAACATTTTAAATTTTCATATAGAAAAAAGTGCTATAGAGTTGGCAATACTAATTAGTCATATAACATTTTCAATGTCCACATGTATTTTGAGAAAATTTAACAGAGACCACAAGGGCCCTATACATCATATAGAACACACAATATTTACACCTCTGAGAACAACACCATCAACAAAACACACTTGGAAGATTCATCGATGGCAAGACCTACCAAATCGATACTGTACATTAATTGGTCTTCCATATAAACGAATTCCATTCAGCAAAGCTATGGCATAAGACACTGATTCAGGGTGTTTAAAGCAGACAAATCCAAAAGACTTCGGCTTTCCTTCTCTGTCTTTGCATATAGTCACTTTGGTTAATGGCCCAGCCTATAAGAAACTTAAAAATTATTTTCTCATAAATCTAAAGATTTTTTTTACATTCAGATAAATCAAGTATATTCAACTTCAAAGTTAAAAAAATTTGTTAGCAATAATAGCTTTATGTAGTTCTGCAAATAATACATTTTACTAACAGTAATATTTCATCACACTTTCTGGTATTTTTTGGCTGATCAAGGAAACATTTGTAGTATTAGGAACAGAAAACCCTCTGTTAGGCTTAACAAAACAATGTAGAGAGCATTTAAATCTAAGAATGAACTACTACTTTTCTCCATACATATTAACTGTGTAAACTCAAAAATAAATTGAAATCACCAACCTAATGTTATTTGAGTGATCCTAAAAAAAGTGTTAATATTCTATTGAGCCTAATTTCTTTTGTCAAGATTAAACATTTTTACAAGAGAAACTAAATTTATCATGTGTTTTGAGCTAATAATCCTATTTGGTAAATATTTCCAAATAAAAAGTTGTAATATCTTTAAAACTTTTAAGTAGGTGCACTATTTATATGAATGAAAGATTAGAAAGATTCCAAATCCAACAATGGGTGAATATTATTCCATTGTGTATTGCTAAAGTGGGATAAAATAAATTTAAAATATTCAGATTGTATTTATAGTAAAACCTATAATTAGCAAAACAGAGTTAAAAAGTAGATGCAAATATTATAAAAAAGTGTTAATTAAAACTAAAAACTTACATCTCCCCCATTATAAGTGTCACAGGTAGTACACACAAAGATTTATAAACAAGATTTAATGGCAAATGGTTCATACTTTTTAATTGTATATTAATGATTGATTACTTTTCTCTGTAGAGTTGGATACATAAACTGCCTTTAAAGAAAAATGCTAACTATTATCTTTAAAATTATACTATATTTTAACATTCAGTCTTTCTTTTTTTTCATTTTCTGCTTTCCCAGGGACTAGCTCATCCTTCCCTCTGACTTCAAGGACCACTTCACCAACAAATCTATTTGTTATACTCATGACTCCTAGAGACCTCTGTGTGACTGTACTTCAGACTCAACACATTTGAAACTGCATTCATTATCTTTCTCCCCCACATCTTTACTTCAGTATTTCTTAGTCAAAAGTACAAAAATATTAAACCTGATTTTCTCACGTCAAAGGATAATGAGAAATTAAAAAAAAACTAGTAAGAGGATAAATACACAGTAATAAAATAAAATCAATTTTAATCAGTATTGTTCTTCTACAGATATTATATATAAAATCACAAATGAACAGAATATGCTTAAATGCTTTGAATTTCACAAATTCAAAGATATACCAAAGCATTTTTAAAGATAAATTTCAACAAGATTTGCTCATAGCAACAATCCCATCACCTTTCAATCTTTTTAAAGACTAAGGTTATGGGGCGCCTGGGTGGCTCAGTCGGTTAAGCGTCTGACTTCGGCTCAGGTCACGATCTCACAGTCCGTGGGTTCGAGCCCCGCGTCGGGCTCTGGGCTGATGATGGCCCAGAGCCTGGAGCCTGCTTCAGATTCTGTGTCTCCCTCTCTCTCTGACCCTCCCCCGTTCATGCTCTGTCTCTCTCTGTCTCAAAAATAAATAAACGTTAAAAAAAAAATTAAAAAAAAAAAGACTAAGGTTATGTTTTTTAAAAAGCCTTTTTAAAAGATACCTCACTTTAGCAAATCCTTCCAGAATACAGAAGGACCAGGGCAAAAATAAAAACATATGCTTGGTTGCCTGATCTCTAATGGTGAAATTATAAAAAATGAGAAAATTTTATATATTTGTGTATAATTTATATATTACATTATAATATAATATAATATAATATAATATAATATAATATAATATAATATATACATATATATGTATATAAATAGATGGATCCAGGCCATGCTGACTAGAAATAATGTAAGTGCATGGGGCCTTCATGATTATCCCCAACCCCTTTACCAACTCCCCACCTTCTTTTTGGAAGCTCATCATTAAAGAAGCCTTCACGGGAAAACAACTATAAGGCTTCTTTCTGTTTTCCTTCCTTTCTTCCTTCCTCCTTCCCTCCCTCCCTTTCTTTCTTTCTTACAGATTTTTTTTGTCTTAAAATTTTTTTTTCTTTTAGTTAGAGTCATAAGTTTCAAATGATATTTGGGGAAATAACTATAGGAAACTATCAGAACAGATTAAAAAAGGCCAGTTTTTTAAACTTTTTAAACTTAAGTATCTTTTTAAGAGGGCATATTAGAATAAGCATAAAAGTCTTAAAATCAACAATATTTTTCAAATAATAACAAGTTTTATGTTCCTGGGGTGGGGAGGGAATTCTCTCTACCAAATTGTGTGTATCTATAATTAGCAGTAGACAGAGACAAAGTTAGGGGTTTTCAGAAACTGTATCAAGAACCCTTTTCACCACCAGTACTCATACTTAGTCCTAGAAATTTAGTTTTGCTATAGTCTCCCTTGGAACTTGCCCTTATTAGGACAGAGAGAAGTCATTCTTTCTTGATTTCTCTTGATGTTAGTAGTAATAGTAATACTATCAGTAGTAGCAGTAGTTTGCAGCAGCAAACGCTTACAAGTGCCAGGCTCAATTCTAACTGTTTTACCTGGATTCATTTATTTAACCTTCACACCACATCATACTGTAGATGCTATTACTACCATTTGACATTTAAGGAAACTGAAGTACTGAGATATTCATTTACTTGCCCAGTGTCACTTTGCTGACATCAGAGTCAAACAACTACGGTATATTACATATCCCCCTCTTTTGTAGATTATCTTAAATCAAAAATTTAATTTAAAATTTTCCCTTTTAGAAAAACCAAGGCCTATCTCTTAAATTTGTATGCTCAGCATCTTACTTTGTGTTTGCCATGTAATTTTTGTACCATTAAAAAGTTAGACAGGGGCGCCTGGGTGGCTTGGTCGGTTAAGCGTCCGACTTCGGCTCAGGTCATGATCTCACGGTCCATGAGTTCGAGCCCCGCGTCTGGCTCTGTGCTGACAGCTCAGAGCCTGGGGTCTGTTTCGGATTCTGTGTCTCCCTCTCTCTCTGCCCCTCCCCCATTCATGCTCTGTCTCTCTCTGTCTCAAAAATAAATAAATGTTAAACAGTTAGATAAATAGCTGGATGAAGATATCTCTTTAGCAACTGACACCTAATAATAGGTGAGTGTTTAGAGGAGACAGAGGAGGCTTACTCATGGAAGTCCTAGGTCTCAAAAAGTTTCCAGAAGGTCCTCTTGGTATGAAATACAGGGAGCTTCCCAAGGAATCAATTGGTCAGCTATGATGCGGCTGTCCAAATCACTAAATTTCATTTACCATACTGGAGTAAAAATACCCTCCATATAAAAGGGCTTGGGGGCATAAGTAATGTATAGGGCAACATTTAAAAATCTATACCTCTCATTTCGCTGGATGTAAGGCGTGAGGGTGCTTATTGCCTGAAGGAAGGCAGTGACAGGGCTGTTTTCTGTTTTGCCCAAGATACTCAAGGCCCAGGCAGTTTCTGGGAAGCCCTCACTCAGGGCTGGGCGCTGGGGGGAGCCAAGTCACCCCCTACCCGCAGAACTGTACAGTGGGGACGGCGATAGGACGCACATGATATCACTTCAATGCCAGCTGCTCACGTAGGGACAGGTGCGCCCAAACGGAACTAAACTATAAACCTAGGCTCAGGATGGGGCGGGAAGGGGGCCGGGCACCGGGTGGTCCAGGTGTGCCCCGCCCCTCGGGTTGCGCTTCCGGCTTGACGCTCCCCGCCCCTCCGCCGCCCCCCGCAGACGGTACCTGAAGGAACAGCTCGTAAAGAATCTCTTCCCGTACTCGGGCCTCTAAATTCCCCACAAACACCGTCCTGTCGGCCTCCTCCTGAGCAGGGAACATCCCTCCGGTCTCGGGCCGAGGACAGAGGAGGCACCCAGACCCCGCCCCCTCTCGCCGTGTTACTGCGCCGCTCGGACTAGGGGAGTCGGGCGGACGACGGGAGCGCGCGCGCCAGGGGCGGAGCGAGGTGGGGGCTACGCCCCCCGGCGCCCCGCGGGGCCGCCCACCATGCCGCCCCAACGCCCTGGATCCGGCCGGGACCGAGGGGGTGTGAGTGAGAATAAAAAAGATTACTGTGCTCGGGGCTTGCCCCTCTTGCTTGTGGAGTGCCCTCCATTTTCTTGGACACACCGTTATTAAATGACTTCGGATTTATTCAATCAAAATTTTCAATAAAATGTGTGTAGAGAGGCTTTAAGACGTACTAGCTGCTGTACAGTCGCTCCTAGGCTAATGGGGGAAGATTTGTTTCCAAAGAGTAAATGTCTAAATCACTAGGATTTTGAATGTATATTCTGTACAAAATGCTTTTTGAAAGAACAAATCCATGCATGCATGGCTATGGGTGTGGAATACAATGGAGTGCTAGAATTAAAGTTTATTTACCTAGGAAGTGCACCCTAAAGAAGTCTTTGAAAATGGGCATAGACGTTTTAGGTGGACTCCAGAAGGCATTTCTCAGGCCAGAAGGCCTGAGAAAACATCCTATACCTAGGAACACTAGAAAGAGTATAGCAGGTTTTATGACTGAAGCCAGAATTCTTGAGGATGGCTGCAGGGCGCTTGTAGCGGGATCCAATGTTTGTATACAGTGACCAGGGTGAAGAATTCATTCTTTTTTGAGGAGGGTTAGGAAAAAAAAGAAGAAGAAGAAGAAGAAGAAGAAGAAGAAGAAGAAGAAGAAGAA
>NC_064810.1:28421317-28455145 GCF_023721935.1 Panthera uncia
AAGAAGAAGAAGAAGAAGAAGAAGAAGAAGAAGAAGAAGAAGAAGAAGAAAGGTAATTAAAGGGGGAAGAAAACCTACTCAGAATGTCAATAGATTAATAAATCAACTGACAACTATTAACTTGGTTTCCTTTCTGAAGAATCCATGTCTCCAAAAGACCCTGAAATTATCCTGTAAATAAACAAGTAATCAGGACATCATTTGGCCTTTAGTTAGGAGTGGTGATAATTCATTTTGCATTGCACGCATTTACTTAGTTGGTGGACAAAAATGCCCTTCGTTTCTAATGAAAAGGAACACATCTTTGGAAACCTGATTTCTAATTGAACTGTGACATTATTTAATTTCATGATTTTACATAAGTAATTTCACTTTTAGGAATTCAAATTCTATTTCTTAAGGAATGTATTGAGCTAATGTAATTACAGTACTTCATTTAATATTTTCTGAATGCTTACTATGTGCCTGCCTCTGTCTTTAATCCTTGGAAAACAAAGATTAAGTGTAAAGATCTGTCCTAGAGCTTTCAGCATGAGAGAGACAGACTTCTTCCTATACAAATAAATACAACATAATGTGTCAGTAACTTCAACAGTCACCTTCTGTTGATATATCATAAGTATACAGGTCTTGTCTCTGTTTTTCCTTTCCTCTGCCATCAACATTATTGTGGTAGGGTAGGAAGGGGTTAAAGAAACTAGCACATTGTAGTTATATAACAAATATGTGTTGATCAAATAAATGGACACCCGAAGATTTCTATTATGTATAATTCTGTTGAATTTTAAAATTCATTTATCTCATAAATCTTATCCAAATGAACATATTTTTTGTTTCCTCTCAGTCACACTGATCTGGGAGCTGTATCTTCAGGTTTCATTGTAAAATTTGCAGTGCCCATGTATATGATTGTGAATGATACAAAACTTTAGCTATATTTACAAATAGTTGATAATCATGTTGTCTTGCTATATTGAGGTTTGCATCATAGTTTTGAGGTTTGCATCATAGTTTTTTTTTCTTTTTTTAGAAATGTGTATGATTTTCATGTTCTTATCAATCCTCTTTTCTTTTGGCAGGACTAAGTTTATGGTGCTTGTATTTCTATGGTACTTTTTTTACTGTTATAAGCTCTGGGGTGCCTGGGTGGCTCAGTTGGTTAAGTGTCTGACTCCTGATTTCTGCTCAGGTCATGATTGAGCCCCATATCATAGGCTCCGGCTTCTCTCTCTCTCTCTCTCTCTCTCTCTCTCTCCCCCTTTCCCTCTGCCCCTCCCCTGCTTGCTTGTATGGGTGTGCTCTCTCTTTCTCAAAATATATAAGCATTAAAAAAATTAATGTTATGAGCTTTGAAAGCTCGTGCAGTTAACTGTTCAGAATTTGACCTTAATATATATCATTTTTCTAACGTAAGCTTACTGTATATTTCCTAGCTTCTGTTGAATGAACACGTAGTAATAAACCTAGCAGTAGCTAAAAAATAATTCACTTATTTTTAATGTTTACTTATTTTTGAGAGAGAGAAAGAGAGTGAGCGCGGGGGAGGGGCAGAGAGCAAGGGGGACCCAGGATCTGAAGTGGGCTCTGCTGACAGCAGCTAGCCTGACTCAGAGCCCAAACCCATGAACCATGATATCATGACCTGAGCCAAAACCAAGAGTCAGCTGCTTAACCAACTGACCCACCCAGTTGCCTCAAAAAGCCACCTTCTTAATGGATTTTAAAAACTTCACTTTTTGATTTTGCTTGGTTTAATTTTTTTTTTTTTTGAGAGAGGGAGAGAGCGAGAGAGAGAGCGCGAATACAAGTGGAAGAGGGTAGTGGGAGAGGGAGAGAAAGTGAGTTCATGACCTAAGCCAAAGTGGGACACTCAACTGGTACCCCCAAATATAATTCACTTTATTCTCAGCATTTCCTGGACCATTAGCCAAATATAAGTTTTAATGTGTTAAGTGCATGGTACACTATAAAGAATTAGCCTTTCTTAACTCCTATCAGGATGTTTTATACCCCTAACTTTATGTATTCAAAAATGAAAACGTTTACATATAATAATATATGTAAAACTATAAGCTATGTATATAAATAAGTAAGTGTATCTATTTACCTATCTAGCTAAAACTAGAGCTTCTTTCTTCCCTTCTTTGCCCAACTGACTCTTACTCTCATTGGCAGTTCAGCCCAGGCAGCATGTCCTGAAGGTCTTCCCTGAAGTCTGCACTCTAGATTAGCTGGCGGTCCTGCTGTGTGGTGCCATAGTTTCATAGATACGCCTTTTTCAAGCCCTCCTCACTGTGAATTGCTATAAGGTAAATAAATATATTTCAGTACTTAGGACAATCCCTGACATATCTGTGGATATATCATAAATAATTGTTGATATAGTACAGTTTGAATAAATAAATGTCTCTACTTTGTATGTTCGACAACTACATTATACCTGGAAATTAGTAGATGCGTAATAAAAGTTGGATAAATGAATGAATGAAAGGAGAAACTTGATAAATTAGTATTAAGGGACTCTAGTTAGTGGATGCTTTTTCTAAAATTGACCTCACTTTTGACTTCACTTTTTTCCTACCTTCATTTTTTATTTATTCTGATTTTCTTAACTGTATCTGTCCCAAGATTTTTGTTTGTTTTACTTGTATTAGATACTTATTGTAAAGAAATATTTTTAATGTTTAAAGAAATAAATAAGAAAGTAAAAATCATCAATAAGTCTACCATGCAGACATAAACATTTTGGAGGAAAACCTTCCTTAGTTTGAAATATACATGTGCATATACATATACATATACATATATACAAAAAACATTTTAGGAAAATAAATCTTACTATACATACTGTTTGTAGCTTGCCTTTTCTCCCTTTGTGCTATGTAACGGAGACTTTCTTTACCAATAAATAGTGATTTATACACATCATTAGTTTTAATCCACCGTATGTATCCAATTAGATTAATCCCCCCCATTAGACATTTACATTGTTTCCATTGTTTTTTGCCATTAAAAAAAATACTGATATTAACATCCTTGCTCATATGCCTTTGTGCACATACGTTAGTAAAAAATTTATGTAGGAAAATATCTTGGATGTTTAATTGCTGAATCAAAGGGTAATAACCATTAAACATTTTGACACATATTGCTAAATTATACAAAAGATTGTGCCAAAATATATTCTGATAAACAATGACTACCCCATCTCAATATACACTACTCAGCTACCTATTATAATTACCTATAAACTGCCTGGAAGCCTGCCTGGTACACAGAGCTCAATCAATTTTATATCTTCATCCTCATCATCCTCATTATTACCTTTATAGTATTATTAATAATGTATCCATGTCTGTAAGCTTAAAATCATTTTTTATTTCTCAGGAGGACTAAAAAAAGCACAGAAATATCGTCTTACTAAATTATAGACATTTTATATAATATTTTGTTACTCCTCAGTATTATGCTATTTAATGCAATGGACATTCATCTGTTTTATCGCTATTGACAGTAAGTAAAAAATATGAAAACAGTATAATTTTTATATTTTGTTACTGCTATGTATTGTACTGTCTTAAATGCCAAGTTGAGATTTTCTTTTTTTTTTAATTTTCTTTTTAACGTTTTTATTTATTTTTGAGACAGAAAGAGACAGAGCATGAACAGGGGAGGGGCAGAGAGAGAGGGAGACACAGAATCTGAAACAGGCTCCAGGCTCTGAGCTGTCAGCACAGAGCCGACACGGGGCTCGAACTCATGGACTGTGAGATCATGACCTGAGCCAAAGTCAGACGCTTAACCAACCAAGCCACCCAGGCGCCCCCAAGTTGAGATTTTCAGTATAAGCTCTTTAGAATGACAATGATGAAAATAATGTATAAGATTCATATTACAGTGTCACATCAAAAGCACAAAATAAAAGAAGAAGTATATGTTAAATAGGAAGGGTTTATCTTTTAATTTAAGTATAAACTTGTTAATAATCTCTTTTAACATGTACAATTGCATTACATTTTTTCCCACATTTTGAAGAGATGTGGTTTATTTATATTTTTGTTAGAGAAGTACAGTTGTTACAGCTAAGTGATATTAAAGGACATAGGTTATTTGGTGGTCTCCAGTCAAATTATAGTAATGGCCCCCTTCTAAAAATGAAGTTTCACATAAACCCCCTAGAGATCAAACAATTGAAAATCATGATTTTTACATTTTTCACAGTTTTTAAATGAATATCTCATTTTGTTTGTGGATTCTTTGAAATATTTCCCTAGATTTCAGATTAGTTTCTGCTGATACTGTTCTTAAAGTATCTTTGCAAATTTATAGAAACTTGAATTTACAAAAAACAAATTTAAGTTTTGAACTGATAATGCATGTACTGAAAATTGTTCTCTATTTTCCTGACCTACTAAAGTCTATTACTGGAAGGAAAATAAGGAGAAAAATAAACATGCGAAAAGAAACCTATAATAATTTTAAAAAAATGTTATATTAAAAACAAAAATACGTTTTTTTGATTTTCCAATTGTAGAACTCAAGAGACAAGCTAGCATTTTGAATTTTAAAATAGCCACTGAATTTGGGTTGCAAAATGATATAAACATGAAAAGGTCATATTTTATATCTGACAGCTTGATGGATATGGATTTTATTATTGATTTTATGGTATATGAAGACAGCTTGGTTTGTAATCAAAATGAACATAAACCACAACGTTTTCTGACTTTTTCCATTTCTAGCATTTTCTAACATCACATTTGTTCTAGGCTTTCAATAAACATATTCTTCCTGACCGCTTCTGAAATTCTGAGGTTAAGAGGAATAAGGAAAGATATAATTAGCTTTTTCTTTCCCTTCAATTCAACTTGGGCAGCTGTTTGTGACTTATTACAGAGTTTTGACTTAAAAATCCTCTTACAACCACAAGCCAGATGAGAGGGAAAAAAAAAAAAAAAAAAACAACCTACCTTACCTTTTCAACAAACAGGGAGGAGCAAAAGATCAGGGATCTTTTATGATAAAACCTACCAGACTCTGACAATCTTACAAAAGAGACATCTTAATGAATTTCAGAATTTCTTTTGTGTTGAATCTCAGAGCTGCTTTTACTTTTACTGGATTCCAAATGAGAGTATACATTTTTCTTTGTTTGATGTGCTGGGCAAGATCTGGTAAGAACTTAATAATTTGATTTATCTTACCAAATTGTGTGTCAAATAATGAGTATAGTATTTTGATTCTGGGATAAAAAATTCTGTGACATCATGGTATGAAAGGAAATAGTATGATTGTGAATACTAACTATATCAAATGGTTAATTATGAATAAAGTTTGCGTGTGTGTGTGTGTGTGTGTGTGTGTTTGGTAAATTTTATATTCTGTATTTTACTTAATTTCCAGTTAATAACTAGAAAACCTTTTATAAGAAGGTGTAAATAGAGAACAAATATTCAAGAGACAGAATAATTCAGTAATAGAGAAATTAAATCAATATTTGAAAATCATGACTTGATAAACATCTTATTTCAATTTGAATGCTCAAATAATCTTACTTTTGAGGAAAATGTTTACATAGGTAAATTGTCAATTGCAAAACTAACAAGTAAACGTATACTACAACTTTTTTTTTGTCCTGTTATGCTCAAGTGTGACTAAAACCAAAATTAGTTTATAGTAATAAAGTAGAACTTTATTCTCCTGTTTTACAGATTTATGGTAATAAAGTTTACTAATGTTAGTAATATAATTTATTTCTTTCTGGTAATAAAGTAGAAGTACTTGTTCTACTTTATGATAATGTTATAAATTTAAAATTCATGATGCATATAGATTTTGGTCCCTTGCAAAGGCAGATAATTTTGTTTTAAATTTTCTTTTAAAAAATTATTGAATGCATACTTGAATAACCTTAAAATATCACCTAGAAATTCAAATTATTTCTTGTTTCTTTTCAATTAGATATTTGAGTTTATCATAAATTCTAGAAATGTTGAGTTTTATATTCAAATGCAGAATCTAAATGGTGTTAATATACAGTTTATTATATTTTTTCTCATTTAGATTTTTCTTGGTAGGCATTTTATATTTGTGTAATGCATGATAGTGCCACCTTAAATTGGAAGTCAGAGAAATTTGAAGTCTAAGCCCCTAACTTTTATGTCATTTAGAGTTGGCATTATCTTAGTATCATAGTTTCTACTCCAACCTCATGTGGCAGACTTTCTAAGATTATTGTTTTGATTAGTAGTTAGGAATTACCTAATTTTTCAATTGGGAACCCTCAGATATAATTACTAAGTATGTTTCTGTCTCTGTTGACTGAAATAGAACAGAAGACCTTTTAGATATTAATAACAGTAAATAGAAAATAAGGTAAAGAATTCATCTGTTCTCAAAATCATTTGTAACCCATGCAAACTCTTGTGCTCTCTGTCATTTTCCTCGAAATCCCACATGCCTAGGGAATTTTGTTGAATTTTCAGTAATTACTTTCATGTAAGTATGTTTTATTTAAACCGTACATTCTCCTCCTTTCTCTGCTAGAGATTCTTATAGATGTCTCTTAGCATCTCCTCAATCCTCACACTCCTCAACATGAAAATCATTATATGGTTATATCTGCCTTCAACAAAGGAAAAACATTCTGAAAAACTGAGATTAGTCAAATGTTTTAAAAAAATTTTTAATGGGAAAAATGGGAATGAAGAGATAGCTGAACAAACTGTACAGATATGTAGCGGTATGCATATATATTCAAATTATATGAATATATATTCTTGTTACAGTTTTTTGCTCATATAAGTGCTTAAACAGTAGTTGTAGTTGCTGCTGTTATCATAGCAAGGGGCAGCAAATGTTTCTGTAAAGGGCCGGTTGATCAATATTTAAGGCTTTGAGGGCCATATGATTTCTGCTGCATCTATTCAGCTCTGTCATCATAATGTGAAAACTGCCGTAGATAATTTGTAAATTAATGAGTATGGTTGTGTTCTAATAAAATTTATTATAGACTCTAACATTTGAATTTATTGTAATTTTCACGTGTCACAAAATATTATTTTAATTTTTTTCAACCATTTAAAAATGTAAAAACCTGCCTTATCTTGCCAGCCGGATTTAGCCTTCTGACCATAGTTTGCCAATTCTCTTGTTCCGGTAATCTGGAAGAGATATTAAAGATAAATTAGGGGTTCATAGGGGGCTAAGTCAGGTAAGCACCTGACTCTTGATTTCAGCTCAGGTCATGATCTCACGGTTTGTAGGTTCTAGCGCTGCATCAGGTTCCATGCTGTTAGCATGGAGCCTGCTTGATGTTCTCTCTCTGTCTCTCTCTCTCTCTCTCTCTCTCTGTCTCTCTCTCTGCTTCTTTCCTGCTCATTCTCACTCTTTCTCAAGATAAATAAGAAAGAAACTTAAAAAAAAAATTCTTCTTTCTCATTTTACAGTTGAGGAAAGTGAAATTCAGAAAAATGGAGTCACTTTTCTAAGATGATAGATAGCACTTATCATATATGTAATACAAAACACCTGGGAGTCTTGTTTAAAATACAAATTCTTATCCCATAGGCAGGAAGTGAAGTCCAAGATTCTGCAGTTCTCATAAACTCCCAGATGATGCCTGTGGGTATATGGGACTGCACTTTGAGTAGTGAGAGTATAGATATTTGTAGAACTTTATTTAGTGGGCTGTTTGTAGGGCAGTGGTCTTTCTGAAACTCATGGCATTCTAAGCTCATGGACTCAATAAATTCATCATTATGTAATTGTATAAAAATTTATATATTTGTATAAAAATTTTGTACAATTTATGTAAATTTGTATAATTTGTATTTAAAAATCTGATATGACTAGTAATTCATTTCCACTGATCTGCTAAAATCAGATGACTACAAGCAACTTATTGTACCAAATTTATTGGTACAATTTATTGTACCAAAGTGTCTTTAAAATAAGGGGAACATGCAAGAACATGGAATTTGCAATTAAAAGACCCAGATTCAAGTCCTGGCAGCTTATAATCCCAGACAAATCACTTAGCTCCTGTGAACCTCAGTTTCCTCATTTTTAAATGGAAGTAAAAGTTATAATACTGTCTCACTGCATTGAAAAGCTCAAAGGAGATAAAGTATGATTTGGTCAGTTATAAATTAGGTTAGAATAATCTGGTGTTTTCTTCCCCTGTACCCTTTCTCTGTAATTGTCTCAGATTAACTTCCAGGTATAAGTCTTCATGTTATATCTACCTGTACACAGTTGTGGTAGACTTGTATGGACTACCTATATCGGAATCCCCTGGGTTATGCATTTTAAAATGCAGATTTACCTACCAAACCAGAATCTCTGGGGATGGGACCAGGAAACTACACTTTGAACAAATGTTCCCAGTCATTTTTTACACCCATTTTTAAAACCATGCTTGAGAATTCTTGGCCTCAAGACCTATCAGACATCAAGTTTATTTTTTGTGTGTGTAGTCAGCTTCATTTTTAACGACTTTCCAAACATTTGCACAGTTGGAAGAGTTGTGGATTGAATATCTGGACTACTTATGACTTGTTAAATAAGTGTACATTTTCTAAATGTGCTTTGATTGCTTCAGAATCAGAAAATTAAGGATACTTTTGCCTTTAATTTTGCTTTCTGCCTCTAGCCTTCCGAGATATTACAGTTCTACCTACAGTTTTGTGTCTTAACTGGCTCTATGACCATAAAAATCTCTGATTTTGTAGCTATAAAGTCAGTCTACTGTTTGGTACCTGATATTTTGCTAGCCCCCAAAGGTCTTCATTCTTTTTATTACACATGAGTATAATTAAGCTAGTGAACTTATGTTGCTCAACTGTTTACATAGTAACTTGTGCTGTGAATATGGTTATGCTTTTCAGATATCACTCATAAATGTTCTGTTGCTTCTAATTGTGTGACCTTTCTTCATATATAAAATGAGGGAAAGGATAGCAAATACAAAAGCACCACAGTGCCCAACACAGAGTGAGTGCTAAATAACCATTAGCCATTATTACTATCATTGATGGTTTTGTTTATAGGTGTTAACAAATATGTTTTGTTTTCAGAAATGGGGAAAAGAGAAAAGAGGTTTTCATGGAGTCTTTTTAGGGTGAGTGTGGGATATCAGAGGATTATCAAAGGAAGTAGCAGTAGACCTTTCCAGAATGTGTTGGGATTGTTGGCTTTCTTTGGCTGGGTTTTGAGGCTCCTCTGTTATTGGCTTGGTCAACACTGAAAGTTGCAAGGCAGACTAACTGGTCTTAGCAGCTTACTGAGTATGAATATGGGTTTGGAATCAAAGAATGTTAGAATAATACAAGTCATAGGGAGCATTTGCTTCAACTCCTTGCATTTAAAGAAACCAAGACTCAGAGATGAGAAGATTTACTCAGAGTCACAAGAGATATTTGAGGAGGCTAGAGGCACTTGGGTCTCAGCTGCCCATGTCCAGGGCACTGTCCATGTTTCTGGACTCTGTCCATTTTGATCCCCTTGTCTTCATCACAGCCATTGTCACTGTAATGGAAATATATTTCAGAGATACAACTGAACAACTTAGAATGATTATCCTAATTCCACCATATGTCTTTGATATTTTTTAACAATTTTACTGCTTCTAGAATTGAAGTCTCAGAAGATTTTCAGAATTCTTTCTCAGTGTACCTCTGTTGAGATTACTAGAGTCATCATCTCCCTACATATTTGGCAATGGAATCTGATACTGTGCCCCTGCTACTGAATTTCTTACCACAATAGAATTACTTACTGTATTCTCTAGACCCTCAATTTGTTAATTTTTCAAACAGGATTTAAAAAAATGATACTTGCCTTTCTGTTCTTGATATATTCATCCTTTTGCTGTTAACTTATTTTTGCTATTGTCATTATCAATTAATTGAAGCCTATTTAAATCATTTTTCATTAGTGTAAAATAAATGCATATTTTAGATCTAGAACATTTAGAAAATGGTGAAGTACAAAAAATAGAAAACACACATAAAAATACAGAAAAAACGACTCCAATATTGACAATAACTAAGTTGTTTTATTTCCTATCAGTTCTATTATAATAAATATGTATGTGTGCACAAATGTGTATGTTTTTAGTATAATATATATATATATATATATATATATATAACAGATAAAACTTACAACTGTATATTAACACACACATATATATGGATTATATAAATTTTTTGGTTGCTGCTTACAGTCCCCATCATATGGATACACCATTAATTTATTTTTCTAGTCTCTCATTTCTGTGCATTTAGTTGATTCTCAAATATTCACTGTTAAAAATCCTGTGATATAAATTGATGTTATTAATGGGTATAATAAAAATATGATAAGAAAATATTGTAATTTTTATTTGATTTTTAAGAAGATTAAGTACATTTTGATAACTCTATGAGCCATTTTCATATTTTATTTTATAAAATATTTGTTTATATCTTTCACTTGGTATTCAGGTGGGTATTCTTTTTCTTCATTTATACTTACTTGTAAGCATATCAATTCCTTTCCTACCTTACATTGAAAATATTTCCCTAGCTTATATATTTTGTCTTTTGGCTGGTATATAGTTTTTATGTACAGAAGTTTTAAATTTATGTGCTGTGAAACCTATTAGTCTCCTACTTTATAGTTTCTTTTGTTTTTATGCTAAAAAGTCATTCCTCAAACTGAGGTCATGTACATATTAACTATATTTTTCTAGGTCATATAATTTAATTTTTACATGGCATTTTTAAATAGGACTAACATCAATTATCCTTGTCATTGTTTATTTAAAAATCCATTATCTTTGACCATGGATTGCCATAATTATTATGGGTAATATAGTTTATTTCTGGGTGTTCCCATTCAGTTTCATTAACCTGTATATCAATTCTTGATGCAGTTTCTGGGCCTCTTTTTAATTAGTTTATAATATAAACATAATTTTAATCATGCCCATTTATTATCTTTAAAATATCATTCATTTTCCTTGAGCATTTATCCCCTCCCTGGAAACATCTCATTGAGACCTTAATTCAGAATCATATTACACATATAAATTTAATATGAGTAGAATTGATTTTGTGATAATAGATCTTCCATTCTGGATCATGGTATATCTCAGTGTTTATTCAAATCTTTTACGTTCCTTTGTAATATTTTTAAGCTTTGTTTTTCTTTTAGGGGCACTGTATATTTCTCTTTCCCTTCTGGTCTTCTTTTTTTTTCTCTTTTTCCTCCTTCTTTTCTTCATCCTTTCTCTCTTCTTTCTTCTCCTCTTTTCAAAGGGCTAGTTAACTTGCAAATCATAGGAACCTGGTTCAAACTAGCTAAGGAAAGAAGGAACTTTATTTATTTATTTATTTATTTATTTATTTATTTATTTATATTTAAATTTTGTTTAGTTAACATGTAATGCAATATTGGGTTCAGTTGTAGAGTTCAGTGATTCGGCACTTACATACAACGCCCAGTGCCCATCCCAACAAGTGCCCTCCTTAGTACCCATTACCCATCTGGCCCATCTCCCACCCACCTCCCTCTGTCAACCCTCAGTTTTTTTCTCTATTGTTAAGAGTCTCTTGCGGTATGTTTCCCTCTCTCTCCACCCCCACAACTTCCCATATGTTCATCTGTTTTGTGTCTTAAATTCCACATGTTAGTGAAATCATATGGATTTGTCTTTCTCTGATTGACTTATTTCACTTAGCATAATACATTCTGGCTCTATCCACGTTGTTGCAAATGGCAATATTTCATTCTTTTTGATGGTTAAGTAATACACATATATACATATATATATATATATACATATATACATATATATATATATGTATATGGAACTTATTATGTCATATAACTGAAAAGTTTTGCATTAAATACCACTGGATCCAAGTACTGAAAAAAAAAAAAAAAGATTACCGTCTGTAGCTTCAGGATTTATTTCCTTATAGCTTGAAATCTGGAAAGAAAGCCACTTTCTCTCCCATGGTCTATATCCACCCACCCCAAAGGGTCCTGAATGGACCCGTTTGGATTTTACATTCCCCTGTGGTCTAATCTTGGGTCTAGGTTGATTGGGTATTCAAATTGGTCTAGGATGAAGGGAGAGCATATCTTTATGGTTAGCTCCAAAAATTCACTTACTGTGGGGGAAATTTTGAAAAAGAAAAGCTGGAGAACTGTAAATATAAAATATATTTGCAGCAATATTATTAATATTTATATTTTTGTGGGTTTTAATAATTTTATTATATTTTATATTGACTATTGCTAATATGAGCCAAGGCTAATGATTTTTATATATTTATATATCTATTTTTTAATATTTATTTAAAAAATTTTCAAGATTATTTATTTTTGAGAGAGAGACAGAGAGTAAGCGGGGGGAGGGGCAGAGACAGAGGGAGAGAGAGAATCCCATGCAGGCTCTGAACTGTCAGCACAGAGCCCAGTGTGGGGCTTGATTTTGCAAACCACAAAATTATGACCTGAGCTGAAACCAAGAGTCAGAGGCTTAATCAACTGAGCCACCCAGGTGCCCATTTAGTTTTATTTATTTTTTGAGAGAGAAAGACACACACAGAGTGAGCAGGAGAGGGGCAGAGAGAGAGGTGACACAGAATATGAAGCAGGCTCCAGGCTCTGATCTGTCAGCACAGAGCCTGAAACAGGGCTTGAACCCATGAACTGTGATATCATGACCTGAGCCAATGTCAGAGGCTTAACCAGCTGAGCCACCCAGGTGCCTCTTTTATATGTGTATATTAAAACTTCCCCTTGGATTAATTTTTTGAGTTTCTGTTTTCATATTTTTAATAGAATATATCACATTAAGCAAGTTATGTCTGTACCCAATGATTATATTTCTTTTCTTATATATATTTTTTGCTGGGGGGCCTTGAATTTTTTTATTTTATTTTTTGAATTTTTTAAAAATAGTTCATTGTAAAATTGGCTTATATACAACACCCAGTGTTTATTTCAACAAGCACCCTCCTCAGTGTCCATCACCCATGTCCCCTCTCTGCCCCTCCCCGTCAACCATCAGTTTGTTCTCTGTATTTAAGGGTCTCATGTGGTTTGACTCTAGCTACTAGCTATCATAGGGTAGTTCTATTTTTAATTTTTTGAGGAACCTCTACACTGTTTTCCAGAGCAGCTGCACCAGTTTGCATTCCCACCAACAGTGCAAGAGGGTTTCCTTTCATCCACCTTCTCACCAGCATCTGTAGTTTCCTGATTTGTTCATTTTAGCCACTGAGCTGTGTGAGGTGGTATCTCAGTGTGGCTTTGATTTGTATTTCCCTGATGAGTGACGTTGAGCATCTTTTCATGTGTCTGTTGGCCATCTGGGTGTCTTCTTTGGAAAAGTGTCTATTCATGTTTTCTGCCCATTTCTTCACTGGATTATTTGTCTTTCAGGTGTTGAGTTTGGTTCTTTTTCTTATATTGTTGCTGAGTTAGACAGAAGAATGTATGACAGCAGATGTTTTATATTTTTTTAATTTTAATGGAAATAATGTCACTAATGTTTCATCACTAATACGACAATCGTTATTGGCATGTAATAGGTAATATTTTGTCATTTTAATAAAATATACTTCTATTTTTAATTTATATAATATAGTATTAACTCTTGTTCTAGTTTTATGCTGTGGACTGTGCTATGGACTGTGTATGCTTGTGAGTGTGTTATTTGGGAATTTTGCCTTTAATTGTTACATGAGTTGTAGTAATTTATAGCTCCTGTATCTATCTATGTGGATATTTGCCCTATTTTTGTTATGCTTGATATTAGAGATATTCTAGCTTCTAAAAATGATTAAGCTTTATGTTTTTCTCTGTTTTGTAAAAAAATTAGAACTTTACTATAATTTTTTTTAACTTTATTGAGGTATAACTTATATATGCTAAAATGTACTCATTTAAGAGTTACTTTGATGAGTTTTTAAAAATATGTGCACCACATTTTACATGGCATGTAACAGTCTTATCAAAAAATAAAATATTTATTGAGTTACCAAAAGTTAGCTCTTTGCAAGTAACCCCCTCTCCTTGTCTGGTTTTAAACAAATCTGACCTGCTTTCTGATACTCTAGATTAAATATCCCTTTTCGAGAATTTCATAAAAATGGGATTAAACAACATGTACTTTTCTTTGTGGAATATTTTGTTCATCATCATGTTTTTGAGTCTTATCAAAGTTGTTGCATGTATGGGCAGCTTATTCCTTTTTATTGCTGGGTAGTATTACGTGGTATAATTACGCCACAATTTGTATATCTATACTCCTTTTATTGACATGCAGGTTTTTTCCAGTTTGGGGTCCTTATGAAAAAATGTCTATGAGCTTGTACATGTTGTGGACAAATGCTTTTATTTCTCAGAGGTAAACAATTGAAACTGATTTTTTAGGGTCATAAAAGTATATACTTAGTATTTTGAGAAATTGCTAAATGGTTTTCCAAAATATATCATTTTGTTACTTCCCTTAGCAATGAAGGATGCTTCAAGTTGCCCTACATCCTCACCTATACTTGGTTCTGTCCATATTTTTTTTTAAGTTTATTTTTGATAGAAAAAGAGAGAAACTACGCACCAGTGGGAGAGGGACAGAGAGGGAGAGAGAGAAAATCCTGATGCGGGGCTTGATCTCTCCAAGTGAGAGATCATGACCTGAGCCGACATCAGGAGTTGGATGAACCAGCCGGGTGCCCCTCCGTCTTTTTAATTTTAGCCTTTCTAGTGGGTGTGTAGTGATATTATTATTTTAATTTAACTTATATTTTACTGGTGACTAGTGATGTTGAGCATGGATCTTAGGCCATTATACCATCTTTTGTTAAGTGTCTTCAATTATTTTGACAATTCTGAAAAATTGAGTTCGTGTGTTTAACGTATATGTGTATATAAACACTCAGATTCCATCCACCCCACCATATTCTGGATACAGGTGATTTTCAGGTGTACATATTACAAGCCTACATATTCACATTCTTAACGATGAGTGTCTTTTCAGGAACAGACATGTTTCATTATGACTGTCCAATTTATCACCTTTTTCGTTTATGTTTCACACTCACTGTAATCTTGTCTGAGAAATATTTGCTTACTTCAAGATCATTAATATTTTCTCTCAATATTACAGACATATAGCCTGTTGCCTGCCAGAGAATGAAGCTGAATCAAAGCAAGTAGAGTTGAGAGAATGAAAAGAGGAAAAGATGAGTCTCTTTCACTCTAGAGCTAGTTTAGCTCTCTTAAAACCAAATGTGACCTTTCTAGGGTCTCTGTTGAATGTCCATGATGTTCCTTAAGGTCTTTCTACTCTGGCTAGCCAGGGCTTCATTGTCTCCCAGAGCATTGTGACCTCTGGAACTGTTCAGTTTACAGCTCTTTGTGGAATTTCACATTATGCATGCATAGGTCTGTATACAGCAACCGATTCTTGGGGACCCCTCTGCAGATTTCAAGCCTCTGCCTCTGTAGAGCCACTTCTTTTGCAGCATATAATCTAGAAATTCTAGTTGTTTTACTCTCCCCAAACCCTGATCTTTCTCCCCAACTTGGTAACATCATCATGCTCTCCTTGGGTCCAAACTTTCTGCACTAAGGGAGACTATCTCCAGGCAGGAAGCTACTAGATTATAGTGTTCACATAATTTGTTTCTTTTCTTTTAGAGATCACAGTTCTGTGCTTTTTGTTGTCCAGTGTCTAAAGTTTCATATACACATTTTATCCACTGTTCGAGTTGTTTACAGAAGTAAGAGAAGTATGGAATCTGATATATTTCATGACAGGAATTGGATTCTAGAAAGTTTTGTGTTAATTGTGGTAAAACACATATAAAAATCGCCATTTTAATAATTTTTACAGTTCAGTGGCATTAAGTACACTCACATTTTGTACAACCATTACCACTATCCATCACCGGGATGTTTTCATCTTTCCAAACTGAAACTCTATACCTATAAAAAACATAGTTCCCCATTTTCCTCTCCTTCCCAGCCCCTGGCAACCACCATTCTGTTTTATGTCTCTCTATCTTGACTACTTTAGGTACTCATGTAAATGTAATCATGCAGTGTTTGTATTTTTGTGACTGGCTTATTTCACTTAGTATAATGTCTTCAGAGTTCTTCCGTGTTACAGCACATGTCAGAATTTACTTTCATTTTAAGGCTGAATAATATTTTATTGTATGTGTATACCAGATTTTGTTTTTACATTGATCTATTGATGGATGCTTGGATTGCTTCCACCTTTTGGTTATTATAAATAACGTTTCTATGAACATGGTGGTATAAATATCTCTTTGAGTCTCTGCTTTCAGTTCTTTTAGGTGTATACCCAGAAGTGGAGTTTCTAGATTATATTGTTATTTTATTTTTAATTTTTTAAGGAACCACCATACCATTTTCCATTCCCATCAGCAATGGGCAGCATTCCAATTTTTCCACATTCTTGCCAACAATTGTTATTTTGTGTTTCTTGGTAGTAGCTACATCTTTTACCTTCAGATTCTAATGGAATTGAAGTGGTATCTCATTATGGTTTTGATTTGCATTTCTCTAATGATTAGTGAGATTGAGCATTTTTTCATGTGCTTATTAGCCATTTGTATATCTTATCTATATGTCCATTCAAATCTTTTGCCAGTTTTTTAATTGGTTGTTTGTTGTTATTGAATTATGGGAGTTCTTTATGTATTCTGAATATAAATCCCTTATCAGATATATGATTGTTAAACATTTTCTCCCATTCCCTGGATTGCCTTTTCACTCTGTTTATAATGTCCTTCAATGCACAAAAGTTTTTAATTTTGATGAAGTACATTTCATCCTTTTTTCTTTTATTGTCTGTGCTGTTTTTGGTAATTCTCAAAAAGTAATTTTGAGACCCAAAGTCTTGAGGTTTTCTCTTGTATTTTCTTCTAAGAGTTTTATGGTTTTAGTTCTATTATGTCCTTCTTTATCTCTTGTAAGAATTTTTAACTTAGAGTCTATTTTCTCTGGTAGAAGTATAGATGTCCCAATCTCTGTTCTTTTCTTATCCCAAACTTTATTGAGGAATAATTGACAAATATAATTGTGTATATTTAAATTTTACAATGTGATGATTTGATACACATATACATTGTGGAATGATTACCAAGATCAAGATAATTAATACATCCATCACCTCTCAAAATTAACACTTTTTCTGTGCATGATGAGAATGCTTTAGATTCACTCTCAGCAACTTTCAAGTATGCAATATTATATTATTACATAATCAAATATACAGTATCGTATTATTAACTATAGTCACCTGATGCACACTAGATCCTAAGAACTTATTTATCTTGTTACTGGAAGTTACTGTACCTCCTCATTTACCAGTCCCAAGCCTCTGGTAACCACCATTTTATTATCTGTTAATATGAAATTGTTTTTTTGTTTTTTGTTTTTGTTTTTAGATTCCATTTATAGTTGATATTATACAGCATTTGTTTTTCTCTGTCTGGCTTATTTCTCTTAGCATAATGCCCTCTAGTTTTATCTACTGTTCCAAATGACAGGATTTACTTTTTTATGGTTGAATAAATTCTATTATGTATATATACTACATTTTTAAAATCCATTCATTCACTTAAGGAAATTTAGGTTGTTTCCATGTCTTGATTATTGTGAATAATGCTGCAGTGAACATGAGTGTGGAGATATCTCTTCATATCCCTGCTCTCTTTCAGTTACTTTTTGCATTGAATATCTTGTTTGCATCCTAACACTTTCAACCTATGAATGTCTTTAAAGTGAGTCTCTTGTAGACAGCATACACTTGGATGTTGTTTTTTATCCACTCTTTCAATCTATTTCTTTTTATTAAGTGGTTTAATCCATTTACATTTAAAGTTATTACTGATAGGAAGCACTTATTTTTTTCCATTTTCTTATTTGTTTTTTATATGTCTTAGAGCTCATTTTTGTCTTTCATTTCCTCCATTACTGTCTAGTATTTAATTTTTTTTTTAGTGACACATTATGATTCCCTTCTCATTTTCTTTTGTATATGTTCTATAGATTATTTTCTTTTTGGTTATCATAGGGATTGCTTGTAACATCCTAAAGTTATGACAATCTATTTTAAATTGATACTAAGTTAACTTCAAAAAAATGAAGACTTCAATAAAAAACTTAACTTTTACATAAACAACTACTCCTTTATAGCTCTGCTTTCCTCATTTCAGTTGTTGATGGCACAAATTTTGTATTTATATTGCATACCATTAACATAAATTTATAATTGTATTTATGCATTTGCCTTTTATATTCTGTAGAAAATAAAAAGAGTTATAAATCAAAATTTAAAAATACTATTTTTTGTATTTGTTTATACATTTGCCCTTTCCAGAGCTCTTTATGTTTTCATATGACTTTAAGTTATTGTATAATGCCATTTCATTTCAACTTGAAGGCTCCCATTGTTATTTCATGTAGAGCCAAGTCTATGGTAGTGAATTCCCTCAGCTTTTGTTTGTCTAGGGATGTCTTAACTTAGCTCTCATTTTTTTTAAGGGAAGTTTTGCTGGATATAGAATTCTAGGTTGAAAGTTTTTCTCTTTCATCACTTTAAATATATATCATCTCACTGCCTTCTGGGCTACAAAGTTTCTGCTGAGAAATATGACAGTATTATTGGGAATTCTGATAAGTTTTAGATATATAGAACTTTATTTTTCTATTCCTAACATCTACCATAATTCAGTTCAATGTTTTTTTTAGGAGTTCTACTGTATGCTAGTGTAACGTTTTATTATCTTTTAAAGACATTTGTTTTTATTTTCTGTACCTGATATTAATATTACCAATGAAATAAATTATATCATGTCACAGTAAAGCCAAACACCATGGAACAAAACAAAACCCCAGGCCCTCAGTAGCATTTGGCTTAAAGCAGCATTAGTCATACTTGTGGAGTCAGGTGGGGATTTTGTGGTTAGGTAGCACTGCTCTTCTGTTGGGTTCACTTGCATGTTTTGCTTTTGACTGGCTGTCAGTCACCTGGGGTGACCAGCTGGGAACTTGATGAGCTGGGCTCTTCTACACCTCTTTCTCTTCTTCTAACAGGCCAGACCAGGGATATTCTCATGGTGATGGCCAAAGTAGGAGAGGCCAACCCCGCAATGTATAAGCCCATTTTAAGTTTCTGCTTGTATTATATATACCAAGATCCTATTTTCCATGGCAAGGAAAGGGGGATGAATTGGAACCACCCTTATAATCTAGTATACCAAACAGCTTTCCTTTTATTTTGTGTAGAATATACCTTCCCATTTATTTAAAATTTCTGTGTACTTCTTTTAAATAACTTATAGCTAAGTGTCATTTTTTAATGAAAACTGAAGATTCTTTGTTTTTGAATAGGCAATCTTTATACAGTTACATAAGTTTGTATATATCATATATTTTTTCCTCTAGTATAATTGTATTATTTTTTTCATGGATTTAACTTTCTATATTTCTCTTTTTCATTTTTTCTTATATATATATACATTGCTGTACTATGTTTTTAGTGTGTACAAAGTTACATGTACTGTTTTACATAGTACAGGGTTTAACATTTCAGGTTTCAATATCTTTTTAAAGCCACATTTAACTATATGTTAAAATTAAAAATAACTGACATCTTTTGAATCCCCCAGTTAAAGAATTTTATCCACACCTACTTTTTTGATACTACTTTTAACTGAAATTCCCATCTTATTAGTATATTGACTTGTCTTAATATTTAAATATTCTTATCAAGCATTCAAATAAGAATGCCTTTTGATATTGCATTTGTTTTACCCAGTTTTTAATATTTACACTTATATTGGTGTCTAACCTATTTCTATGCTCACTTTCAATCTTTTTATACTGTGAGTTTCTGTGGATCTGGTCTTCATTAAATATAGCACTTATTTAACAATGATGATGTCGGAAACTGTACTGTGTCATTTGTGAGTGGTGCACTTAAGGGAGGATATAAAATTCTTAGGCCACAAACTTTTCCACTTATAACCTTCATTCATTACACTTTTATCTGTCTAATGTATTGCTTCGGAAGGCAAATCTGAAGTCATCAAGACTTCGTTCCTCTATTTTTAACATGGATTTTCTGCCTTGATGTTTTTAGGATATTTTTCTCTTTCATCAAAACCCAAACCAGTTTCTAGGAAGTCTCTTGATGAGTCTAATTAACTGATTTCCTCTAGATTGTGTTGAGTCTTTCAGTTTGCACACCCTGGTGTGCAGTTATTTCCTTAGTTATTGTAACTGCTACCCTCTCCCTCTCCAATTATTTCCCATTCCAGTAAAACGATGATTTTTAACTTGAATCATCATTTCCTGTCCCCAATCTTTGTTTCTCCTCCTAATTGAAATCTTTCTTCCTTTTTTATATGTTTAAATGACTATTTTCTTGGGATAAATTTTTAGAAGTAGAATTATTGACATGAAGTATATTAATGATTTTGTGAATTTTTGATATATGCTGGCAAATTGTTTCCCAAATCTTTTAACAAGTAAAACTTCCAGAAACAGTACAATCATATGCTCTCATAAAAAAAAAAATTGAGGGGTGCCTGGGTGGCTCAGTAAGTTGATCAGACTCTTGATTTCAGCTCAGGTCATAGATCCCAGGGTCCTGATATCAGCCCCCTGTTGGGCTCCACGCTGAGTGTGAAGCAGCTTAAGATTCTCTCTCTCTCCCTCTGCCCCTTTCTCCCACTCACATGCTCTCTCTCTTTTTAGAAATAAAAACAAATGGGATTACATGCTTACTTTGAAAGAAATTACAATTCTGAGAACCTATAGAAAAGAAAATTAAAAAAGCAGCCATTGTTTCACTGCCTAGCTATGATTCTTGCTATTGATTTGGCTTAGATATTTTATTTTCTTCCCTACTTCCTTGTAGGATAGATGGATGGATAGATAGGTAGGTAGGTACATAAGGTAGATAGATAGGCAGACATATAGGATGAATGCATTGATAAAAATACTATAAGATGACAGGGTGCCTGGGTGGCTAAGTTGGTTAAGTGTCTGACTCTTGATTTTAACTCAGATCATGATCTCATGGTTTGTGTGTTCAAGCCCAACATCAGGCTCTGTGCTGACAGTATGGGCCCTGCTTAAGATTCTCTCTGTTTCTTTTTCTCTCTATGTCTCTGTTCCACTTGTCCTCTTGTCCCCTCAAAATGAATAAATAAACTTAAAAAAAGTAGAAAATACTAAATGATGATATTTAAGTTGTTTTAAATTTTTGTACAATTATGCATAAACCTGTTATTAATGTCTTATATTTAATACAAATTGTTTATTTCATTAATATAAATCCTAGAAGGAAAGTGAGGAAGAATACATATTTTTAAGATTATGAATGTGTACCACATAATTTCAATTTCAAAAGGAAAGGATGTTATACCAATTTATACTCTTAGCATTCATTTATATAATTATGTGTCAAATTTACCTTCACAAGTATTAAGTATTAATATGATTTTCTTCATTTTCTTTAATTTGATAGGAAGAAACTTATACCATATTGTTTTGATTTTTTATTTGATCGCTAATTAGATAAAATATATTTTTGAATGATTATTATTCACATGTAAGTATTCTTCTGCAGAATTTCTTTTAAAGCTCACAATCAATTTATGTACTTTTACTGGTATGAATAATACTTTCGTTACTAACAATATTAATGATTTTAGTCACACCATTGCTGTTTTGTACAGATAAAAAATAATTTTTTTAACCAACCATATTTCTTTCTATATTTTATTTTAAAATTTTGAATGCTGCTTGTTCAAAAAGTCTTTATATAATCAACAAATTAATCATTGTAGTTGCTCAGGATATTATGTTGAAATACTAGTGAAATAAAATCCTTCCCACCCTTCAAGTTCAAATCTGTTCTTTTTAACAGTAATAAGAATTGTACCAAATACTATCCCAGTACTCAGCTTAACTGAATTTTTTTTCAATTTCAGAGAATAAAAGACCATGCCTTGAATTTTCTCAGCTAAACATATTGCATTCCATCAAAGATTTGTTTTCTCCCCAAATGGACATTGTTTTGATGATGTATACAAGAAACAACCCTTCCTGTGCTGAGCCACTGTTTGAGCAGAATAACTCACTTAATGTTAATTTCAATACAAGCAAGAAAACAGTCTGGATTATTCATGGATACAGACCAATGGGCTCCACTCCTAAATGGCTTCAGAACTTTCTAAAGGTTTTGTTGAATCACGAGGATCTGAATGTAATTGTAGTAGACTGGAACCGGGGTGCTACAACTTTTATTTACAACAGAGCAGTTAAAAACATCAGAAAAGTTGCTGCTACTTTGGGTACATACGTTCAGATTCTTTTGGTAAGAATTTTATATATTACGTATGTTATACAATATACAGTGTTTTATGCAATACCACAGAGTGGTAGTAAGATAAATACTTTTTTTTCTATAAGCATTAAGAATTATTGCTTTTATATGCTACCATTTACAGCCATCTTTTCTTTGTGGAAATGGATAAATGCCATACGTAGATGTGTACTGTCTTATTTTTAGAAGAAATGTCTTAAAGACTTAGTTATTACATTTTGTCTTAAAAATCTTTTAAGATTTTTGGGGGCACCTGGTGGCTCAGTCAGTTAAGTGACTCTTAGTTTCAGCTCAGGTCATTATTTCACTGTTTGTGGCTTCAAGCCCCACATTGGGCTCTGTGCTGGCAGTGCAGAGCCTGCTTAAGATTCTGTCTTTCCCTCTCTCTCTGCCCGTCCCCTGCTCACATGCGTGCATGCCTGCACGTGCTCTCTCTCTCAAAATAAATAAATAAACTTAAAACAATCTTTTAAGATTTTTATCCTTTTGTAACTTTACCTATACTGACTTGAGGTTAAGGTAGTGATTCTCTGTGCACCAAGGAGATAAACTGTATAATCATTAAGTTCTTTTCTAAGGTATGGCTAATATGTTTATAGTTAATTGAGTGTGAATTGGTAAAAGGGAAAAACATCTTAAAAATTTGCATACTTCTGCCAATCTTCGAGACCAGTCTTAATACTATTTAGATTTGTCCAGCATTTAGGTCCAGGGTTGGGATGAGTCTAACAAATTGAGGCTAATTTGGGCTTATCAGGAATTTACATCTACATTGACTATGTCAACCCATATGGCGATCAGTGTCTATTCTAGAGAGAGATGTGGTGGTGATGAGCGCTTGAGAGAAAGAAAGGTAATTTCTGGGGCATTCATGGGCTTGAAATCTGTTTTGAGTTGTGCTCAACTCAACTTGCTCAGTTGTGCTTGGGAGACTCTCTTAAAACTAAGCAAGCATAACTGATCCAAGAAGCAGTTACATATAATGGTTAGGAGTCAGACTGGAGGAGTTCAAAGATCAAATCAATCTGTTATCCTCTGTGTGACTCTGACCAATTGTTTAATCTCTCTGCCTCATTTATTTATCTATATATTTCAGATAATCAAACTTTATGACAATATTTTATATAAGTATAAAATGACATTAATTCTTAACCAGGACCTGGCATAAAATAATCTGAGTAAAAATCAGGATCAGTATAATTTATACATCCCCAAGTTTGGACAAAACCAAACCATGAGGAGGTGATTGATTCACCTGTTCTTATCACCTGTAAACTACATAACTGATTTTTGCTTATAGAAGTGGTCTTTTCTCTAATAAACATGTACTTCAAAGTGTTGGAAATATGATTATTAAATATAGAAATTTAGAAAGAGGCTTTATATTAAGGAAAAAAAATGAAAAGATTAATAACACTGAAGTTGACAACAATACCCCTTCAGGTTTCTGGGCATTGCTCTGAGAAATTTGAAGAAAATTAACCTGTGGCTGGAAAGCCTGGGTCTAGTTTCTCATTGGCAGTAAATGTTCCACATCTTTCTCCAAGCCATCAAATGTGTCACTCTGCCGAATGGACCATAACCTGCTTTCTGAGAGTGTGGTGGGAGAAACTTTCCCTCCTTGTTAGCTCCCTAGTGGCCCTCCAGGGCTAAGACTCTAAGAAGTGCTCAAAACTTGGGCTTGGAAGATCAGATTCCATCACTCTCCAGCTTGTGGATTTGGGAAATCACTTAAAATCCATGAGTCTCATTTTATCATCTCTGAAATAAGAATGATAATTCACACTGTTCCAGTCTTCCTAGGGATTTTGACACAATCTGATCAGATAAAACAAGGAGGCAGATTAGTATATATTTTGGAGTTAAATAGGCCTGGACTTGAAGTCCATCTTTTTCCCTTACAGTAATAAGTATATTTGGCTTTGGGCAACTCATTATCAAACTATTCATTCAACACTTAATATGTGCTCTTAATAACTTTGGGCAATAGGATAAAAATAAATAACTCGTAGGACTAGTGTGAATATGAGATTTACAAAACACTTATTCAAGTTAATGTGAATATGATAGTTATAAAACACTTATTCAAGTTAAGTACCTGTTAATGTCTATTACTATTATTACAAAATTATTTATTAATTAATGTATTATTTTGCATATACTATTTTAGATAATAGATAACAAAGGTTTTTAAAAGCTTAATGTTATTACTAAAAATATATTGAGAAAAATCAGATATCTTATGGAAAAATTTGAACAACAGTATATTGTTTTGAAATTATAAAATCCCATTCTCTATCTCCCAGAAATGTATTAAACCAGAAAAAAAATAGTGAATACTATAATATTGATGCACAAGGCATAATTTGTGATTTCTGAAATGAAAATCCTAACACTTCATTTTCAATTGCAGAACCATGGAGCGACTCTTGATAATTTTCATTTCATAGGTATGAGCTTAGGGGCTCATGTTAGTGGATTTGTTGGAAAGATATTTCAAGGTCAACTTGGAAGAATAACAGGTAAAATATTTTTGATAAAATTAGTGTTTTAGCATAATTTTAACCATGAGAAATTACTTTATTTACAAGTTAACAGGCACAATAGTTAAACAGTAAAAATGATGCACATTATTTTTTTCTATATTATATTCAATGCTCGCCTTTGTTTTAGTTAGATTCTAAAGTCTTCTTTCTTGTTTAGTTCTAAGCAGTGTTGAAGTGCTCATATAGAAGTGGGAGGAAGATCAATTTCTGCAGCTCCATGTGAATTTTAAGAACCTATTATTGTAATAATCCAGAGAAAAGCTTGACTCATTAAATATAAAACTTTTTTCTTTTTTTATATTAAATATAATTTATTGTCAAATGGGTTTCCATACAACACCCAGTGCTCATCCCAACAGGTGCCCTCCTCAATGCCCACCACCCACTTTCCCCTCTCTTCCACCCCCCATCAACCCTCAGTTTGTTCTTAGTATTTAAGAGTCTCTTATGGTTTGCCTCCTTCCCTCTGTAACTCTTTTTTTATAAAACTTTTTTCATGTATTAACTAAATATATACCCATGTATTTAATTTTCATTAACATATTTCAGTTCTTTTAAAAATTTTACTTGAACATCAGAAGAGAGAATCAGGAGTTGACAACCAGGCTTGAGGGAGTCTAGATCCTGATTCCTCTCATATTTTCCTTCACAGAGTTCCTGCATGCAGAAAGTTTAGTAGCCAAATAATGCTGACGTGGATTTTCATGCTTCCTTTTGGGAATGGTGGTGATTTTAGAACCAGAAAGTTAGTATCCTTCCCCAACCAATTTAGCTTAAAAAAAAAAAGGTTTATTATTTGAGAGAGAGAGAGAGAGAGAGAGAGAGAGAGAGAGAGAGAAAGCATGAGAAGAAGGGCAGAGAGAAAGGGAGACTGAGAATCCCAAGCAGGTTCCACACTGTCAGTGTGGAACCCAAACCATGACCTGAGCTGAAATCAAGAGTCAGACACCTAGGTGCCCTATAGTCAGGTTACTCAAGTGCCCTATAGTTGTTTTTTTAAAACAATTATTGAGATATGTGTCTGTAGAAGATTTATAATGATTTTGAGTGTTAATAAAAGTAATAGAGTATTAAGTGAAGCAAAGGGGGAGGGGAGAGGTGAATAAATTGCATAAGTAAGAGCTTTACAAACTTTAAGTATACCTTTCTTACTTTGATCAGTTTTAGTAATATCCCTGTTATACAGATACGAAAACAGGTTAACTGAATGAATGTAGGAAGGTCAAAAAGTTCTTAACAGCTAAGCCAGGATTTATGCAAAGCTTTCTAGCAACCAAAGCCTATTTCTCTTTCAACTATCACAGTAATCCTACTTTATGTTAAAGTGTGTTTATTCACACATTAGTCCAGTTTGAATGGCTCCACATGTCAAGCAATCATCAGGGTTTAAAATTCCAGCAAGTGTAGTAGTTCTACATCAGAATTATTTATGAAAAGAGAAGTTTCTGCCTCATTCAGTCAAGTGGGCTAAATACACTAGGGAAAATAGAAGGGTTTGGGATGAGCAACATTATATTTTAGTTTAAAAAATCTCTTTTTTGAGATGAGTGTATCTCCCATTGCACAGATGTTCTCAAGGTGTTGAATTTTACCTCTTTGCCCCTTTTTGACAGTTGCCAGTAGGTCATGAGCCTAGAATTTCTATGTAGAATTTCACATGCACCAGAAATAATATCTATATTCCATGGAACTTTTAATACATTTTTCTCTTCTTGTGTGTATATGGGAAGCTTTTGGTGGAAAATAAATGATAACATAATAATAATTATGTTTTATACCCCACCACAAACTGTATTTGGCACTTAAAATTCATTTTAGAACTGCAGATAGATCTGGGATGAACTAGTAAGGCATGAAGTTCAAGATAGGACCAGGCTATTACTCATTCCCCTTCCCCTCCAGGAAAAGTAGTAGTTACTTATTAACTATAAAAATACTACCAGTTTATCTCTAAGTACTTCTTAAATAAAAATGCTAAAAAAAAACCCTACAATATTTTGTTGAGGCATTTCTAGTGTGGCTTAACACTAGATTGTTGGTAAACTCGGAAGATTGGTATAAATTATTCAGATAATGAAGATATTTGCTATTCATCCAATTTCATTTATATTTAGATTAGTTTTTAGACAAGTTTAAAGCTGTATAGACTTATGTTTATAATATAATAATGCAAACATATGATCTAATAAACACTATAGTAGAAGTTGCTTAATTGATTGATAGTTTCTTTCTTGAATTTCAGGTCTTGACCCAGCTGGGCCAAAGTTCTCTGGACAGCCATGTGATCTCAGATTAGATTACACTGATGCAAAGTTTGTGGATGTCATCCATTCTGATATCAATGGTAACAATGTAGGATTTATTGCTTAATTACTTGAAAATGAAAAGGAGATGTAGACATTGGGATGCGGAGAACATAAAAGGAGGAAGATTAGTGGATAAAGTGATGATGAGTCTGTAATTATAAAATGATTATGTTTCCCACAAGTGGTATTTCTTGGAGTTAGTGATATCCTATGGTGTTAACATGGCACTTTTTGCCTTCAGTTTACCTCCTTCAGGTTTCAAGACCTGTCCTATCATCCTAAAAAGCGGAAATTTGATTAAAAAATACTTCATCTTGTTCATGCTATTGACAATTTTGATTTGATCACAAATTCTCCCATGCTTAATGTTCCTGATGTATTTAGGTTACCATTCTCCGCTCATTTTCTTGCTGTGATATCTATCAACTAGAAATTAAAACAGCATTTCAGGCACAGGTAAAGAATACCTTCCCCTAAGGTAGAGAAATAATTTCTCTATTGTTTTTAATTATCTTCCTGAAAATGTCAAATATGCTATTGATAGTTTGGTCCAGAATGCTTTGGACAGGCACTTTCAAGGAATAAGTTAGATGGCCCTAAGCCCTTTTCTGATTTGGAATTGATGATACTAATATTTATTGAGCACTTCCTATATACTTCAGGCAGTGTTTTAAATGTTTTATGTGAATTAATTATGGCATTCTCCTAAGTTCCCATGAGATAAGTAAATGTCATCTCTTTTTTACTTATGGGGAAGCTAGAGTCAAATTCACAAGGCCGTAAGTGGCAGAGCCGCTTTCAAATTTCAAAATTTCAATTTTTTGAAATTTCAAATTTCAAAATTTCAAAAAAATATGAAATCTTTTGATTCCAGAGCCTGCCTTCACCAGTTTCTTGCTCTGATTAGCTGATAATTTACATGTGTTGTCACTGTGGGCATGGGGAGGTTATGGTGCTACCATGGAGAAAGGAGGAAGTGATGCAAAGACTATTCTGATTCTCCTATTTCCTCAGGTTACTTTTCTCTTTGGTCCAGGTAATTTATTTGCTCCCATAGTCCTCTAAATTGTCTTCATGGTGATCCATACCAGTGCCTTTGCAAGAGATACAAATGCTATAAATGCCATAGATGACAATTTCTCAATATCAATGCCTGGACTAACTCTATATGGGTACAGTTTTGCTTCTAAAGTGGAATCTGAGTTCACCTATATCTCACAGGGAGTCAGTGCCTAAGGTTCACAGTTCTAGTGTGATACCTCAACCTCTCAAGTCTTCCTTATCTCTAGCTCTTATATCAGCTTAGCATTCCCACACATAATACACGTACTGCCCAATTGCTCTGCAGTTCTTTGTCTGAGCTCTTCTTTCTGAAATCCCAACTTCAGCTCTGCCTATGGCCTTGGAATTAGCTCTTCCTACTTTTTATTTTATTTTTATTTTTTGGATTTTCCTAATAAACTGTTTTGTATTGTCTTTCATTCTCAACATCTTTTGATGACCCAACCTATCAGATCTAACTTACCACTAAATGCCACATTGTTTTGGCACCTTTGGTTGATCTTTTCATGACCATCACAAATGAGGGACACAGAATTTTGATGCTGCATATCCACCTGTCTCAAGGAATTTCTGAATGAGATATTTGGGGTCAGTACATATCTGACAGATTAATTCTTCCTTGAATACTATTCAGAGTGCATCTTTTACTTACCAATAGGTTTTGTCCTTATTCAGTTGTATATGTTAAAAAATCTATGTCGCCTTCCAAAATTGTGAATTAGGTAATTTGGGCTAATATTCCTGCTGGGATATCAGGGAAAACTTACCAGTCCAACATCTAGAAAAATTCTAGAAGTGAACTGGCGATTTGGAGTCACTTTTCTCATAGTAGGTTCTCTGATGCAGAGGTATCAGAAATATTTTTGAAACCCATACATGAAGCTTGTAAAACATCTCATTTTTATCTTCTTTCCATGAAATGAAGGAAATATAGAATGCTTAAATTTTATATATCACTCTCCATGTTAATATATTCTTTGAGAGAAAAAATAGAACAAAGAGAGAAGACACAATATCAATAATAAACAGGAGATAGTGTTACGGATGCTACAGGTATTAAAATGACTGTATTATGATATAATGAACAATATTATGCAGAAATGAAAATATATGATTATATGGTATGATATATAAAATAGAAAAATTTTATGAAGAAGAAAAAGCATTTACCAAACTAACAAATTAAGAGAGAAAATTTGGTTCTATAATTATTAATGAAATAGAAACTGTAATTTAAAAATCCCAGGGTGCCTGGGTGGCTCAGTCAGTGAAGCATCTGACTTCGGCTCAGGTCACGATCTCGTAGTTCATGAGTTAGAGCCCCACATCAGGTTCTGTGCTGACAGCTCAGAACCTGGAGCCTGCTTCAGATTCTGTGTCTCCCTCTCTCTCTGCCCCTCCCCCATTCACACTCTGTCTCTCTCTCTCTCTGTGTCTCACAAAAAATAAATAAATGTTTAAAAAAAAATTAAAAAGTAAAAAAAATGTAGGAAACTGTTTACAACCTTTTTAAAAAGCCTTCATAAATTTAATGTCAAAACTTGAGACAGACATTACAGAAAAGAAAATTTGTGGACATTTTCTATTATAACCATGGATACAAAAATTCTACATAAAACATCACACTAGTAAACCAATTCAGCAACATATAAAAATGGATAATGAATCATACCCAATTTGGATTATTATAAGAAAGCAAGTTTATAATAAAAGCATACATAAAAGGATACATGAATATGAGTCAATTTTTATATGGGAAAATATAAATTGTAATGTTTTGGGAGGCATCCTTAGAAGCTAAAGATTAGCAAAAAAATTATTTTATTAAAAGGTAGTTATTATTATTGTAGGAAAAGGAGAAGCTGGTGATTAGATAAGAACACTGTAGGGGTTTCCAGGTGCTATATGTTGACATTGGTGTGGTAGCTAATTGACTATTTCCCTGATAGTAATTAATCCATAGCTTTATGTT
Source organism: Panthera uncia (assembly GCF_023721935.1). NCBI lineage: Eukaryota > Metazoa > Chordata > Mammalia > Carnivora > Felidae > Panthera > Panthera uncia. The sequence continues at coordinate 28,451,633 of NC_064810.1, forward strand.
TTCTTCATATATGTATTATAAACTATAATAAAAAGAAAATTTAAAAAGCCATATATGCTTTTCCTATACTTCCTCAAATGAAGGAAATGAATGACCTAAATGACCAAACTGCTCATCTTCCTCCATCTGATAAAGGGAAGATGACATCAAGGGCTGTTTGTTAAGTTAATATAAATGTCTTTTGCTTCTCTTTGATCCCTGAGGAGTCTTCTTGGCTTGATTCTACTTTAGTAGAAGATTGGAGAAAATGATGGCTCCAACCTGGAACCCCTATTCTTGGAACTCCATGTTGAGTTCAGACATAAGGAAATTAAAGGTCTCCAAAATCATTGGCCTTTTTGTTTTTGGGGGCCATATTTAGGAAATTGCAGGCAGTTGATGGAATATAAAGAGGCTATCAAACCCTCACCACTGTTACAGTCAAATCACACTTATGCTTCCCAATTCTAAGGAGTTCCAATGAATTCACCCAAATTGTTCTTTGCTGGGGTGCCTAGGTGGCTCTGTTGGTTAAGCATCCGACTTCGGCTCAGGGCATGATCTTGTGGTTCATGAGCTCTGTGTGGACAGCTAAAACGCTGGAGCCTGCTTAGGGAGCCTGCTTCAGATTTGGTGTCTCCCTGTCTCTCTCTGTCCCTCCCCCACTCACATCGTCTGTCTGTCTCTGTCTCTCTCAGAAATAAATAAACATTAAAAGAAGGAAAAAAAAAAAAGAAAAAAAATTGTTCTTTGCCTTTCCTTACACATTGAATCCCCTCCCCGATATTGCACATGCCCAGTGTTCTTATGCTCTGGTAATAAATACCTCACTAATGGTTATCTTGTTCTGTTACATACCAGAACTAAATCATGTTGCTGCATCTTAATCCTGACTGTCAGCCACAAGTATTTACTTTGTTATATAAATCTATTGCCGATCACTTTTAAGAGTTTATTATGTTATAGGAAATTTGTAGTCCCTAAGCCAAAGCCCAGCAGGCTTACTTGGCAGCAAGATTTTCATTTCTAATCATAGTCCTGAGTATTCTGAACTTGTTACCCTCTTTCATTCCTATGACTTCCCCAAGTTATAGATCCCATATTGGTAATCATGGACTCAGAATTTGTAATTCTCCACTGCCTTGAGGATCTACAGATATACAAAAGCCCTTAAATCATAGCTACAGGTTTATGTCACTCTGGCCCAGTTTGTTCCAGCTGAAGCAGCATCTTTAGATTTTTCCAGTTAGTGAATCTAGTACCAAGTCTTAGGCCTTATTATCCAGGGTACAAGCAAATCATCACACTGGCTTAAAAGGTCCTGTATGACTTGGCTTCATTCTTTCCAGTGCTCCCTCATCCACGTTGTACTCCAGCTAGCCTGGCTTCTTTGAATACTTTAGGTACGCTCACATAGTTTTCTGCTTGGCTCACTGTCTTACATCTTTCACATTTTGTGTGACTCTACCTCCTCAATGGGAATTTCCCTAACCAAACTGTTTGAAAGAGCAACCTGCCACCCTCACTAGGCACTAACTGTACTCTTGTTCTACTTGTGTTTTCTCTACAGCCCTTATTATTATCTGGCATACTATATTCTTACTTGTTTATTAGGTCTTTCTCTCACTAAAATTTAATTTCCACCAAAAAAAAAAGGATTTTTTCTCTCTTTTTCTTTTTTACTTGCATATTCATAGCACAAAGAACTGTGATGGGCATAGTAAATCGGTGACTGATAAATATGTTAAATTAATGACATAATTTTCATGAGGAGTTAATTTGAGGCATTAAAATGTGTCTTTTTAAAAATAGCATGTATTTTATTTTCAATTCAAACTGTAGGAGTCACTTTCAATGGAATTTATAGGAGATGCTATTTGTACAAGTGTTGCTGACCTGATTATGTTCACTTTGTGATTCTCGAGTGCTTTTCTTCTCAGGTTTAGGCATTAATGAACCTTTGGGACATATAGATTTTTATGCAAATGGAGGAAAAAAGCAACCTGGCTGTCCTAAATCCATTTTTGCAGGTATACCAATAATATTTTTGAATGAATTACAGATGATTCAAAATGATGAAAGAAAATCAGTTTACTTTTTTTCCCTCTTAATCTATGGGCAAGATTTTGATCACTGTTGCTCATGATTAATGAGAGTCATTGGTGAAAAATGGTTTAATTGGATTTTTATTGGTTCATAAAGTTGACCAGTAGATATACCATTTGGTCATGATGAAACCTATTACATTAGTTTCAACAGTTGTATTTCATTATTTTAAACATTAGGAGAAGTTCTGAGTTATTGAAGAAGCAATCTGGGCAAAGTATCACATAACATGAGTTTGGTTCCAGGACTTAATCTTTACCATCACTGTAGTATTGTACAAACACAGATTCATAATCTCTTGCACTTGGTTGTTACATAAATAGCCAAACAGCTGCTCCAGGTGTGGAGTCAGAGCCATAGGAAGCATCTACAGTGACACCTGGTCAAGTAACATATGGCCAAAGCCCACTGTAGCTAGAGAAGTTTGATCAAAGGTTATAAGGATATGAGAAGTTGAGGAAAGAAAGGTACATAATGAAGTTCTAATGTTACCTGGTTTCATAATCATCTCTGACATTAAATAGAAATATTAGGGGTGAGGGATTAGAAGAGAACCATGTGTACATAGCCATTAAGTGTTGTGGCACTGTGCTTGTAGTGTGTCAGATTATTGAAATTAAACACGTTTTTCCCCTGTGGTAATTATTACTTTAGAAAAATGTCTTTTAAATCTCCTGTAAAAGCATACTGAATTTACATTTTCAATGGTACTACCTCTAGCTGCTTGAGTTAAAACGGCACAATGTGGTCAGGCAACATTTCAATATTCACAAGTGCATGGTATTGAGTAGAACTTAACCTTTAATTTTTTCTCTAATTTGCTTGAACTTGGTTTAATACATCTGCAGTTCTTTTGCTTGTTTTTTGTTTTTTGTTTTTTAACACTTAAGGCGTTGCATTTATTAAATGCAGTCACCAGAGAGCCGTTTACTTGTTCATGGCATCTTTGGAAACAACCTGCAATTTTATTTCATTTCCTTGTCCTTCACACAAAGATTTCCATGCTGGTTCATGTGTGGACTGTGACAACTTCAAGGAAAAATCATGTCCTAGGCTAGGTAAGTGAGATTGGTATGTTGACTATAAGATTTTGTGGAAAATGAATAACATAATTGTTAGTATTTTTTGCTGGAAGCTTTTTATTTACTTACGAACATGTTAGCATTTTATGGAAAAATTGCCTGTGGAACAACCAGACACAAGAGTTTATTTCCTACTAAGTATTTTATCAGGTATTTAGTGAGAGAAGTTTAATCAACTGCCTTTCTATGCTCAGTGTAGTATAAAGATCTGGTGGTCTCATGAGGATCTTTGTTCTTGCTTTGCAGAGGACTCTCACTATTTATCATCCATGTATATTTCCATTAAAGAAAGAGACTGCTTTCTTTCTTTCTTTCTTTCTTTCTTTCTTTCTTTCTTTCTTTCTTT
>NC_064810.1:28455155-28482312 GCF_023721935.1 Panthera uncia
TTTCTTTCTTTCTTTCTTTCTTTCTTTCTTTCTTTCTTTCTTTCTTTTTTTGAGAGTTGTGCATTCTTAGTGGCATTGAGGGTTTTTACTTTTATGGAAAGCTTTAGGAGCAAGTGGAGAGGTATAAACCATTGTTAGCTTTTCATTTGCTATTAGCAAGTAGACATGAATCATACATGGTTCACACCTTCCAAATTGATAAAACTTGGCAAGAGCGGTTAAGTATTCCAACTTTCGATAACTACAGCCTGCTGGTGGGAAATTATAGAGAAAAATGAATCCACATAAAAATAGAACGTAAGAGCTGGAAAGAATCTCAGAGGTTGTTTGTTCAGGATTTTCCAAAGACATTACCAACCCCCAGGCATGTTATGAGCATGTAAACATCGGATCAGTGTCATGATCAGGATCTGCCAGAAATGTTTCCAGAGCCAAAGGGGCTCTATTAAATGGGAAGCAATTACAAAGGCTGAATTAAAAAGCTTCCTGCAGTTTTCTTCAGCAGGAGGTTTATACTAACATGCATAGAGAATTGCTAGGAGAGACAGGCAATATGCAGGCTTTGTCAGACTTATTTTCTTGTAGACCTCTTCTGTCCAGAAAACATCCTGTGGGATTCCTTTTCTTCAGACCTCATGTTGGGGATTGCTTTTCTGGTTTCATTGCTCTTCCATATAAATGAGAAAATTGTGACCCGGTGTGAGCATAAGTATTATGTAAGGACATAAGTGAGAGCTAGAGTTAAAATCCTTAATTCTCAATTCAGTGTTCTTTCTACCTTGTTCACATTTCAAATTCAGAGGTAGAAAGTGGAAAGAGACAAATACATAAAGTGGGAAGCATTTTCAATATATATGTGTGTGTGATAATATTTCAAATTTAGTAATAATGTATATATTGGAAATATCCATATTATATACATAATATATAGTGTGTATAGATGCTATCTACACTTCATGTATTATATATAATGTACAGACATATATACTGTATCTCTTTGAATGTGTATTTGTAGGAGAATTGGGGGGTGTACTCATGGAACTAAATTCTGTGTTTATTTTATCTAATAATTTTATTCTGCTATATTTACTAAAAAGATACAAATAAAATTCTTAATTTATGATATATTAGTAAAGACTGCTACAAATGGATTGTAGCCATATAGAGTATTCTAACCTCTGATAAGATTTCCAGGCAGTAGATTTGCTTGTGAATCTTTAATTTGAATTATCATGTAATTAAAATAAATATAATGTAAAATTATTTGAAAAGTCATTTTTAAGTTATAAAGATCCTGAACTATAATTATAATAATTATTATAATACATTGATCCTTTAGTTCCTTTAGTGATTTGAAAGCTTTGTGTGCTATTTGCTTGAAGTCTAGTTTCTAATGTTTTCTTTCTCAAATCTCAGGTTATCAAGCTGAGCTATGGAAAGATGTTTTAAAAGAAAGAAAAGAAAAAAGATTTCTCAGGACCACTGTGTTTTTGGATACTACTGCCACAAAACCATTCTGCAGTAAGTTAACATTTTCAACAAATGAACAAATAATTAGTTTTATATACTAATTTATATATTCTCCAAAATGTTCTTTCTACCCACTCCAATTTCATCATGTAATTTCAAGGAACTCTGAAATTTGTTGGAGCCAAATTCAAATAAGGACTTGATATTTTAGATAGAATGAACATATGCTTTGGGCAATATTTTCCCAAAGAAACAATAAAGTCTGTTTGTTCTTTTCCTCCAAATTTGCCTGATTATCCTTCCCACCTTTAGAGTTATGTCAACATATACCAGATTATAGAGTTCAAGACATCTGTCTACACTATTAATATCCTTTGGGAACTGAACCTAAACTATATAAATACAAAATGTATAAGTAAATAATAACCTCCCCTATATATTTAGAGGCAAGAGAAAATTCAATGAACAAGAGAGAATCTCTTAGAAATATATTAAATAATTAGACTTATGAGGAGCTATTTTAAATTTTATTCTGTTTAAAGGTGAAAAGCTGGTAGTTGTTTATAAATAAAGGTAAATCCTATTATAAGAAGAATCTTACGAGAAGTTTCAAGTCACTGCCATTGACTTTAGTTACTGATGGATAAGTACTTAAAATCGATTCTCGTATTTAAAAGTATTTTGGGGGCTCCTGAGTAGCTGTCAGTTAAGCATCCAACTTTGGCTTAGGTCATGATCTCGCAGTTTGTGAGTTTGAGCCCTGCCTTGGGCTCTGTGCTGACAGCTCAGAGCCTGGAGCCTGCTTCAGATTCTGTGTCTCCCTCTCTTTCTCTCTCTGCCCCTCCCCTGCTCGCACTCTTTTTCTCTCTCTCTCTAAAAAATAAATAAACATTTAAAAAATAAATAAAAAATAAAAGTATTTTTAGGGCTGTTAGTGTTAATATTTTGCAGACACAGTTGCTATCAATTTTAAGATATTATAATTTTTAAAATATTTTAAAATAATTTTTAAAATATTAGTGTTATATTGTACCATTTGGAATTAGGCCTATTATTTAATTAAAATTTTTACTAAATTAAATTTAGATTCAAATGATATAAGAAATACAGAGAGCTCCTGTGTACACTTTATCCAGTTTTCCTCAATGTTAATATTTTGCAACATAATATAATTATAATATAATATCACCACCAGGATATTCATATTTCCCCAGGCACTCCTCTGTGTGTGTGTGTGTGTGTGTGTGTGTGTGTGTGTGTGTGTAGTTCTGTACAATTTAATCATACGTTTAAGGCTAGTATCTGTCACTACAGTGAAGATCGTGAACAGTTCCATCACCACAAGGATCCTTTGGGTGATACTTTTATAACCACATATACCATCCTGTCCTGCTTTTCTAAAATTTTGTCATTTTGCTCTTAATGAGAGAGAACAAGCTGAGGGTTGATGGAGGGAGGTGCATGTGGGATGGGCTAGGTGAGTGATGGGTATTAAGGAGGACACTTGTGATGAGCACTGGGTGTTGTATATAAGTGGTGAATCACTGAATTCTCCTGAAACCAATATTGCCCTGTATGTTAACTAACTAAAGTTTAAATTTAACAAAAAGAAAAAAAAGAAGATACAATAAAAAATAAATAAAATTTTGTCATTTTGAAAATGTTACATAAAGGGACTCATTCAGTATGTGACCTTTTAATTGCCTCTTTTTTTTTTTCACTCAGCATTCTCTGGAGGTTTAGCCATCATTCCTTTTTATTGCTGAGTAGTATTCCATGGTATATATGTACTACAGCTGGTTTAATTGTTCATCTCTTGAAGGACACGAGGGATATTTTTAATTTTGGCTTTATGAATAAAGCTATGAACACTTATATACAAGTTTTTGTGTGAATTTAAGTTTTTATTTCTCCAAAGGCCTAAGAAATGCACTTGCTAGGTCAGAAGATAATTAACTTTATAAGAAATTGACCAAGTGTTTTTCAGAGTGCTGTATCATTTTGCAATCCCCTCAGCAAAGTATGAGTGATCCAATTTCTCTGATTTCTTACTAATAATTGGTGTTGTCATTATTTAAAAAATTATTCATTCTAATAGGTGGATAGTGATGCCATATTGTGGTTTTAATTTTTGTTACCCTGATGGTTTATAATAATGAATATCTTTTCTGTATATCCTCTTTGGTGGAACGTGTGTTCATATCCTTTGCCTATTTCTTAACTGGATATTTTATTTTATTTTATTTATTTTTATTTTATTTTATATTATTTATTGTTTTTTATATTTTACATCCAAATTAGTTAGCATATAGTGCAACAATGATTTCAGGAGTAGATTCCTTAGTGCCCCTTACCCATTTAACCCATCCCCCCTCCCACAACCCCTCCAGTAACCCTCAGTTTGTTCTCCATATTTATGAGTCACTTCTGTTTTGTCCCCCTCCCTGTTTTTATATTATTTTTGTTTCCCTTCCCTTATGTTCATCTGTTTTGTCTCTTAAAGTCCTCATATGAGTGAAGTCATATGATATTTGTCTTTCTCTGACTAATTTCACTTAGCGTAATACCCTCCAGTTCCATCCACGTAATTGCAAATGGCAAGATTTCATTCTTTTTAATGGCCGAGTAATACTCCATTGTATATATGTATACCACTTCTTCTTTATCCATTCATCCACCCATCGATGGACATTTGGGCTCTTTTCATATTTTGGCTATTGTTGATAGTGCTGCTATAAACACGGGGGTGCATGTGTCCCTCCAAAACAGCACACCTGCATCCCGTGGGTAAATGCCTAGTAGTGCAATTGCTGGGTCCTAGGGTAGGTCTATTTTTAGTTTTTTGAGGAACCTCCATACTGTTTTCCAGAGTGGCTGTGCGAGCTTGCATTCCCACCAACAATGCAAAAGAGATCCTCTTCCTCTGCATCCTTGCCAACATCTGTTGTTGCCTGAGCTGTTATTGTTAGCCATTCTGACAAGTGTAAGGTGGTATCTCATTGTGGTTTTGATTTGTATTTCCTTGATGATGAGTGATGTTGGGCATTTTTTCATGTGTCAGTTGGCCATCTGGATGTCTGCTTTGGAGAAGTGTCTATTCATGTCTTTTGCCCATTTCCTCACTGGATTATTTGTTTTTTGGGTGTTGAGTTTGATAAGTTCTTTATAGATTTTGGATACTAACCCTTTATCTGATATGTCGTTTGCAAATATCATCTCCCATCATGTCAGTTGCCTTTTAGTTTTGCTGATTGTTTCCTTTGCTGTGCAGAAGCTTTTATTTTGATGAGGTCCCAATAGTTCATTTTTGCTTTTGTTTACCTTGCCTCTGGAGACGTGTTGAGTAAGAAGTTGCTGCGGCCAAGGTCAAAAGGTTTTTTTCTGCTTTCTCCCTGAGGATTTTGATGGCTTCCTGTCTTACATTTAGGTCTTTCATCCATTTTGAGTTTATTTTTGTGTATGGTGTCAGAAAGTTGTACAGTTTCATTTTTCTGCATGTCGCTGTCCAGTTTTCCCAGCACCACTTGAAGAGACTGTCTTTATTCTATTGGATATTCTTTTCTGCTTTGTCAAAGATTAGTTGTCCATACGTTTGTGGGTCCATTTCTTGGTTCTGTATTCTGATCCATTGATCTGAGTATCTGTTTTTGTGCCAGTACCATACTGTCTTCATGATTACAGCCTTGTAGTACAGCTTGAAGTCTGGGATTGTGAGGCCTTCTGCTTTGGTTTTCTTTTTCAAGATGGCTTTGGCTATTTGGGGTCTTTTCTGGTTCCATACAAATTTTAGGATTATTTGTTCTAGCTCTGTGAAGACTTCTGGTATTATTTAGATAGGGATTGCATTGAATATGTAGATTGCTTTGGGTAGTATTGACATTTTAACAATATTTGTTCTTCCTATCCAGGAGCATGGAATCTTTTTCCATTTTTTTGTGTCTTCTTCAATTTCTTTCATAAGCTTTCTATAGCTTTCAGTGTATAGATTTTTCATCTCTTTGGTTAGATTTATTCCTAGGTGTTTTATGGTTTTTAATGCAATTGTAAATGGGATCTATTCTTTGATTTCTCTTTCTGTTGCTTCATTGTTGGTGTATAGGAATGCAACTGATTTCTGTTCATTGATTTTATATCCTGCAGCGTTGCTGAATTCATGAATCAGTTCTATGAGTTTTTGGTGGAATCTTTAGGGTTTTCCATATAGAGTATCATGTCATCTGCGAAGAGTGATAGTTTGACCTCCTCCTGGCCGATTTGGATGCCTTTTATTTCTTTGTGTTGTCTGATTGCAGAGGCTTCCAATACTATGTTGAATAACAGTGGCGAGAGTGGACATCCCCATCTTGTTCGTGACCTTAGGGGGACAGCTCTCAGTTTTTCCCCATTGAGGATGATATTAGCATTGGGTCCTTCATATATGGCTTTTATGATCTCTAAGTATGCTCCTTCTATCCCTACTTTCTTGAGGGTTTTTATCAAGAAAGCATGCTGTATTTTGTCAAATGCTTTCTCTGCATCTATTGAGAGGATCATATTGTTCTTATCCTTTCTTTTATTGATGTGATCAATCACGTTAATTGTTTTGTGGATATTGAACCAGCCCTGCATCCCAGGTATAAAGCCCACTTGGTTGTGGTGAATAATGTTTTTAATGTATTATTGGAGTCGGTTGGCTGATATCTTGTTGAGGATTTTTGCATCCATGTTCATCAGGGAAATTGGTCTATAGTTCTCCTTTTTAGTGGGGTATCTGTATGGTTTTAGAATCAAGGTAATGCTGGCTTCATAGAAACAGTTTGGAAGTTTTCCTTCCATTTCTATTTTTTGGAACAGCTTCAAGAGAATAGGTGTTAACTCTTCCTTAAATGTTTGGTAGAATTACGCTGTAAAGCCATCCAGCCCTGGACTCTTGTTTTTTTGGCAGATTTTTTATTACTAATTCGATTTCCTTACTGGTTATGGTCTGTTCAAATTTGCTATTTCTTCCTGTTTCAGTTTTGGTAGTGTATATGTTTCTAGGAATTTGTCCATTTCTTCCAGATTGCCCATTTTATTGACATATAATTTCTCATAATATTCTCTAATTATTGTTTTTATTTCTGTTGTGTTGGTTGTGATCTCTCCTCTTTCATTCTTGATTTCATTTATTTGGGTGATTTCCTTTTTCTTTTTGATCAGACTGGCTAGTGGTTTATCAATTTTGTTAATTCTTTCAAAGAATTAACATTGACCTGTTCTACTGTTTTCTTGGTTTCGTTAGCATTAGTTTCTGCTCTAATCTTTATTATTTCCTGTCTTCTGCTTGTTTGGGGTTTTATTTGCTGTTCTTTTTCCAGTTCTTTAAGGCGTAAGGGTAGGTTGTGTATCTGAGATCTTCCTTCTTTAGAAAGGCCTGGATTGCTATATACTTTCCTCTTATGACTGCCTTTGCTGTGTCCCAGAGATTTTGATTGTGGTGTTATCATTTTTATTGGCTTCCATATACTTTTTAATTTCCTCTTTAACTGCTTGGTTAGCCCATTCATTCTTTAGTAGGATGTTGTTGAGTCTTCAAGTATTTGTTACCTTTCCACATTTTTTCTTGTGGTTGATTTCGAGTTTCATAGCGTTGTGGTCTGAAAATATGCATGGTATGATCTCGATCTTTTTATACTTGCTGAGGGCTGTTGTGTCCCAGCATGTGGTCTATTCTGGAGAATGTTCCATGTGCACTGGAAAAGAATGTGTATTCTGCTGCTTTAGGATGAAATGCTCTGAATATATCTGTTAAGTCAATCTGGTCCAGTGTTTCATTCAAAGCCATTGTTTCCTTGTTGATTTTCTGATTAGATGATCTGTCCATTGCTGTGAGTGGGGTTTTGAAGTCTCCTACTATTATGGTATTACTATTGATGAGTTTCTTTATGTTTGTGGTTAATTGATTTATATATTTGGGTGCTTTCACATTTGGCACATAAATGTTTATGATTGTTAGGTCCTCTTGGTGAATACATCCCTTGATTATGATACAGTGCCCTTCTGCATTTCTTGATACAGTCTTTATTTTAAAGTCTAGATTGTCTGATACAAGTATGGCTACTCTGGCTTTCTTTTTTTTTTTTTTTCTTTTTTTTTTTTTAACGTTTATTTATTTTTGAGACAGAGAGAGACACAGCATGAACGGGGGGAGGGGGGACAGAGAGAGAGGGAGACACAGAATCGGAAGCAAGCTCCAGGCTCTGAGCCATCAGCCCAGAGCCCGACGCGGGGCTTGAACTCACAGACCGTGAGATCGTGACCTGAGCTGAAGTCGGACGTTTAACCGACTGAGCCACCCAGGCGCCCTCTGGCTTTCTTTTGTTGACTATAAGCATGATAGATGGTTCTCCATCCCCTTATTTTCAACCTAAAGGTGTCTTTAGGTCTAAAGTGGGTCTCTTGTAAACAAATGTATCTTGTTTTCTTATCTATTCTGTTACCCTATGTCTTTTAATTGGAGCATTGAGTCCATTGACATTTAATGGGTGAGTACTGAAATATATGAATTTATTGCCATTATGATGCTTAGAGTTTCTGGTGGTGTTCCCTGGTCCTTTCTAATCTTTGTTGCTTTTGGTATTTATTTATTTATTTGTTTGTTTATTTATTTATAATTTCATCTTTTTTCCTCTCAGAGAGTTCCCCTTAAAATTTCTTGCAGGGCTGGTTTAGTGGTCACAAACTCCTTTAATTTTTGTTTGTCTGGGAAACTTTTTATCTCCTTCTATTTTGAATGACAGCCTTGCTGGATAAAGAATTCTTGGCTGCATATTTTTCTGATTCAACACATTAAATATATCCTGCCACTCCTTTCTGGCCTGCTAAGTTTCTCTGGATAGGTCTGCTGCACACCTGATTGGTCTTCCCTTGTAGGTTAGGGAGTTTTTTCCCCTTGTTGCTTTCATGATTCTCTTCTTTCCTGAGTATTTTGTGAATTTGACTATGATGTGCTTTGCTGATGGTCGGTTTTTGTTGACTCTAATGGGGGTCCTCTGTGCTTACTGGATTTTGATGTCTGTATCTTTCCCCAGGTTAGGAAAGTTTTCTGCTATGTTTTGCTCACATAACCCTTCTACCCCTATTTCTCTCTCTTTCTCTTCTGGGACCCCTATGATTCTGATGTTGTTCCTTTTTAATGAGTAACTGATTTGTCTAATTCTTAAATCATGCTCTTTTGCCTTAATGTCCCTCTTTTTTCTGCTTCATAATTCTCCATAATTTTGTCCTCTATATCACTGATTCTCTGTTCTGCCTCATCCATCCTTGCCCCTGAGGCATCCACCCATGATTGCGGCTCAGGTGTAGCATTTTTTATTTCATCCTGACTAGTTTTTACTTCTTTTATCTCTGCAGAAAGGGATTCTAATCTATTTTGAACTCCAGCTAGTATTCTTATTATCATGATTCTGAATTCTGGTTCAGATATCTTGCTTGTATCTGTGTTGGTTAAATGCCTTGCTGTCGTTTCTTCGTCCTCTTTTCTTTTGGGGTGAATTCCTTCGCTTTGTCATTTTGAAGGGAGAAAATGAATTAATGAGGTAGAAAAATTAAAATTAAAAAATATTAAAATTAAAAAATTAAAAACACACTCATACAAAAATCGAATAAATGATGCTAGATCCTGGGTGTGTTTTGGTTTTGGTGTTGACAGTGTTTGAGAATTTGAAAAAAATGAAAATACTGAAATAGACTAAAATGAAATGATGGAAGTAAAATAGAATTTGAAAAAAATTACACAAAAGTAAAGAATATAGTAGAAAAAATTAAAGAAATATATTTTTTAATAGAAATTAAAAGTAAAAACTTTTTTCTCTTTCTGTATTCAAGAAAAAGAGGTGAAAAAAAGAAAAAAGAAAGAAAATTGAATAGATGGACCTGCTAACAGATTGAAATAGTACTTAAATTACTTCATTTCCCCCTAGAAGTCAGACTATGAAGCACTTTATAGTACATATACTGAGCAAGCGGTGACACTTGTGTTCTTGAAGAGCTTGGTCAGCCCAGTTGGTCGGGGCTTAGTGTAACGGCTCCCTTATCCACTAGATGGCACTGCTAGCCTACTGGGGTGGATTGTTGTGGCACTTGTAGGTGCATATGCGCATGTGTGGGAGCAGTGAAAATGGTGTCACCCAGCTACTCAGTCTCTAGTATTGGAACTCTTTTCTCCCCGATCAGCAATCGTGCACCCGTCCTTCATCTTCAGCTTCTGTCCACTCGCCACTTCCACACCATCAGTGACCAGACCCCAGGCAGCACCTCCCTCCAGAGTTTTGTCTCAGATGCCACTGCCTTCCCCATCCCCCCACTTCTGAGGTACTGTGGCTTTGACCTGCTCCGCCCCTCTGCAGAGGGTCTCACAGAACAATAGTCGGGTGCCGGCCACACCCAGGAATGCTTGCGGGATCATGCTGCTGCCGATGCCCACTAACTGCGGCTGGGTGCTAGCCCGCCCCAGAAAAAGTTCGTGAGACAGTGTAGCAGCAGCACCTCAGGGGTATGAAAAATAATAACACACATCTGGCACCAGGCTTCACCCCTAATGACTTTGTTCCAGCACCAGTGAATGTGGCCCTTCTCTGGGGTCTGCTGGGCATAGGTGGCCTCACAGCCTCTAACAAACGTCCTTCCAGCAGTGGAACTGCTTCTCTCCAGCAGTGGAACCGCTTCTCCCCTTGTAGCCCGAGAACCTGTCGGACCCCACTCTGCTCCTGGGGATTCACCCTTTCCACCAGACCACTGCCAGGTATTGAGTTGCAGAGTTGCAGACTGTGATCCCCTTGTTTACAGTCTTAATGGAATTTAAACCCTCTCCTTTCTCCTTTCTCCCTTTTTAGTTCAGTCCCTGCAGCTGTTTCCAATTTTCCACTTTCTCTCCAGCTGCTTTTAGGGAGGGGTGCTTTCCCCTTATTCTCCCCCACCATGTCCGTCCTCTCTCTGCATGCAAAAGCAGTTCCCTGCCCTCCATGTTTTCTCTCTCCCCAAGTTCACCTCTCCATGCCACGTACCTGCTGAATTCTGTGGTTCAGGTTGTGTAGATTGTTGTGTTAATCCTCAGATTAGGTTTCTAGGTGTGCAGGATGGTTTAGTGTTGGTCTGGCTGTATTTCATGGATGTGAGACACACAGAAACTTTCCATGCTGTTTCACCATCTTGGCTCCTCCTCCCAGTTTTCTGAAGTTTAGTTATGAGATGACATGGTGAGGATTGGTTTAGTATCCTGTTTACGTTCACTCAGCTTCTTGAATCTTCATGTTAGTTTCCTTCACCAAATTTAGAAAGTCCTCAGCCATCAGCCATCATTTCTTTGAATACTCTTTCAGCCTCACTCTCATTTCTCTCTTTTTGATATGATGATAACACAGAAATTACATCTTTTGTTTTAGTCCCACAAGTGTCTCAGGCCCTGTTAATTTTTTCCCCCTAAATCTCTTTTCTCTACATTGCTGAGATTGAGTGCCAAATTCCAGATTCACTGATTTCTATCCTTTATCATCCACTCTACCGTCAGGCACATGCAATGAGTTATATATACATTACTGTAGTTTTTACTTATGTAATTTCTACTTTCTTTTCCAGTTTCTATTTTTTTGCTCAGATTTTTCTATTCATTTTTTTCGAGAAACTGACTTTGAAGCATTTTTATAATGGCTTCTTTGAAATCCTTGTCAGATAATCCTAGCATCTGATTCATCTCAGTGTTGGCATCAATTGATTTCCTTTCTCACCAAAGTTGTGATTGTCTTTGTTCTTGGTATAATGGGCAATTTTCAATAATGTTTTGAGCATTTTGTCTATTATGTTGGAATTTGAGTCCTATTTAAATCTTTTATTTTGAGCAGGCAGCTATTGTTTAGATTTTAGCTTTATTCTGAGACTATGGCTTCTTAGATGTATAAAAGTTCAGGATTTTTATAGTTGCCTGGTGACTTCCTTCTTTTTTTCTTTGTACATAAAATTGCCTCCTGATTTTATCTGATTCTATCACAACAATTTGTCTCATAGACCCCTTGAATCTGTGTCTTCTTTTCCATCTTGAATATTATGTTCTATAGTATTTTATTTCACTTGTTGTTTAACAATTAGTATTTATTATGGATGCTATTACATCAAATACTCTATTTACCAGTTGTTTTTCTACATTTTATCTGGCCTTCTTCTCCCTCCCCTACTTCTTCCTTTTGGGTTTAACTTCTATCTTACTGAGCTCCTTTACTTAGCGTCATGCCTCCTGTGCATGGAAGCTGATATGCATCCTCTGTCTCCATGCTAAATCTAGTTCCCAGGTCGTGTAGGGATCCAGGGCTTCAGTCCTCCTTATGTTTTGCCTTTATTTTCTCTTCCTTTCTGCCTTGTGATATTTTCCCTGCCTTCATCTGAGCTTGGTTTTGTATTTAATTTATGGATTGTACAGTCATCATTTCCATGTACTTGTAACATGAGATGGGCTTTTTCTGTGACATCTTAATATGTCACACTACCAGAAATCATCTGAGAGAGTCTGAACACCTACTTTTCTGGGTGAGGTGAAACAAAGTCTTTTGTCTAAAGCTGGGGAGTCACTTCAGAGTAAGAAGTGGTTCTTCAGTCTCTTGTGTTAGAATTTCTTGAGGTCCAGTGGTAAATAAATTATCTTATTTAAGGTGGTACTAAGTAAGCATCAGGCATAAAACAAGAAGTTAACTCTTGTCTGTTCAGTAGCAACATTTAACACCTAGCCTGCATGGTTTTACTACATGTATTTCTCACAAGATAATTTCATACATTCCATGTTCTGTTTTTATATGTTTTCTTCTAAGAAATAGTTCACAGTACAGGGACTAGTGTCTACCTCCCTTATATAAAGTATGATGGAGATGGACTGTACATTCTAGTCCATAAGTTACAATATCACAACAGGATTGGGATAGAACTAAAAGAATGGGTATTGCCTTACCCTGGATTGCAGCCAAATGTAGCCCACTTGGCTGTTATTGGTACTATGGAATGGGCATCTAAGCAATAATGGCATTGTGCTTGAAATATAGGAGGAAGAGTGGATATTGATGTTAGTTGGTAAAAGGGGTAGATGTAGTGCATACTTAAAAATATCTCTTTGATGTGAATTTAAATCTTCCCTCTGGGTATTTTCTGTCCAGATGTGTTACTATTTTCTCATCATAGAAATGAAAGTGTCTTAAACTTGCTTTCTTAGCTAATCTTCTAGCTCATGTTTGGAAGTGGTAGCAATGGGATCTTGAAGCAGTCTGTCCTGTGATTTTGGGGCAGTGTTTCTGGCTGAGCCTTGTTCTCTGGCCCTGAATGATTGTTTGAGCTACATATTCCTTAATAAATTCTTCTGTGCTAAAAAAAATCTCACAGGGAGTCAGAACTTTCTCTATAGTTCAGACAACACTGAGTATGGGGGTGAGTTCAGTATCCTTGCCTCTGAAATATGTATCAATTTTTAGCTGGGCATTTTTTTCTTCCTCTTTTATTTTTTTAAATTTAAATCCAAGTTATTTAACATTTTATGTAGTAATGGTTTCAGAAGTAGAATTTAGTGATTCATCATTTACATTTAACCCCCAGTGCTCATCCTGATAACTGCCCTCCTTAATGCCTGTCAGCCATTTAGCTCATCCTCTCACCCCATACCCCTTCAGCAACCCTCAGTTATCTGTATTTTAGAGTCTGTTATGATTGACCCCCTTTCTATTTTTATCTTATTTTTCCTTCCCTTTCCCTATGTTCATCTGTTTTGTTTCATAAATTCCACACATGAGTAAAATCATATGATACTTATCTTTCTCTGACTTATTTCACTTAAGCACACATAATACACTCTAGTTCCATTGACATTGTTGCAAATGGCAAGATTTTATTCTTTTTGATCACCGAGTAATATTCCTCTGTGTGTGTGTGTGTGTGTGTGTGTGTGTGTGTGTGTGTGTGTGTGTCAGTGGACATTTGGGCTCTTTTCACAATTTGGCTATTGGCAATAGTGCTGCTTTAAACGTTGGGGTGCATGTGCCTCTTCGAATCAGCATTTTGTGTCCTTTGGATAAATACTTAATATTGCAATTGCTGGGTCATAAGGTAGTTCTATTTTCAAATTTTGGAGGAACCTCCATACTGTTTTCCAGAGTGGCTCCACCAGTTTGCATTCCCACCAACAATGCAAAAGGGTTCTCCTTTCTCTGCATCCTTGCCAACATCTGTTGTTTCCTGAGTTATTCATTTTAGCCATTTTTACAAGTGTGAGGTGGTATCTCATTGTGGTTTTGATTTGAGTTCCCTCGTGATGAGTGATGTTAGGCATCTTTTTAGGTCTCTGTTAGCCATCTGGATATCTTCTTTGGAAAAGTGTCTGTTGATGTCTTTTTCCCATTTCTTCACAGGATTATTTGTTTTTTGGGTGTTGAGTTTGACATGTTCTTTATGGATTTTGGATACTAACATTTTATCCGATATATCATTTGCAAATATCTCATCTTATTCTATCGATTGTCTTTTAGTTTTGCTTATTGTTTCCTTCACTATGCAGAACCTTTTCATCTCAATGTAGTCCCAATAATTCATCTTTGCTTTTGTGTCCCTTACCTCCAGGGATATGTTTAGTAAGAAGTTACTGTGGCCAACATCAAAGAGGTTGTTGACTGTTTTCTTCTCTAGGATTTTGATGGTTTCCTGTCTTACAATTAGGTCTTTCTTCCATTTTGAGTTTATTTTCGTGTATAGTGTAATAAAGTGGTCCAGGTTCATTCTTTTGCATGTCGCTGTCCAGTTTTCCCAACACCATTTGCTTAAGAGACTGTCTTTTTTCCATTGGATATTCTTTCCTGCTTTGTCAAAGATTAGTTGGTCATACATTTTTGGGTCCATTTCTGTATTATTCTGTTCTATTGATCTATATCTATTTTTGTGTCAGTACCATATTGTCTTGATGATTACAACTTTGTAATACAGCTTAAAGTATGGAATTGTGATGCCTTCAGCTTTGATTTTCTTTTTCAACATTACATTGGCTATTTGAAGTATTTTCTGGTTCCATACAAATTTTAGAATTGTTTGTTCTAGCTCTGTGAAGAATGCTCATAAGGGGTTACAGTGAATATGTAGACTGCATTGGGTAGTACTGACATTTTAACAACATTTGTTTTTCCAAACCAAAAACATGGAATGTTTTTCCCTTTCTTTGTGTCGTCTTCAGTTTTTTTCCCATAAGTGTTATGCAGTTTTCAGTGTACAGATATTTTGACTGGGTATTTTGAATAAGAGCTACTATGAGCTGGGTATGTATAAAAATACTTAATTTTACAGTCATTCCTAAAAAACAATGAAATTGGGAATTATATTTGTCAAGCAATTTTAGCCAAGACAATTCCTCAGATAAATATGGAAACTTATCATATTTATTTTAGGTGTGCTACTGAAAAATAAAAATTGTTTCATTGACCTAAACTATGATTTTTTTTGGTTTGCACACCAGTTAGTATTCTCTATTTGGCCAGCTCTTTACCATACCCATGACTTTCTGGCAGGTTTTTCCATTTCTCATTTTCAAGTCTAGTTAAAAATTGACAAAATGAAAATATA
Source organism: Panthera uncia (assembly GCF_023721935.1). Lineage (NCBI taxonomy): Eukaryota > Metazoa > Chordata > Mammalia > Carnivora > Felidae > Panthera > Panthera uncia. Next base: position 28,470,219 of record NC_064810.1, read on the forward strand.
TTACCCATGTACAAAGTGCCTCTTGATATTATGTGCATATATAATATGTGTCTAGATTACATGTATGTAATTACATGTGTTACATGTATATTACATATAATACATATATTATACACACATATTTACAAACACATATATATATCTGTATAAGTACCAAAAATAAGTAGAAAATAATAATAATGTCAATTGCATTCTATATTTTTTGTAGGCTATTATTTTGTTCTCAGTATAACTGTTCTGGATAACAATATGAAAAATGGCTATATTACATTTAAATTATTAAACCAGCTTGGAATGGTTGAAGAGCCAAGAGTCTATGAGTAAGTATAATTTAGTAATTTTTTTCTTTCATAAATTAAATGTTTGTTTTCTTGAGCATCCACTTTGGAATATAATACATATAGTGTAAATTTTTTCCTCCAGAGAGTCTTAAAATATTAAATATTAAAATATCTCAGGTGTTATATTCTAATTCATTCATTGTCTGCAGAAAGATGTGGAATATGAAGTGTACTACTTAACTTCTTTATGTCATACACACCTAGGGACTACAAACATTAGGAAAACTTTTTTTTTTCTCTTTTGATTGTCATTCCTGTGTTCTTCTTCTCAAACTACCTTGCCTTCTATTTCTCTCTAGTTTTCAGGCAACATTGTATTCACAGTGATATGACCAAATGTCAAGTAACTTCTGTCAGTAGAGCGACCCAGTTTCAGTATTTCAGAGAAGCACTTGCAGCTACAAATCCTACAAAATAGAAGAGGGTTTTTTTTACTTAATCTTCTATTTAGCTTTTTGTGTATAGATGTATGTTACATATACATATTTTAAAAGTTATCTAATCATCTCAAAGAATGTTCTCAGCTTGAATTTGTTGAAGGTATACCTGTCTATTTCATAAGTTCTCAAACAAGGAAATTCATTTTCTGGTAAATAAAAGAATGGTATGAAGATGCATGCTACTATCAAAATTGTGGTTTCTTCAGGGTGCCTGGGTGGCTCAGTTGGATAAGCGTCCGACTTCAATTCAGGTCATGATCTCTCGGTTTTTGAGTTCGAGCTCTGCGTCAGGCTCTGTGCTGACAGTTCAGAGCCTGGAGCCTGCTTCAGATTCTGTCTCCCTCTCTCTCTGCCCCGCCCCCGGGCCCCCATCTCTCTCTATTGAAAATAAATAAACATTAAAAACATTTTTAAATAGTAGTTTCCAAACTGCTGTGCTAGACTTCTAGAAATCTATTAAATAATGTAACTTTTTGAAAGGCTCACAGGTAACATATCTAGTGATGCGATAAAAGAAACACTTTATTTTATTACACCTGGACTTACAACAGTTTGGTTTAAGTTTAGACTGATTACTGATGACATCATTCGAATTTCAGGAAGCATAGTTGGTATATCCAATGTTTACTGTTGTCACAGTCTAGGAAGTTACAATACCTGAATTGACTAAATCTAGTGTGTGATGGGATTCAGACTTGAGTACATCATGACATCCAAATTTATGCAACCATTAAAGTGAACCAGGGAAAAGTCTCTGCATGCTTATATATTTGCATATTAGTGTCACAAATAATGGCAGTGATGTATGTAATTTTACAGTATTATTATGAACCTTTGTTTAAAATCTAAAATAACAAAAATATACAAAGTAGCCATAGCTCATAATAAACAAAGTTTGTTTTGTAGATAAATCTTTAACACCTTAAAATCCACAAAGAAAATAATAGTAAAAGAAGTATATTATGATCAAATAATGAGAACCTGTGTACTGACATAACATAGAAACTATTTATAGTATCATGGGATACTAAGGCCACTCTTGGAAATAACATTCTGAGTCATAAGTCAGAGAAAATTTTTTTAACTGTGAGATAAATGTATTTTTAATATTAGAGCCTTACCAAATTAGTTTTCATAAAATTTTTAAAGGCTTTGCAGATAATTTAGTAGTTGGATGAAACTTGTCCTGAGTGAGCATCAATTATTTTTGTTTTTCCCTTTTCTCAACTTCTTTTCAGTCACCCAAAGACTATTAAGTAAATCAAACCAGGATTTCAATCTAAATTCTTCATTTACATCAAGGCCCATATTTTAATAAGAGAAACTTCAAATTCTTTCCACCTAATTCTCAGTACGATTGACTGGGTTATAATAGTTATTTTGTAATAGTTTATTGCTTTATGTTGCTTAAAATAGTGTATGTATGTGCCTATCTGTGCACACACATATGCGTATGATCCTTTATTTATTTTTCTAAAACATATGCTTTCTTTGCTTTTGAATCCACTTATTCAACAGGGTTATTCAGCATCACTGAAACTTATTCAGGCATTTCGCTAAATAATGGATACTCAAGCTAAAATAGCACTGTTACAGTTCTTAAGGAAGTCACAGAACACTGAAGGAGACTGATGAGTAATTACAGCTTTGAGTAATAAGTTCTATAGTAGCAGAATACTTATGTGCTGTGGGTGTATGAAGAAGATGCAAGGAAACATTTAGAGGAGAGATGTTGCAATCAAGGAATGGAGACAGTGTTTTCAAAGGCATGGAGATAGGAGAGTACCTGAGTTCAGTAACAGCTCACAGACTACAGTCCTAGAGAAGTTGTTTCCAACTTGTTCAAAAGGCAAATTGTGATTCTTCATTTCCTTTATAAACGTCATTGTGTATGCAGAACACCATGAAATATTGATATATTTTATTCACGTCCTTGAATTAGTGCATTTTTCATGAAGGATGATATATTCATGACAAATCTGTCCATCTATGACTGGACAAGGGCTTTATTATTTTTCTATTAATAATTCTTTGCTAATAACTTTAGTCATGCTTTGAGATTTAAACTGTTTCAGAAACCAGGGAAGTCAGAGATTTTTAAATGACCTTTTGTTTCCCTCTTCAAAATTAAAATAGGAAGATTTGCTTACTGTAGAAAATGTGTCATATTATACAGTAGAAAATGAGAATCATATATAATTATATCATCCAGGGATGTTCACATTTACTATGTGGTCTACAACTATGTCTCCTCTTCCTTTACCTCCTCTTTTTCCTCTCTTCATTCTGGTATATACCCTTGTGCACACACACATTATTTTCTTCATTTAGCAAAATTAGGATCTTACCACAAATGTGTTCTGTATCCTGATTTTTATACTGAATGCTACAGTGCAATCATTTTTTGATGCCGCTAAATATTACTCACACGTTATAATATGATGCTAAATATAATAATATATAAATATAGGATTTTAAACAAGAGGTATCAATTTTGGACGTTCTGGTTGGAAGGATTCCCCCAGAGGATGAGTAATGGAGAGATTAGAGTGGCATGTGTCCAAAGAGGTGGCTGTTTTAATAATTTATGTGAGACATGATGGAGGTCTAGACTCAATATGTGGAGGTGTTTCTTCCTTTTTTTTTAGGATTTAGGATAGATATTTTTTATGATTAATTAAATATGTGAAAGTTAAGTAAAGAAACCAGTTTTAAGATAACTAGTTAAATTATGATGCCATTTATTGAGCTAGGAAGTCATGGAGAGGAGCCAGTTTAATCATTCAATATAATTTCTTGAAAGCTTCTATAGGCCAATAACTGTACTAGAAATTAGGGATACCATTCTGGACAAATTAGATTGCTGTCTTTACATAACTTCTGTCTAGTGCAGCAGATAGACTTTACACATACATAATACAAATAAAATGATGATGTTCATCATTCCTCTATTCAAACAGAGGAATCTACATTGAGCAGGGAATTTGCTAAGTGCTGAAGATACTGTGATGAGAAAGATAGACATGGTCCTACCCTCTTTAAGCTTAAAGCCCTAATGAAATATATAACAGTTATAAAAATTAAATAAAACTACATAAAATCTGAAAAATGTCTTGAGGCAAATTATAGTGTGCATGGAAACGTTAAATAAGGGACATGAATTAGTGAGGTCACTAAAAGTTTCTCTGAGAACATTTTATATTAGTTGAGACCTAAATGAGGGGCAAGATTGATTTTCTTTGCTATATTACAGGACAAAGTATCAACAAATGCACAGATCCTGAAGCAGGAGGGAACATAGCCCATTTCAGGATCTGAAGGAATTTTCTAATGTCTTAGAATGGAGGCAGGATCAGCAAGAGAGATATGAGAGAAGTAGAGAGCCCCTGGATTTTGTAAGAACTAGAACTTGTAGGGCATATTTTGGGATTTATATTTTACTCACTGAGCAAATGAAAATCACTAAAGGGTTTTAGTTGGGGCAGTTTGGTTGGAGCCGGGTTGGATTTTCATTTTGGAAAAACAATTTGACCACAATGTGTTGACAAGGAAAAAGACAGGATGCTGTTGCAAGAATATAGGAAAGGAACAGTGGTGTCTGAGTGCTTGCTGTGGAAATGTATGAATTCAAAGCAGATTCAGGATATTTAGTAGGAATAATCAGTAGGAATTTATGATAGATTGGATGTAGGGATTGAAAGAGGGGGTGATATCAAGGGCGAATCCTAGTTGTCTAGCTTGGGTAATAGGTAGTGGTGCCATTTAAAATAATAAGAAAATTTGTTAGTTGTAGGTTTTATTTTTATTTATTTTTATTATTTATTATTATTTTTTGTGTGTGTGAGAGATGGGTGTTGGGAAAGATGTCATTTAGATTTGAACCCTACTGAGTTTTAGACATCCTTAAGGTATGCAGGTACACATGGTGAAAAGCCATAGATATCAGCAAACAGAGCTCAGATAGAGGCAGAGGTTTGGTGGTCACGAGCAAATAGTTGGTATTTGAAATCATTGAAGTGGATGTGAAATTGTAGGGAGAGATAGCACGTTCCCATCTGGACATACTGACTCTGAAGCATCTCTGAGAAATCTAGATAACGTCTTAGAGATATGAACAATGACATTATATTCCATGAAAGAGGAGGTAATATCAGTTCCTGGGGGGAATAGATATGGGCTTTGAGGAGAGTAATGACAACCTTTTTGGAGCCCAGCTGTTTCGAAGAATCAAAAGCAGGAAAGAGCAGGGATAAATATAAGATGGCACAAGAGCTGGAGACACCACTGGTTGCCCCTCAGCTGTTTTACATATGATTGTTGCCTTTGCTCAAGCAAATCATTGTCACCTTGGAGGAAATTAACACGACAGATTTTTAAATTTTTTTTTGCTCTCTCCTCTTTTCTCTTTCCTTCCTTCCTCCTTTCCTCTTCCCCCTCCCCCACCTTCCTCCTACTCTCCCTCCCTTTCTTTCCTCCTTCTCTTACTTATCCTGCTCCTCCTCCTCCTTCTTCACCTTCTTTGGAGTTTCCTTTGTAGTCAAGCAGATCCATATTGATCTGACTCCAGGCCCCCCTATGTTTCTGGCACATAGGGGTGAGGAATTTGAGTAGAGTGATGAAGAAGAGCATTGACGTGGCTGTGTTTGTTTTGCATTCACTAGCTTTGGAAAGTCATTTGTATGCTCTGATATTCAGTTTTCTCATCTGTAAACGGCAATACTAATAGTACCTAGTAAAGGGAGTTGTCAAGATAGTTAGATAAGGTCAAGCATGTCAAGCTTCATTATAGTTCTGGGTACACTGTAAATGCTCAGGAAATTGTACTTATTAAATTCTACATTTATTTTTTTCCTTTTGAATCTGAAGCTTTTGTAATAATTCACAAATATTTGACAAAATGGCACAGATCAATTAAGAATTATTATTTCAGTATCCTGTCCATTCAGGGAACTGTAATAGTTGTTACGGTGTCTAAAACAGGAAGCATAAAATGATTCCTGTAATCTTAGACAAATGTACAATCTAGACACCAAGTCAGAAAGACAAGATGCCCCACTTTTTTTCTCAAAAAGTGTCCCCAAATAATTTTGTATGAGGATACATATATTATTATTTTATTTTGTTTCAATTTATTTTAATAAATACTTCACAAATATGTTTTGGCTTTTTTTCCTTTAAGATTGTTGTTTCTATACTACATTAAGATTATATTGACTTTAGAGTTAAATTAAATTTTAAATTACTAATATGGTGAGCATATTAAATTTTCTGTTTAGGAAGAACAGATCATTTTATCAACTTCAAGAAGTCAAGATTCTTGCTCAGTTTTCAAATGATGTTGTAAATATTTCAGGCATTGGTTTGGGATATTTTCAGAGCTCAAATTGGCAATGTTTCCAATATAATTACAACATCCACCGTGTCATGGTACAATCACTTACCTATCCAGAAAGGTAAGAAAACTAAATTTTGATTTCAGTATATTATCTTTTAAACTTGAAAATACCAGTATGCTAAGAAATGGCGTAAGAATTCATATGTTCAGATATATGTTTATTGTGTATTTCAGATTATATTTTACACAAATATTAGAATATCTAGAAGGTGAAAAATGCACTTTTTAAATGAAAATTAGTTTGAATGAAGTTTAGTTTGGAGTCACATTACCTAGGCAAAGAAAAAACACAATCATTTCATTAGACACAATAAAAATGAAAAATGTGAGACAAATATCTGCCTTAGAAGTTGATCAATAATTTCTTACATATACATATATATTTATAGATTGGTTGAGATTCCTTTTGTACAATTCTTTAGATGGGGTTCAATGGCTGAAAACTCTATCATGAAGCATATCGTCATAGAAGATAGAAGTCATCAGGACTTTCAATGATTTTTCTCTTTATTTTTATTTGGGAAGAGAAAAAAATCCATTTTTATCTATTATATATCGGAGTCTAGACATCACTGGAGATTCAACCCTAGGAATATATTGACATCAGTGAAGCTCTAGCATATATACAATAACAGCAGGAGGAAAGTCTGACTCCTATGCCTTGGTTTCTCTGTTACATCACAAATATCTCCATTACACAAAAATGTGATACTATCCTGATTTGATGGGGATATTTGAAGACGATAGACTGTATCAGTATTTTTCTTTGTCCATTTAATATGCTTTTCTTAGTTCCATGTTCTCACAACTGGAGAGGTTTTCCTACTATCCTTGTGCCCATGATATTGATGTACATGTTCACCATGACAGAATTCATATTCCCACAGAAACACCTCTGTGAAAACATTAAGAACCACTAAGACCCCTTTAATGAGCTGACCATCTGTCAATTTGGATATGTGAGATGTGAGTTGTTCCAACTGTGAGTGCCAACTGAGAGTCAATAGCAATGGGTTTGTGAATTGCTAGCACTTTTTTAGTTGACTGTAGATCTTTCCTTTTATTTCTCTTTATTTTTCTGTATTTGTATATTTGATTCTCCAGTTACCTTTATATGAATGTTGAACAGAGTAAATAAGAAGTTTTGGAGAATAAAAATAATAAATGACAAGACCATGCATTTAGATGAGGTCTATATTAACAGAGGAAAACTGGAAAGATTGTTTGAAGTGTAAATTATTTTGTAACTTTTGGTATGAGAATATTTAGTCACTCAGAAGTCAATAATTAAGATGTCATTATAGTGGAAAAAATCTCAGGGTAATTCTACTTTTCTTTGCCTTTGATTGAAATACCTACCAAAAATACCAAAATATTTGAAATTTTCAGCTAGAAATATTAGTGATATTATTACCTGCCAGAGTATACCAAAGACAGAGAGACAGACAGACAGACAAACAGACAGACACACACACACACACACACACACACACACATTAGGGGGTAATGTTTAAAGGACTAGTCTCAAGATTTGTAATCTTCAACTGATCTCTGTATTTATTATCTTAAACATGCAAATCTTCTGGTAAACATAAGAATGCAGACTATACTTGTGTTTCCAAAAGCTAGATTTTAAAGGGACCAAACTTGTTGCACCATCATAGCCTCCTAATTTCCCCCATTAATACTCCTCTGAGCTTAAGGAAGGTATGAACAGAGAAGTTTAGAGGTTGTAATTTTATACCTTCCTTCTGGTACTTAAGTGTAAAGAATTCATATTGTCCCTGAATAAAGTCTTTTCCCTATATATCACAACTGGAAAAAGAAAAAGAATTTTCTCTTCAGTCTAGAAGCATATAATGTAAGCTTTGGCCAGATACCAGGTATTAGCTAGAACCTTTATACATAAAATAGCACAGAAGCTCAAGATGAGAAAGAGAAATTTAACTACATACACAAGGACAATAACAGGAAATAAGGATAATCCACCCTTTGTTTATATGGGCAAATGATAGGACTGGATATTGCTTTTATCATTTAAGCAAAAGTGAACAGGAAAAACACAAAAAACGATAACAACAACAACAGTGACAATGACGACAACAAAATGCTGCCTATTTCAGCATAAGCAACATAGAAAAAAAGATCTAACAATCAAGATTTAGAAATAAGGTTGACCCTTTAAAAGATTTATTATAGGAAATAGATGGAAATTGTACAAATCATTGCTTGGTGTTCTTAATAATATTTAAGAAAGCATTAATTCATTAAAGAACAAGAGAAGAGCACTTGTTTGTGATTATGAAACAGCTGACTATGATGCAGAGTGAGCTCACAGTTAAACTAAAGACAGTATCAAGTTTAGTATCAACATTAAAAATAAAAAAATAGAATTGATCACTAATGTAAAAAACTCATTTTATAATAATTTACAGAATAAGGTGATATACATAATATAAAAGATTGAGGAACAATTGTTGGGAAAAAATAATTGAAATGCAAAATATAGCTATCTGGTGTTGTTGAAGAGGAGACACAACAGAAGAACTAAGTGCAGATGTGATACAAGAAAACTGTCTTCAAAAGAAGATACGGATCGCAAATTGATAGAGTAAACTAAGAACCAGAAACTAAAAGAGACCAATCTTTAGACTCACTCTTATATATTTTATTTTTTAAAATTTGGTGATAAAGAAAGAATTCTGCGGGTTCCTGGGTGGCTTAGTTGGTTAAGTGTCCAACTTCGACTCAGGTCATGATCTCACAGTCCATGAGACCAAGCCCCACATCAGGCTCTGTGCTGACAGCTCAGAGCCTGGAGCCTGCTTCAGATTCTGTGTCTCCCTGTATCTCTGCCCCTCCCCCAGTCATGCTCTGTCTCTGTCTCAAAAATAAACATAAAAAAAATTTAAAAGATAGAATTCTGTGGGGCACCTGGGTGGCTCAGTCTGTTAAGTGTATGCCTCTTGATTTCGGCTCAGGTCTTAATCTCATGGTTTGTGAGATTGAGCCCCTCATCGGGCTCTGCACTGACAGCATGGAGCCTGCTTAGGATTCTCTCTCTCTCTCTCTCTCTCTCTCTCTCTCTCTCTTTTTCTCTCTCTCTCTCAAAATAAATACATCAATAAACTTTTTAAAAAAAGATAGAATTCTGCAAGTGTTCAAAGAAATCTTCATAGAGTGGAAGATTAAATGTTGTAGCAACTGACGTGTCCATCAAATGGATGAATGGGTCACTATATGTATGTGTGCCTATGCGTATGAATGTTATTCATCATAGAGGAAAGAAGAAAGAAGGACATGCTGCAGTTTGTGACAACATGCATGGACCTTGAGGACATTATATTAAGTGATATAAATCAGGGAAGCATAAATACTGTATCACTTGTGTGTGGAATCTAAAAAAGCCCAACTCATAGAAATAGACACTTGAATGGTGGTTACCTAGGCCTAAGGGGCAGATAAAAAGGTAAGATATTGGTAAAAAAATACAAATTTCCAGTTATAAGATGAATAAGTTCTGGGGTTATAATGTATAATGTAGTGATTATAGTTAACAGTACTGTATCATATACTTGAGAGTTGCTACGAGTAAATCTTAAATGTTGTCTACCAAAAAATGGTAATGGTGGTAATTGTTTTGTAATATATAAGTGTATCTAATCAACATGTTGTATATCTCAAACCTACGCAGTGTTATAAGTCAGTTGTATCTCAATAAAGCTGAAAAAATAATTAAAAAAGATATCTTACAAATCAGTAATAAAAGGATGAATATATTACGAGGATAAACAGACAAGGACACAAAAGAGAAAGTGTACAAACTACAAAAATGATCTGAGCTTTTTATTTTATGTTTTATTTTTCTTTTGTTGTATAAACAATGTGTAATGAAGATGTAAACAAATATACTTTCTAATAGCTGTGGACATTCTGCCAAGTGCTTCCCCCTTACCTGTTTCACCAAATGGCTTATTCATTAAAGACCTTATCCCTGCTGCTCAGAGTTCACATGAAGCAAAAGGCAAACTCTGTCACCACCCGCTCAGTTGTCTATTGTTTTTTTTTTTTTTATTATTGTTGCGGTGGTAAGAGCTCTTAACATGAGATTTACATTCAACAAATTTTAAGTGCACAATACGATAATGTTTACTATAGGCACAATGTTGTATAGCAGATAATACAAACAAGCGAACTCCCTACTACAAAAGACAGAAAATCCAACTACAAGTCCCTAAAGATAAAAGGGTCATGTAGCCAGACATATCTGAAAATCCCATGGAAGATATGGCTCCTGGTTTGGCTGCATTCAAAGAACAGTTCTGTGCTAGCTCTTGGCTTTACCATTCACATTGCTTCATACTCTGTCTATAGAATACCAATTTGGCTGCTACTTGATTCCAAGTTCTAATCCCATGAGGATGGGTGGAGAAAAGATTTTAAGGTCTCCTTGCATCTCACTGACTTTGGGCAAGTACATACCTTTGAACCTTACACTGTGGTCAAGGAAATAGATTCTTCTGATTGGCCAGGGAAATAAGTCCTTTGGTTTATGCTTACTCTGAAACAAGATGGAATCAAATTCAATCAAAGTTTATATATTGAGAGTGGGATAAAGAATGATAAAGGTAATATTATCAAAGAAGATTATATTACCTGAAAGGGAATAGATGCTTGGTGGCAAAAATAACAGGACACTACAGAAAAACTGAAAATATTTTGATAAATCGAGCAAAACATTAATTGAAAGTACATTGGCTTGTAATGTATCCTACTAAAGTTACATATTGGTTTAACAAAAAAAAAAAATCAAAATTTGTTTGCCAGATGCAATTAACCTGTGAATGAAGGCAAAAAATGAATATTTAAGTGGGAGTACTCAAATTCAGATTTTTCAAGATACTTTAAACAATTTGGGGGTAAGTTAGGTTTTTTAAGTGGTTATATTTATTGTTCTGGATGGCTACAACGTAATATTTTGCCTGTAAAACAACTTGAGATTGAACATTGTAGTAACTCCTCAAATAATTTCCTCCAGTATATCTTGGAGGGCTTATAAATACATTTAGACATTTTGTACTTTTTCAAATTAATTAAATATTTTGATCAATAATTTTGTAGCTTTTGCCTGAATGCTTTACTTACTTCCTGATAACTTCTCTAGTTATTTAGTATTGCATTTAGTTGAATGGTTTCAAGATTCTTTTGAAAATACTATACATGGAACTTAAATTTAATGAGAGCATTTAAGTTAGGAAAAGGCAACAGTACTGTCTTCAACTTAAAGAGTAATCTTAGAAAACCCATTTACAGTTACATTATTTGTGCTAAAGTCTTCAACCTTGCATTTGTGTCTTTGAAATTGCCTGGCTGAAGGCCGACCCGTGCAGTACTTTGGGGGAATGTGAGGATTGGAACTCTAGAACTCTGAAGGGTGTTTACAGGTAGCAATTTTGACGTAACTCATTTTACATTTTCCCAAAATTTGTTCATCCTTCTTGAAACCTGTCCTCCATCTTCAATATCCACATCCCACTTTTTCCTATGTCCCCAAATGATGTTCTCTAGGTCACTGTAATTTTGAGAGGTGATATGGGTCAGGAACTCCAAGACAATGTCAACTGTGTGAGTAGTGTATGCATATAGTGTTTCTATATGTAATGTAAGCTACACCTCATATAAGAATTAAGTAGTTTTAGGATGACTGGAAATGAGCTTTTTCCTTTCTGTTCTTTTCTGTTCTTTTCTTTGAGAGAGCAAGAGAATTGGGAAAAAGGGCAGAGGAAGAGAGAATTAAGTAGTTTTAGTATGACTGGAAATGAGCTTTTTCTTTTCCCTTTCCTGTCCTTTCATTTTCCTTCTTTCCCTTCTTTTCCTTTCCTTTCCTTTCCTTTCCTTTCCTTTCCTTTCCTTTCCTT
>NC_064810.1:28482322-28600951 GCF_023721935.1 Panthera uncia
TTTCCTTTCCTTTCCTTTCCTTTCCTTTCCTTTCCTTTCCTTTCCTTTCCTTTCCTTTCTTTTCTTTGAGAGAGCAAGAGAGCGGGGGAGAGGGGCAGAGGAAGAGAGAATTAAGTAGTTTTAGGACGATTGGAAATGAGCTTTTATTTTCTTTCCTTTCATTTCTTTCTTTTCTATTATTTTCTTTGAGAGAGAACAAGACAGCAGGGGAGGCGGCAGGAGAAGAGAGAGAGAGAGAGAGAGAGAGAGAGAGAGAGAGAGAGAATCTTAAACAGGCTCCATGCTCAGCTCACAGCCCTATGTGGGGCTCGATTCCACAACCCTGGGATCATGAGCTGAGTCGGAATCAAGAGTTGGATGCTCAACTGACTGAGCCACCCAAGCACACAAACTCTCATATTATATACTATTAGAGTCATTATTGAACAAAAATGTTATACCTAAATATTTTTAGAAATTCAGTTTTTTAATTATTAAGGGACAAGATAGTTTTATTAATATTCTCCTAACATTGTTTTAAATTAAAATTCTCTTGCAGTTATATAAGGATTTTAAAAATATTTGATAATTGAAATAAGTGGTTCTCTTTAATTTGCTTAAAAGTTATGATGACATAATTCCAATTTGCAATTGTAAAACTGGACAACGTAATCAGGGTTTTTCAAGTTGTAATCATAAAAGGCACAACACATATATTTTCACTATGCTGTTAGGTGTAGTTTATAGTTATTACACAAATATCCAATAAGCAATACAAATCTTAACAACATTGAATTAAAAGTACCTTACATAAATATATAACAAACAAATATATTTTCAGTCAATCCTTACTGTTCATAAAACAATTGTTTTTTTGTATATTTGTCTTGTGATTTAATTTGCTCTAAATATTTTCAGTGGCAGAATATACATAAAGTTTATACTTGGATGATAATAGATGGCCAATTAAAGCAATCCCTTTTTTCTCATTTTTCTTCTCTTCTCTTTTTGGTCCCTAATTTAACTTTTCTTAGACCTCATTTCACCTGTAAATACACAGCTAAAACAAAAGATCGACCAAGCCAATAATTACATGAAAGAGATCTGTTTGTCTTGTTAAAGCAATTCATCCTTAAAATGCCTCATTCCCAATATTTTTATGAAACTGTCTCATTCTCCATATATATATCCTTCTACCTTCTTGTAAAACTTTCCTTTTGTAGCCCTTTTGAAACTTCCTACACAAACTCTGTATTTGCTTTCCCACACTATCCTCTCTGATAATGCTGTGATCAGAATCTTCACCCAGTGGCTTTGTTGGGGACATAGGAAGACTCTGAGACTATTAAGAACTTCAGAGAAGAAAACTCACATTGATTGCAATTTCATCTCATAAAGTGGAACTTATTGTCCAAATTATTTGCCCTAAATGTAATTTAACTTTCTTTTTTAGGGAACTAGCACACATGGAAGGGATTTTTTAGGTGCATGTTTTGTATGATGTATACCATTTAAGGGAAAATTCTTATGTACCAAAGAAAGATGACTTCTTTGAAGAGGTAGGCATGAAAGAGATATACCAAAGTTTTCTTTTTTCTGTTAGTAAGCTGCTTTCAAGATGAATAATAGTGGCTAAATTTGTTTAGATCTACTACATCCCAGACATTACTTTTGCGATCCTTGCAACACCTTTCTGAGGTAGGTATTTTCTTTGTTTTATTAGTAAAGGAACAGAAACTGAGGGGTTTTGTATAGCACATCTACGGTTTCTAAGCCTAGAAGTGCCTTTGCAATGATTTGAAGCCTGGCTTTTCTTCGGTTTTTAATGTTCTTGTTTTCTTTTGTTTTAGTTGCTGTTATTTTTATAGGAATAAACATTTTTTTTCATTAATTAATGTAGTGAATTATTTCCATTATGGAGTATTCAGGCAATTTAATTCAAATATAATGTTACAACTAAGAGATACCACTGTTAATATTTTGTCATGCTTACTAATAATCACACATGTTATAACTGAATCATGAATCTAATTATTTTTTTAAGTTTATTTTGAGAGAGAGAGAGAGAGAGAGAGAGAGAGAGAGAGAGAGAGAATGAGCAGGGGAGGGGCCAAGAGAGAGGGGTGGGGAGAGAGAGAGAATCCCAAGCTGGCTCTGTGCTGACAGCGGGGCTTGAATCCACACACTGTGAGATCGTGGCCTCAGTGGTAACCAACAGTCAGATGCCTAACCAAATGAGCCATGCAAACGCCCCTGACTCTGATTATTTATGTTAAATTATAAGCAGGCTTTCTGTGTAGAATCATGAAGCTTATTCACTGCAGTAGCTTTGGGAGAATCACTGCTGACATAGATAACAATGTGAACATAATGTACTTGGGGTTGTGCAGTACCTTGGACCTGATTAGAAGCAATTTTTTCTTCCAAAATGTAAGTTAGTGGCTGCCATTATATTCTGTCTTTTGTGGAACATTCAAATTGGTCTTTCCTGTTTTGTTGAGTATTTTGTTTTTTTTTCCCTCAGTGCTTGCTTATCATAGATACTGATTTTCTGTGCAGAGACAACTATCTGCACGGTAAACAATTTTCCTTGTTTTACATTCATAGAAGGAACATCAAGGATGAAGAACAGTTTCAAATCTTGCACCTTAGCACATGATGTTCACACCTTCATACAGATTGTTGGCGAGCCGTAGAGAGTTGACTTTTTCCATGCATTTCTCTTTTCTGAGTCACTCATAAGGGGAAAAGAAATGGTAAAAGCAGACAGATGTGTCCACTATTATATGTCAATCCCTATTTTCTTAATCGTTTTTATACGGACAAATATTGTACACAATTCATTCATTGGTTAATCAGTAAAAATAGGGTAATGTAATCGAATATGCTATAGAGAAAAAATAAGCATGCATGTAATTTTAACTTTTGTGTAAAATATAAACAGTGAATAGACTATGAAAATTTACCAAATTTATACAATTTAGATACAGTTGTTTCTACTCATGAGGAAAAAAAAACAAAAAACAAACAAACAAAAAAACTTGTGGGTGGTTAGCAAAACACAGCATTCCCTGCTGGTTGAGGGTGCTAACAGATGCTTGGATGAAATGTATAGTTTAAGTTTAATTACCTAGATAATTGCCATTAACTGTTTAGTTGCTTTTCCTATTTAGATCCGTCCCTACAGATAATGTGCAATTAATGAGAATTAGCACTGCCAAATTATTGGGAACGTGAGTTATAAAAGTGGGACGCCGTATGGCCCAGATATACTGTGTATGCATTCAACCAGTAATTATCTCTCTGTAACAAACTCTGATAGAGACTACAGCATCGTTCCTTCAGGGCATTTCCAGGAGAGTAGGGCCTTTGAACTTAGGGATTGAGAGGAATATTTCTAGTGGAAGTGACCTGGGATGACTTCCTGCGAAAAGTGGGACTAAATCTACTTTTAAAAATTTTACCTAACAGTAAAATGTACTCTTTGGTGTATAGTTCTATGAGTTTTGATAAATTCATAGAGTCATACACCACCATCACATTCAAGGTACAGGACATTTCCATCAATGACAAAGACTGCCTTGTGCTGCTCCCTTATTTTCAACCCCACTACCCACTCCCACTCTCTGGCAACCACTGTCTCTAGTTTTTTCTTTTCCAGATCATTATATAAACAGAATCATACAGTATGTACAGCCTTTTAAATATGGCTTTTTTCATTCAGCTTCAAACATTCCAAATTCATGCATTTTGTTGCTTATATCAATGGAATGTTATTGATGACTACCGCAGTTCGTTTAACCACTCACCAGTTTGAGGACATATGGTCTGTTCACAGTTTTTGATATCTATCTATGAATAAAGCCAACATAAATATTTGCATGTAGGTTTTTATGTGAACATAAGTTTTCATTTCTCTTGGATAAATACCTAGCAGTGAAATCGCTGGGTCATACTGTAAGTGTATGTTTAACTTCATATGAAACTGCCAGACTGGTTTCCAAAGTGACTGTACATTTTGCAATCCTGTCAACACTTAGCAGAGTTCCTTTGCTCTCCTGCATCATCATCAAGTTTTTTTGTTGTTTGGTTTTTATTTTTTCATTACTAATTTGTGTTTTTAATTTGGATTTCTCAAATGACACATGATGTTGATGGCCTCTGCCATTTAATTGAGGGTATAAAGATTAGTTAGTTTAATGTGATTATTAATATGGTTGAGTTTAAACCTGTCATCTTATTATTTTCTTTTCTATTTGTCCCATCTGTTCTTTGTTCCCAGTTTTGTCGTTGTCTGCCTTCTCTTGGATGAATTGAGTAGTTTTAGGATTATGTTTTATTTCCTTTCTGGGTTTATTATTATTGTTATTAACTCTTTGATTATTTTGGTGGTTTATTTGGGGTTCATATTATAATCCTTAATTTATCAGAGTCTACCTCCAAGTGAATTTTATCACTTCACATTTAACATGAGAACCTGAGAGTAGTATAATTCCATTTCTCCCATCCTGGCTTTTGTGCTGTTGTTGGCAGACATATTACTTGGATATATGCTAAAAATTCCATAATACAGTATATCATTTTTGTTTAAAGGGTCAATCTATTAAAGAGATATAAATAATTAGGAAAAGTCTTATATATTTATATATTCACATAGTTACCATTTCTGATACGCTTCTGTTATGCAGATGCATATTTTTATCTGGTGTAATTTACCTTTGGACTAAAAGAGTTCCTTTAAGGTTTATTGTTGGTTTGGTTTGGTTTGGTAGTCTGGGTTTGCTGGTGTGAATTCTTTCAACTTTTATGTGTCTGAAAAATTCTTTGTGATGCCTTGATTTTGAAAAATAGTTTCTCTGGGTATAGACTTCTAGTTTGACAGTTTTGTTTTTTTTTTAATTTCAGTTAGTTAAAGATGTTGCTGGACTGTGTTCTACTATGCATTGATCCTAATGAGAAATCTATTGCTATCCTTCCTTTGTTCTTGTAAAGATAATATGTCTTCCCCACCCCCACCGCCCCTGACTGGCTGGTTTTATTATCGCCTTACTATTGATTTTAAGCAGTTTGATTATGATGTGACTTACTTGTAATTTTCTTCATACCTCTTGTGTTTGGTATTTGTTAACCTTTTTTGGACCCATAGTTTTATAGATTTCACCAAATTTCATCTAAAATCATGACTAGTTTTTAAAATACATTTTTCCATGTCCCCCCTCTCTCCTGTGCCTTTAGGGACACTAATTTCAAGTTCATTAGGCTGCTTGAAGTTATCCCACAGCTCACTGATGCTCTGTTAATTTTTATATTTAATTTTCTCTATGTATTTTATTTTGAATACTTTTGTTGTTATGTCTTCAAGTTCCTATTCTTTTATTCAGCAATGTTTAATCTGATATTAATCCTATCCAGGGTATTTTTGATCCCAGACATTGTAGTTTTCACCTCTGCAAGTTTGACTAGTATCTTTTTGTATTTCTCATTTCTCTATTTACTATTTGAACATATGAAATAAAGTTATAATAACTCCTTTAATGTCCCCTGCTGATTCTCACATCTGTGCTTTGTTTTGGGTTGGTTCCAATTGATGACCCTCATATGGGTTCATTTTCCTGCTTCGTTGCATGTTTGGTAATTCTTGATTAGATGATAGATTTTTGTGTATTTTATTATGTTGGGTGCTCTATATTTTTATATTCCTATAAATATTCTTCAGGTTTATTCTGAAGATGCACTTAAGCTCTTATAAACAGGTTGATTTTTTTTCACGTCCTGTTTTCAAGATTTATTAGGCAGTCCTGGAGTAGTTTAGGGTTAATTACTCCCACTACTGAGGCAAGAACCTCCATATGCCTTCCCCAGTGACCTGTGAAATACTGGCTTTTCCCATCTGGCAGGTGGGAACAAGCACCTGAATTAGTGCTGAGAACCTTAAGTAACTTTTAAAAACAGTATGATAAGCTTGGGTGTGGTGATTTATTGTACAAAGGCCCTAGGGAGCTTTTTAAAATAAGGAAGTACATGTATTTTTTGTAATTTGGAATAATACATGGATTTAAGTTTTTAAAAAATGAACTATGTTTGAATTTTAGAGTTTTTTATCACTAGATTTCTTCTGTTATTTTATATAATCAAAGTAATGTATTTATCTCACTAATTTGTGGTAAGTAAAGCATTTGAAATGCAATATTCAGTGTTCTTTTTAAAACTAAACAAGTAAACATATAATAATCTCCCCATGGTAGTTCAATATATAACACAAGTTTTCTTCTAAATTATAGTTTTTAAAAAATTTTATAGGTTGGAGAGTAGGAGCTAATAACATAGAATAAATGATGTCAAAATTAGAGTCCTGGCAGAGGAAGTAGACAGGCTTTTCACAACGTAAAAACAAAGAAAATTAATATTTCTCATACATTTTGATGAAACTTAACTTTTGGTAGGTATTATAAACCTGCCCCAGCTGACTTGTAATGCTTGCAAAGATTTGTAAAATGTAGAATATTTAATTCAAAAATGTGCATTTATTATATTACTGATTGAACATATTGTAATATTTTATTGTAGAAAACAAGTAAAACCACACTTGCCTTTATATTATAAATATTTGAATAGAATAATTACTTAATGGTTGAGGTAATTTGCCTATTAATAAGTCTAATGACACACTTGTTCTACTATGACAGCTTAAAAATGAGGTAGATCAGGGAGGTCCAGAACAGTGAAGTCACATTCAATGGATAAGCGGTATAGCGGCATAGGTAAAGAATTGACACGAGTATATATACATTTGTTTGGAGAAGTGGTAAAGTCATTCCTACACCTATTTCTTAATAATGAAGGAAGGTTGATGATCTCTGATAATGTGACAAAAAACTACTTTTGCTAACACCTAAAATTCTTATGATTGAAGTATTATCATTTTATATTCACTGTTATAGCATTAAAATTAAAATTCCAAGGTGCCTTTATTATTTCAAATAGAAGATACTCTAGTATTCTGTTTCAGTTTTTATAATTAAAAATGAGTATGTCTATATTTTATTATTTTAATCAAATTTGCAGACATAGAAAATTGATTTATCTAAAAATGAATAACTTGACTAAAAATGCTGTTGAATATTTTAAAAACTTGTTCAGTGGTGTCTCAAGCAAGCTAGAAGGAGATTGGGAGCAATGTGTATCTTGAATTAGAGCAATGCATCTTTTCTTTAGCTCCTTTCCTAAACTTTAACCTATCTTTTCTTATCCTCCTTGATTACCTGTTTTGAAAGTTTTTAAGACATTAATGGGAGATAAAAACTAGACAAGATGCTCGATTCACCACAGTGATTTGACTTTTCAGAAATATTCAAATGCTAAATACACAATCTCTCCAAGACACAGAATTCTTTACTCATTATTACTTCCATTTTAGCAGGTGGAAAAAAGGAATGATTACATTATTTTGACAGAATTTGTCTATGCAGTTAAGCTCCATTCTTTCATGGTGGCTCTCCCAGTAGAAAAAGTGGCCCAGCCACTAAGAGTTGAGTTCAGGCTTCAGCTATTTCAGTATCCAAAAATATTTCCCATATAAAGTTAGTATCCCAAAGAGGCATCAAGGAGAGAAGAATTTGAAACACAGTTTTTTTCTTTCTCATAAATATTGTGTCTACTTCATCCCTGTGTAGCCAAGTGAGATGGAATGGAAAGGATGCTATAGATTTTTCCCTGCATTTGGAAAACTAATTAATTATAGGCATTGAATATTCTAATGTTTATGAGAAAAAAAATAAACTTTGCTGCTTTTTATTAATAATTATTTCTCTCTCTCCCTTGCTTTTTCACAGACCACCACTTTGCATATATAATTTTGTTCTTAAAGGAAATGAGGAATTATTTCTCAATCCAAGCACATGCACATCAGGATTCGGTTTGTGATTAAAGAACTTGTAAATGGGAACAATGTAATCAGCATTTCTTTATGAAGGCATTGTTCAATCTGGGATTCACATATTTCTACTTCCTGAATAAATTTTAAAAATAAAAAATACAGAAAAATGTTAAAATGCATATAGTAAAGCATTCTGAATATATTCTAAAAGCTGTTTATCTCTGTTTACCTCAATCAAATGTTTATCATTAAATGTTTCCCTTAATTACTTAATAGATAATATGTCTTTAGAAAAAAGAGAAGCCTATTGTTTCAATACACTGTCTAAACTATCATTTTCTACTTGTCAAACTGCAGTCGTAAAAGAAGTATTTTTAATTGTAAATTTGTCACTTGGAGAAGTCGCTTGGATTAATGTAAATTTGGTAAACATAAATCCACCTTGTGTTTAGTGATCTATTTGGCATTTAGAGATATATTTGATTTATTTGGCATTGTAAATAAATTTATTTCTATGGAGCACAGTAATATATGGGTCTGTAATGTTTAAGGTCAGACTTTGGGTCCACCTACTGATGGTGTGAACTTGAGTAGCTAAACTTTATCATGTTTCAGTCACCTAAGAATTTTTGTGAAGATTGAGTCAATATTTTGACTGGTGTCTTTTCAAATTAGTATAATAATAGTAAGAAATATGTAATGAAAATAATAATAAAAATACTGATAGTTAACACTTACATACATCCCTGTATTGCTACACAGTTTAATAACACATATATCAATTCATTTAATCCTTACAAAAACCCTATGAGATTGACCTCGTTATTTCTGCTGATAAAGACATTGAGGGATTCCTGGGCCTCCACTCTCTCACGTATGTCTGAATACTCCCAAGGTTTGTTGCATGTGTGTTTATAAACCAATATGTCAACTACAGTCACAGTCCGTGTGTTTTGACTTCCTGCTATATTAGTTTGCTACAGCTTCCACAGCAAAATACCACAGAATGGGTGGCTTAAACAACATAAATTTATTTTCTCACAGGCATGGAGGCTGGAAGTCTAAGATCCAGGTGTCAGTGGGCTTCATTTATTCTGAGGCCTCTCTCCTTGACATGCAGATGGCTGTCTTCTTGCTGTTTCCCCACATGGTCTTTGTTCTGTGCATGATGTCTCTTCCATGTGTCTGAATTTCCTCTTATGAAGACACCAGTCCAGTTGGATGAGGGTCTACCCTAAAGGACTTATTTAAATTTAATCACTTCTTTACAGACCCCAATTCCAAATATAGTCACAGTCTGAGGTGCTGAGGGTTAGGCTTTCAGCATATGAATTTGGCGGTGGTGGGGGTGGTGGTGGAAGGGAGTGGGGTGGGGAGGCACAGTTCAGTCCATAATACCTGCCATGACTCATTAGCTCCACAATGATGACCTTTGCCTGATAAGCCATTTGAAGATTAATTGGGGACATTTTTGTTGCCCATCTGGAAAACACTGATGTGTGAAGACTCTTGATGTACTAGATGAGTGTTCCAGGCAGAAACAAGTAGAAGTCTCCTCACTTTTTGTCCAGGGATTTAATCAGTGCAGCCTGTACCTCAACTGATAGTCCTTTTTGAAAACAGCGCCTTCGGGTTTTGCCTCAGCCTTCACCACACAGGCCTCTGACTCAAGTCTGCAGAGACACCTGTTTGCTCCTCTCTGTCTCTGAGGTGTCTGCTCACATTCTTAAAACCACAAACCCTCATGTAATTGCTAATCCTCTCTAATTAATTTGCCAGATATTCCCAGCAACTTTTGGATCTGTTTGTGATGGGAATGACATTTAAAATTAAATGTCAATAAATGCACTACAGATAAATTATGAGGACCAGAAATTCTGTTCCAGTATTCCAGTTTTTAGGTTTTCTGGATAATAGAGAAACTTATAGCATTTTCATGGCTCCTGTAACCTTTATAATAAAACTTCTTGCCACAGGTGATAGACTCTCCCAAGTATAACTTGAAGACACAAGCTTATAAAATATTTATAGGTTTCCGTATTATAATATCTTCCAGGATTCTAATTATTCCCATTTTTTAAAAGATAAAAACAGAGAAGGGAAGAAGGCTGTGACTCCTCTGACCTCAAGTTCATAGTCTTTAAGCAACATTTTTTATTCTACTTTTTTTTTTAAATTTGTGGAAATCATAGATCAAAAATAAAAGGGGAAAAATGTGGTTTTTGGAGGATTATGGTGAAGCACAGGTATTCTATAGCAATAATCAGGGACAACAAAAGGAACAAATAAGAATTATGCACAAAATATGTTACACCAGGATGCTTTGAAGGCATGCTGTTCTGGAACAGATAGAAAAGGAAACAGAGATGAGATGTTTAATTTCTATCTTTCATGATGCTTACTTGGCATGAATCAAGACTCAACCCTGTCTTTCAAAGTCCTTTCAACAATGCAGTTTGGTTATTTTTAGGTTAGTTTTAGGATTTATCTAATTAAATAATATATTACAATTTTATTGATGTGTCTTCTTGTGTTTCCATGGAATAATAAATTTTATATTTAAAAAAATCACCAACAAAGCAACAAATCATACCTTTGTTCCAATAATGGTTGACTGAAATGAGGAGTAAATATAATCCTCGGCAAACTGTATTTTGTTTTAATAAACTACACATTAAAAAAACCAAATTGCATCATTTGCATTGGCTGTAATATCATTCTAATATTGGATAATTGTGTGTGTGTGTGTGTGTGTGTGTGTGTGTAGCCAATACAGACAAGGCAAAATTATGTAAGAATACTTAGAAATAGTTTTATTCATAAAGGTGTTGTTGTGAGTCATAAAATTTATGGCCTATGTATTAGTCCTGTTTTTTGCATTATTATAATAATAATAACAAATACACAATGAATACTTACTATGGGACAGTCTGTGATTGATTGATTGATCGATTGATTGATTTTTAGTAATCTCTACACCCAACATGGGGCTTGAACTCATGCCCTTGATATCAAGAGTCTCATGCTCAGGGCACCTGGGTGGCTCAGTTGGTTAAGCGTCTAAATCTTGATTTTGGCTCAGGTCATGATCTCATAGTTTGTGAGTTTAAGCCCTGTGTCGGGCTCTGTGCTGATGGTGCAGAGCCTGCTTGGAATTCTCTTTCTCCCTATCAAAATAAATAAATAAACTTAAAATAAAAGAGTCTCCTGCTCTACCAAATGAGCCACCTAGGTGCCCCACCAGTCTGTGATTTTAGCAAGTCCTTGACTTGCACTATTTCATTTAGTATTGAAAGCTACCATATACATTAGGTAGTTTTATTACCTTCAGTGACTAAGGGGAATAAAAGAGTAAAAAAAACCCCTTTGAACAATTGGCAATACTTGAAAGATATGTTTGTTGTATTTTGTTGTCTACCGAGTATGTAATAAGCATTATGTGAATGTTTGTGGATGAATAAATGGATAGATGTGTGAACAGGAGCTCAAATCCTCTGGAAAAGAAGCATAGGACAAAAAGAAGAGCCTGACTCAGAAATTGTGATGGGGCTGGTGAGTGCCTGCCAACTGCCAAGGGGCTTGCTGGTTGTAACCATTCCAACAAATCACCAGGCACATGTACTGGTTTTCTGGCATGTGCTTTTAGGATCTTAGTATGAAGACATTGTTAAAAGTTACCAAATACCTGACTCCTGCCCCAAGACAATACAATCTGCTTCTCTGGGTGGCATAAACAACACTTTCAGAGAATATCAGTAAATGACTTTGGGATAATGAAATGTAGGACTTCAAAGCACAGAAAACATTTTCATTCATAATTTCTTTTTTCCCGTGAACATGTGGTACATGAAAAGGAAGGAAATATGGGAGGTGAACAGCTGGTTATGCAGATGGTGTTGAATTGAATTTGGATTTTTGTATCACGACTTAAGTTTCTGGAATGCTAGGCTCTTGGCTAAGGGTAGAATTATTTCTCACAGGGACATGGAAGAATGTGTTTGCATGTAGGCTAGCAGTCATGATTAAAGTGTTTTAAATGGAACATAATATTGTAAAAGCGTATGAAGATTCAAAGCAACTTATCATTCACCCAGATTCTCTAGGACTCAGTTGAATAGTCTTCCAGCTTTCTTGTTTGATCCCCATCAGAACCTTCCAGTTCCTAACTCAGATTTGTCTTCATAGCTTCCTTCTCACTTGGGCCTTTTATTGGCCTTTTCCATGATCAGTTTGTTGCATATCTCCCCAAATGACTCCTTCCTTTGCTTTTGCCTCCTCCTGTGTTTCCCAGAGATGCTATTTCATGTCTCTGTTACAGCCTGGGATGTTAACTCTTTGCTTACTTGTCTATATCCGTCACAAAGATGTGATTTTCCTGAGTAGGAAATTTTTGTATTATACATCTTTGTATTTTCAGGGTTTAGATGACTGCCTCGCCTGTTTCAAGGGTTCCATGAATATTTGTTGAATGATAAATGCAAAATTAAATGAAGCAGTAAATATTTTTTAGCTTAGTTGGGAAGAGTGGGCAGTGACCATTGACTGCAAGCTATTTAGAAGAACAAAATGTTACAAGTGGTTCTGGCTAGAGATCACAGAGCTCTCCTGTACAGCAAATTTGAGATTATCTATGCCTTAAGCTCTTTTCTAATGTAGTAAATGTAGTAAAACCAGATTTTAACATTAGATGATGTTAGTCAAAACAGAGTATTTAAGAATAATTTTTGCGTTTAGAGCTGAATTTTAAAAATTCTTTCACACGTATCACTGAAGTATTAAAACATTAACACTCTAAACACATAGAAGAATGATAAAAATTCAGGTCTATTAAAAATAACTACCTGGGAAAAGGAAAAAAAACACACACACAACAAAGTGTGCGAAAGGTATAGATTCTGAAACCACTGGACCTTTTTCAGTTGTACTTGTCATAAGTTATCAAAGAGTTTTTTTATTTTCCAATACTTGTTAATTTTGTGTTACTCTTTAACAATTGATAGGAGACATGTTTAATTGGGAAAATGTCTATGGAGAACGTTTCTAAGGAAGATAAGGGTTGTCAAAGTAAATGAAGAATGAATAACTTGGAAAATGGGCTTACTGTTAGCAGAGCACTTTTTTTAAGTTAGGGGGGTATGGGATGAGAGAGAGAGAGAGAGAGAAGGAGAATTAGAATTTATCAGTATTACATCTTATTTTAATGATTAAATGGAATGTATTCTCAGAACTACATGGCCTAGGACACCCCCCGAAAAACTTTCATTCTGAAACACAAGATATAGTTTCTATGAAATAATGAATTACTGATCATACAGATTATTTTATTTCAATCATATTCTCCTAAAATCTGTACAAAAAAAGTAACACTTGACCAATATTTATAGATTTGAATATAGGCACAGTTTTAATATAAAGAAAAATGTGGAAAGCACCTCAGGGTTATGATGATGGCAAGCAGTAGTGCCAGATTCCCCCTTACCTCCTTTTCATTTGAACAAGTCAAGGAAATACACAGAACCTAGGATTGAAAATATCTGCAGCATAGGGAAATTAAATATAATATTCCAAATTTCAGCAGGAAGTTATAATAATCACACGCAAATGGGACATCCAGGCAGATAATTGAGCTGATCCCCATTATGCCCCCATTGGGCAGGTAGAGAGGTGACCCATTGCACTGTGATTCCATTTCACTTTCCAACTAGAGGTGTATGGACATTTACCTACTGGAAATCCGTAACTTTCTGAGAGCAAGAAAATTTCCACTCTTCGCATTCTCTTCCATTATTTGACTTTTTAGTCATCAGTATCCCACAAAACCAGGAAAATTATATGATTGGAAATTAATATAGACAGGCTATGTGGCTTTCCACCTGTGGTAGATTGTTTCTGTAATATTGCCTAGTTTGTTCAAATCTCCTAGTAGTCATTCCCATATGTAATACCCTCAAACCCTGAATCTGGGCTTGAACATGTGTCTCACTTTGGCCACTGGGACAATA
Source organism: Panthera uncia (assembly GCF_023721935.1). Lineage (NCBI taxonomy): Eukaryota > Metazoa > Chordata > Mammalia > Carnivora > Felidae > Panthera > Panthera uncia. Next base: position 28,496,180 of record NC_064810.1, read on the forward strand.
GCAAATGTAACCCAACCTGAGACCTGACAAATACTTCCTGCCCTTGGGTCCCAGGGACATCATGTTAAAATGCTCAAGCTAAGCTGCTGGAAGGATGAGACACTGAATGGAGGAGAAATGATACACCTCAGCCAACAACTGCCACTCAACAGATTGACCACAAGCAGAAAGATTGGTAGAATTGGCCCAGACTTGAAGAAATGCAATAGACCAAGGCACTGTGTTGGGATGGTTTGTTATGTAGCAAAAGTTAAGCAACATACTTTCTGAAACATGGAGTAGGTATACCATGGATGGTAGCAAGAAAAACTATGTGGTGCTTCTAGAAGGATGTGTTACAGAATGTGCAAATTAGATACTTTTACATAAACATTCATTTATTCATTCATCCAAACATATACCAAATGTTTATTATGTGCCTGACATTTTATTGGAAACACAGCTATCAGCAAAGTGAGCAGGTTCTTGAACTTAGAAAGCTTAGTTTTTAGTGGGTAAGACAAAGACTAAATAAATTAACAAAAATATAATTTCAGAGAGTGATAAGGCAGTAAGAAAAAATAACAGTGAAAAGAGTTAGTGATACTAGAGGGACCGAGTTAGTTGAAATGGTCAGGGCAAGCCTCCCTGGAAGAGACCTGGGGGATAAGGCAGAACCACCCATGTAAGGATCTAGGGAACAGCATTTGCAGCAAAGGCATAGCAAGTATAATGACCCAAGGAAGGAAAGCGTGTTGGAGAAACAGGAAGAAGGCCAGTGGAACTGGGAGTCTAGAAATCCAGAGGCATGATTGCAGGAGTTGAGGATGATGACATTGGCAGATGCCAGATTTTAAACATCTTCTTGGTCATGGTAATAGTTTGCATTATATTCTAAATATAATATGAAACCATTAATAATATCATTCACACATGAGAATAACAATGGCTGTGTTTCATTACTGGAAGGGCACCTTAGGTAGGCAGGTAAGTTTGGAAGCAGAGAAACCACTAAGAAGGCTGTGTGATCATGGTGGCTTGGTCTATGTTTTTGTTGCTGTTGTGTGTTTGTCTTGTTGGATGTAGTGGTTAAGCTCAAGTATTCTGAAGGTAGAACTAGGTCATGCCACTTATTAAATATGGAAGTTGAGGGAAGGAAATCTCCAGCATGACCTCATCTTAACTAATTACATCTGCAAAAACCCAATTTTCAAATAATGTCACATTCTTAGGGTTTGAATGGATGTGGACTTGGAGAGAGACTCTTCAACCCAGTACAAAACCTAAAACTCATCTCAAAAAATGGGAGGACAAAATAAAACTTTATTAAACTACAAATAAAAGGAAAGCTTTCATTTTAATTAATAATACAACAGTCAAGCTACTCTTGTTGAAATCATAGTCAAGGTAAGGTAACCTGTTAACACTATTAGTAGTATTTTTATCTGGAAGTTTTGCCCAATTAAAATGTGAACTGGAAACATATGCATATATAAAACACGTATAAATTTGATAGACAACAAAGAAGATATATGATGTGTAGCTTATATAGGTATTTTATGTAATACACTCTAGTAACATATTGTATTATGTATTACTACCAACTACAAGCACCACTAACTCTGAGTACTCATTTCTAAAGTTATTTGTTGATGGTAGTACTGCCTCACAACAAAACACAATACAATCAGCTACCCTTGTAACAAAATGCTGGAGAGTGGTAGGATGTAAAAGAATATAGAGAAATTAACAACTTCTTTATATTACTAAGTTTGAAAGCACTGAAACTACAACTGTAAAAGAGATATAATTCACATTGACAATAGAGTATACCTACGTTATTTGTATGAAACATTGATTTTTTTATGTTTATATCAGTGGCAAAAAATGGACAAACAAAAAGAAGTGGAATTCAAAAATCATAAAATCCTATCCGTATTAGCATTTCCTCTTAGTTTCTCTTTTTCTCTCCCCACATCACACATGTATATATGTATAAAAATACACGTTAAATTTTTCAGATCATATTTGTCAATAACTTAGAAGGGTCTGAGACGTTACCCTACTTGCAAGCTAACAAGTTTTCTTGCCACAGTTTTATGGATGCTCACTAAAGACATAGGACTTCTGGCTCAGGTGGCAGGGTGGGGGGGGCGGACAACAACAAACCATTGCTCATAGCAACAGCATAGCGGGAGTACACAGCTCTCACAGGACAACACAAAGGGGCCAAGTAATGCCTGTACGTGGTACCGCAGGAGGACGGCCACAAGCTTAGGGAACCTACATCTTCTATTGTGGCAGCTCATGTGCCAGAACTTTTCCCCAAAGAGAGAGACATTTTCTATATTACACTGGACAGTAAGCAAGCCTTTCCTTTGCTCCAAAAGGAGACACTAATCTATAATCCTGTTTCCTATACAGATGTTCTTGAATAGATATTCAAAAAAGGCAGCCAGTACTTATAAATTGGGCAGAAATGAGATACCCACGAACACCTCCCAAATCCAGTTTTTTTTTTTAATCCAGTTTTTCTTAACCAGTTATTTTTCTACATAATAATGCACCACCAGTATGCTATCATATTCTAAAATGGTATTAAGAAATACTCCAATTTCTGAGTCTAGAAGGATAGTATGAATTTAATTTTATTTAGTACTAGTTTAAATAGGAATGGTTGAAATAACTAAGAGGTATTAACTTTATATTATTAAGAAAAAATGATAATAATATTGTGAAGTGACATGCAAAAATAATGCCAGTCATTATTCCTAGTTGTCATACTGAGTGTAGAGTTTATTTTATGTTATAAAATTGTTAGACTGAAAAGAAAAATATTAGAATAAATGAATTAAATGGTTCATTTTCAAATGTAGGTGGGTAAAATGGAATTGGCTTTTGAGAAGAAATATCTCAACAGAAATGCCCATGAAGTATCATCCCTTAATGGTAAGAACTGCCTGGACATCAGAATATCTAAATTAGACAGAAGAACTCTGTAGAACTCCAGGATGTACCAACTGCTATGGTATTAGGAACAAAAGTAAACTCAAACTGGAATACCTACATTCAAGGATACCAAGCAAGAGGTAAGGAATCTGGTCCATGAATGTCCCTATATCTGAGCCAAAAGAGCCTGAGAATGGGATTCTTTTTGAAGCATTTTCTCAAGATTCTAAATACTCTGCCCACTTTCTGTACATTTTACCAGATTGAGTGTATCTATTTATAACTGTGCAATGAGCATACAAACTATGTGTTCAGGCATAAAACGTTGTGATGAATAAATTTATAAGAGAAAAAATGCTGTGCCTCTGTTACTGTCATGAGTTCCTCCCTGAAATCCCATTTGACAAAATAAGCTACAGAAGGTTAGTGGTCGTCCTTCAGGACTTCATGTCTTAAACCCTTCTGAGTGCATTTGCACAGACCTGGAATGCCTAGGATTCTGACTCTGTGGGAGAGGACTCCTACAACGGGTCTGTGGTGACTGAGAGTGGTTTCAGGTCCAAGCCCAGAAACTAGGCTTCCCAAGTTCAAATCTTGAATCTGCCACACACCATCTGTGTGGTCTTCATCTGACTACTTAAGCTCTCTGCCTCAGTTTCCTCAGCTGAGAAACGGTGATAATAATCATGCTTTCTTCACAGGGATGGTGTGAGGATGAAGAAATTATAATGTCTAGCACATAACAGAATAATACACTATTACCTGGATGTGGGGTAACCACTCCCTTTACATGTAGTAGAGGCAAGAAGCAAGGTATTGTCCATTGGTCATTGGTGTCAGCTACTTTAGCAGTTACAGAGCAGCCATGCTGTGTGGACAATATATGTCAGGGCAAGGTTGTGCTATGAGGTCATTAGAAGCTGGTCATCTGGCTTGATTGTAATCCACGTGGTCTCAATTCAGACACTGCCTGAAACATTTTCTTTTATTAAAACTTTATTATTTTTTTTTAGAGCAGTTTAAGCTTCAAAGCAAGAGTGAGGAGAAGGTACAAAGATTTTTTTGTATACCTCTTGTAGGGATGCTGACAATACTGACCATATTTGGCCTTCTGTCTTTTTTACACACTTGCAATGACCTTCCTTGGGGCTACATGTTCCAGGCCCCTTGAAGGTTATTGTATATCCTGACCTCAGTGCAGGAAGGCTTGTTCTGATCTTCCCTAAAGTTGGTCAGATAACTAGTAGAGATAACATAGTTCTTTCCCCTCCCTCTCCTCTAGCACACAGATGGCATCACTTTAGATAACTAGTATCCTCTCCTTTTATACAATCAGTAGATTAAGATCCAGATTTGGGGGAGAATAGCTGCATAGCATCTGGATCGCCTGCCTGCCTGATCCCCAGTCAGTAAGTTGCCTTGAATAAAATTGTGTAAACTGCAGGAGGGACTTGCTTTGTTTTTTGGTCTCAAAGTGCCTTCCTAATGTGGAGCATACTTCCCCTCCTCCACCTTCTAACACCTCTGCTCACACACTTGCAGAGCCTCCCTCCTTATCAACATCCCCCACCAAAGTGATACATTTGTTACAGTAGATGAATCTACATTGATCCCTCATAATCACACAAAGTCCACTGTTGACATTATGGTTTACATAGTTTACATTATTGGTGCTGTACATTCTATGGGCTTGGACAAATGTATCATGACATATATCGATCACTATGATATCAGTCAAGGTATTTTCATGACCTTAAAAATTCCCTGTGCTCTATTTATTTATCCTTTGTTTTTCCCCAATCCATGGCAACCACTTGTCTTTTTATTGTTTCTATAGTTTTGGTTTTTACTCTTTCCATAGTTTTTTGTTTGTTTGTTTTTTTGAAGGGAATCATACAGTATACAGCCTTTTCACATTGGATTCTTTCAGTTAAAAATATTCATTTGAGATTCCTCCATGTCTTTTCATGGCTTGGTAACTCATTTCTTTTTAGCACTGAATAATATCCCATTTTTCTAGATATATTACAGTTTATTTATCCATTCACTGACTGAAGGACATCTTCCTTACCTTAAAGTTTTATCAATTATGCATCAAGATGTTATAAACACTAATGTGTAGGCTTTTGTGTAGACATAAGTTTTCCATTCCTTTGGGTAAATGCTAAGTACTACAATTGCTGGACTGTATGATAAGAGTATGTTTGGTTTTTTAAGAAATTGCTAAACTGTCTTCCAAAATGGCTATACCATTTTGTACTGCCACTAGCAATGAATGAGAGTTCTGTTGTTACATATTCTCACCAGCATTTGGTGTTGTCGGTGTTGTGGATTTTGGCCATTTTAATAGATATGTAGTGGAATCTCACTGTTGTTTTAATTTTTACTTCCCTGATGCCACTTGATGTTGAGCATATTTTTCACATGCTTATTTGCTATCCATATATCTTCTTTGTTAGGTGTGTATTAAGGTCTTTTTTTACATCTTTCAGTCAGGTTGTTCATTTTCTTATTGTTGGGATTTAAGACTTTTTTGTATATTTTGGATAAGTCCTTTATCAGATGTGTCTTTTATAAATATTTTCCCCCAGTCTGTAGCTTGGTCTTCTCACTCTCTTGGCATTGTCTTTCAGAGGGCAGAAGTTTTTAATTATAATGAAGTCTAGCTTATCAATTATTATATTCATGGATCCTGCCTTTAATGTTGTATCTAAAAAGTCATGGTCATGCCAAAATTTGTCTAAGTTTTTTTCCTATGTTATTTTCTAGGAGTCTAATAGCTTTTCATTTTACATTTAAATATATGATCCATTTTGAGTTGATTTTTCTGAAGGGTAAGATCATTGTCTAGATACATTTTTTTTTTTTTTGCCTGTGGATGTTCAATTGTTCCATTATTCAACCATTGTTGAAAAGACAATCTTTGCTTCACTGTATTACCTTTGTTACTTTATCCAAAATCAGCTGGCTGTATTTATGTGAGTCTATTTCTGCATTATCTATTCTGTTCCAGTGATCTATTTGTCAATTCTTCTGCCAATACCACCCTGTCTTGATTACTGTTGCTTTATAGTAAGTCTCAAAGTCAGGTAGCTTTGCTCCTCCAGCTTTGCTAATCTCCTACAATATTGTCATGGCTATTTCTTGAAATACTTTTTAGAGGGTGTATCCCTGAAGTCTTGCCTTTGAAGCTTTAAAATATTTTGAAAACACTCAAGTGTTTTTCATGCATCTCCTTGAAAAGAGTGTGGTTACTGTGTACTTAAACATCTCAATCAATCTCTTCAATAAGCCTTCCTCAACTATGACAGGTATTTGGAGTATAAAAATGGAAAAGCTTGAATTCTTAGACTCAAAGAATTTATATTGTAATGAGAAAGCTACTTGTTTGTATAAACATATGTTGTGATATACCACGTGATAACTGATGGAGGGAGCATAAGGCAAGCTGAGGGCCAAACACAAGCTAACAATATCCCGCTCCCCCAAGTGGGAGATGGCTGATATTCTTCAGGCACTCCTGGATGAACAAAGGAAAGGACAGAAAACAAAGGATTAAACTGATAGAGTCTCCATCAGTTTACAGACATTTTAGTACATTACAAGAAAGAGGCAATCTTATCAAGAAAGAGGCAATCTTATCAATAGCCTAATCTCCAGGAACTCCTTACTGTTTTAATGATAATGCTTTTCTACAGGGAAACAACCTTAGTTTGACACTAGCTAGGCATCCAGTCATCTTTGAGTCTTCTTTAGCATATAGATCCCATTAAGAACCTTCCTCTTGATTTTGTCTCCCTAACTCCATAGCATATAACCAGTCATTCTTCACAACCCCAGTGCAGCTCTTTCTGCCCACTCGTCCTGTCCCAGTGCTGTAATAAAATTACCTTTTTGCACCACAGACGTCTTCAAGAATTCTTTCTTTGCTGTCACCTCCAAACCCCCGTCACTCCAAAATCCCATCAGTAGCTGCAGAAATAATGATTACTCCAAGAGGCGGCGTAGAGAAAGGCTGAGTATCAGTCTCAGCAGAGGAGGTTAGGGAAGGCTTGGTGGATAACAGAGATGATTAAATTGGTTCTTGATGAAGGAGCTGAGGTGATGGTGGCTGAGGAGGCAGTGGTGGTGGTGGTGGCTCTGGAAGCCCTGCTCTGGGTCCTGGCTTCAGTCCCAGTCTCACCATGGTGATGATCCCTGAGTGGCTGGTGCTCCTGGCCACCCTTCAGGCCACAGCCTTGGGCTACTTCATCGGCACTGATGTGCATGCAGAGGAGTGCGGGTCGCCTCAGGCACCAACATGGGCCTCATCTTCCAGGTGGCCAAGGGTGGCTTCCTGGACATAGATGTGGAAATTACACGGCCTGACAATAAAAGAGTTTATAAAGGAGACAGATTGATCAGTGGGAAATACATATTGGCTGCTCATATGGATGGAACATATTAAGTTTTGTTTTAGAGACAGGATGTCTACCATGACTCCAAAGAATGATGTTCACCACTGATATTGGGGAAGTCCCCAAAGGACAAGGCATGGAAAGAGAAGCTCATGAGAACAAGCTAGAAGAAATGATTGATGAGTTGGCAGTGGCAATGACAAGTGTAAAGCATGAGCAGGAATGCATACAAGTTCGGAAGAGAATACACAGAGTGATTAGTGGCAACACAAACAGCAGAGTGGCCCTTTTGTCCTTCTTTGAAGCTCTTGTTCTAGTTGCCATGACACTGGGACAGATCTACTACATGAAGAAAGTTTTGTGAAGTGTGGAAGATTGTTCAGAAAGCCTTTTTTTGATGATCTCAAAATCATAATTCACTGTTTACCAAATATTTAGGTCATAATAATGTCATTAGTTTCTATAATTTTACTTTTGGAACTGTATATTCACAGCTTATGTTTCTTTGTGATTAATAGATATTGGGGGTGGAGCGCCTGTGTGGCTCAGTTGGTTAAGCGTCTAACTCTTGATTTTGGCTCAGGTCATGATACCACATTTTGTGAGACTGAGCCCCATATGGGGCTCTGTGCTGACAGTGTGGAGCCTGCTTGGGATTCTTTCTCTTCTTTTCTTTGGCTCTTCCCTGCTCTCTCAAAATAAATAAGCTAAAAAAAAAAAGGTATCGAGTGAAAACGCCTTTTTAGGAAAGTTATAGTGAAGATCTGACAATTGATTGGCATAATTTCTTACTTGAATTCTGCCTGCATTATACAGGTCTGTCAGAACTCAAACCCTGTAAGTGAAAGATAGGCATATAGTCCCGATTATATCTTCCTTTTGTTTTCATGATAAAATGGGGTTTGTTTGGAATAGTACGTTACTGACAGTACTTTAAAAGGACTGCATTCTTTGGATCCCTTACCCTGCAGTTAAAGTATTAAAGATTCATTCTGTTCAGTCCTTATGAGAAGCAACAGTCTGAATCTTGACATTTTGTACCCATCCTGTTGGCAGAGCTCTGACTGGAGTATGTTACCAGGTTGGTACTTTTATACTTGTCTCTCTTGCTTTTTCTTTAAAGATAAGTCTTAACCCAACTACACCCCCCCCACACACACCAAATTGGTATTTTGAACCTTAGGACTCAATCACTTCCAATTAAATTGATGACACAACCAGCTAATAACCATTTTTCGGTTTCTGCCTAGCCTTGTAAGAAGTCTCTCCTTTAGGAGAGTTCTCTCTATATTGCAACAAACAGTACCTCTTTCCTTGCTGTGCGGGCACATCCACATTCTCTACTCTCAGCATGTAGGAAACACCCATTCATGAAATTGGGAAAATCTGGATTTCTGATGCCAAAGGGTTAAAGTCCCTTGAATTTAATTGCCATGATACACAGCCACTGTTTTATCAGTGGCAGTTTGGCCTTTGTTTAATTAGGGTACTGAATATCACTGTCAGTACTAGGATTTTGTTTTTGTTTCTCTTGGGCCTTTCTTTTTTGGCACATGTGAGCTTTGTCTTGTATAAAATGAAAAAAATTCTCTTGGTCTCTGATGACAGGCTTAAAATAAAAGAAACATTTGGTAGTGGTGAGGGGATGATCCAGAATTATATTGTGACTGAGGTATATTAGTTACTTGTACTTTTTTTTGGGGGGGGGGTTCTTTATATAAAGAGAAAACTAATGAGTTTCATATAATTAATTTGAATTTGTTACAGGTTTTCTTGTTCAGGACAAACAGCTTTTCAGTCTTGAGTAAAATTACTTACAACATTTTAAGGTGACTATTTTCCCTTAAGACAACTATTGCAATGCCAGTGTGTGTGTGTGTGTGTGTGTGTGTGTGTGTATGTGTGAAAGCACTTCAAAATTGAATTACAAGATGTAAGCTTGGGGGTGTCTGAGGGGCTCAGTTGGTTAAACGTCTGACTTCAGCTCAGGTCATGATCTCTTGGTTCAGGAGTTTGAGCCCCGCATTGGGCTCTGTGCTGACAGCTGACAGGCTGGAGCCTGCTTCAGATTCTGTATCTCCCTCTCTCTCTGCCTCTCCCCTGCTTGTTCTCATTCATTCTCTCTCTCTCTCTCTTTCTCTCTCTCAAGCAAATATTAAAAAAAGATGTAAACTTAAAATTCGTTGTTACCTAATCTGCCCCAGTTCAACAAATAATCAATTCTTTTTAAAAACAAACTAATAAAATTGGTTCTTGATGGATGGTTAGGGATTAGTACATGCAAAGAGAGAAATATAGAAGAGTATGGTACAGTTGTAGAATGAGAGGCAGGAAGGAAGAACAGAGGTGATACAAGCAGGTGAGATTATATGAAGTTTTGTGTATCACAGGAAAGGATTTAGTATAAATAGGATCTACTTAAGATTCTCAGGTAAGAACAGGGCATGAACATACTTATATTTTCAAAAGGATGTATCTTCATATCCTTTACTGAAAGAGTTGTTTCCTACCTTGGTGGTGGGGCCCTGGGCACACGGAGTAGGATAATAAAAGATGTTAGGTGAGGACAGCAAGCATCTCCAAGAAGATGGAGCAATTCAGCATAGCGATGCTTTGCATTTTGTCACAACTTTCTGCCAGGAGAGAAAAGTTTATGTGTTGTATAGATGTAGCCTTCTAATGTGGCATCATTTTTTCATCCTTTTTCTAAATATGTTGAGACCCCCTTTGCAGCCCCATCAAAGTGAGAATCTAGCAGAAGTTCCGTAAGCGGGCTCGAATGGAGTGAGGGGCAAAATAAGAGAAACAATTGAGGATTACTGTAGATCATCCACTTAACAATTGCACGGGCTTTAGTTTAAAAAGCTTAATAGACTTTCTCTTCCGGCAATAGCAGAGATGTGAGGAAAACAGCAGGATGAGTTGATGTACATAGTAGAGGTCAATCTGGCTGGTACCTGCTATTTGAGGGGCAGCCAGTAGAAGTGCTTTGCAAATCCACACCTGCCAATCATATATATTCTGAGTTAGGTTAATCCTCGGTAGCTCTGAATTGCATCCTATCTCTGTCATTTGTTCCCCAGAATAAGGATTTTTTTGTTTGTTCCTTTTTTTCTTTTTAAATGGACATCACGATAAAGGATCCTCAATGTTATTTTTATTTTCTCCTTTTTCCTAGGAAAGCTCGCTGACTTACAACTATATATATCTGCTTACATCCCCCTGTGGGCGAGGGGAAACAGGGTTAGAAATCTCCTCAATTTTCAAGCGAGCACAATTGAATATAAAAATTGAACATGTAAGTTATGCTGTGAATAAAAATAAATTATCTACTTATTTATTAATCATACATATTATGTAAGACATTTAGATTTCTTTGACATTTTTAGAAATTCTCACATATCATGAAATAATTTAATCAAATGCATCACATGCATTTTTTTATATCAATGTCTTTTTATCAGTTAAGACCCCTTTAGCATATATAACAGGGTTTCTAGGCCATATGTTTCATGTCTGTATACATTGTATGAATTATAGAACTTTTGAAATATATTTAGAATGTTGTCACAAAGAATTTCCTATTCCTTATTTAAGGGTTTAGTCTCTTGACATGACAGTGAATCAAAGTTTACTAAAAATACATCTATCCAGAGTTCCTTGCCCTGGAGTCAAAGCTATTACCAATCTCTTCTATATCCCACTGGAGTTAAACTTTTTATTTAAGTAATCATTAAAGTTGTGTTTAATTGCAATTTTGATGTCACTCTATTAGGAATAATTATTGTCTTTGATAAATTAATTTTCCTCCCTCCTCTCACCCCCTTTTTTTTGGTAGCTTGACTCTGATGGGTCTCAAATTATCCTAATTTGGAGTAAAGTAGCCAGGACTTTATACACCCACATTTGCCAGTCTTTGGATACCGGCTGTCTCTGAGAAGGCTCTGTGAACTAGTTTAAGATGTTTTTATTCACCTGTGACATTTCTGCAAGGAGTCAGCTGTCAGCACCCGTAGGAGCTGGGAGAGTGGTGCTTTAGTGCTGAAGAAGGCATCTGGGTGTCAGAGCACAGCTTTGGTAAGCAGAGTCAGAGCGTGGGGATGGATGGTAGTCAGGTGTTCAGTTGACTGTCTGCCTCTCCTTTGCTATTCCTGTAGGACCCATTGAGGCCCACAAGTCCAATGTTGCTTCTTGCTCATGCCTGGAGTGCAAACATCCTCTCATGAGTCTGCCCATGGCCCCTTCTGCCTAAACACCATTGTAACTTTTTAAAAAACTTTTTCTGGGATCTTTACATCTCACGGGGTATTTCTAGGAAATAGCTTCTAGGTCTCCACTGCCGATCAAGGGACACTTCTGTTTTCCCCTCCTCTCAACCATGAGGACAGAATGTAGAGGTGCAGAGAGTGGATTTCTTCCTAATCTGGGGAAAATCTGTCTCCTTTCACATTTAGACTGTGTTTCTCAATCATAAAAATATTTTTCTCCACCAGTTCCACGATTCTTTTAAATTTGCTCTAAGGCTTAAGTTTTTAGAAGTTATAAGTCAGAGAGAATTGTAGGTCATTTACTATTACTTTCCATAAAATGCTTTCTTTACATTCCTCTAAGTCAGTGAGCCCAGAATAACTTTGCTCCTAGAACTGGTAAGAAGACCTAGAAAAAATACTGGAAGAAAACAAAATTAACATCACAAAACACCCCAGTCACTATATTTGTAACTATAGGGTGTGATAAAATGAAAAGAAGGGAACAGTTTCAAGAGATATGGAGAGAAAATCCACTGAACATCCACAGAACGTTATAAACGCTTATCATGTTGTATTCAAATTGTCTACAGTGTTGTTTTTCCATTACAACTCAGTTCCTTAAGAGTAGGGATTAAATATTTTCATTAATACATGTCCAGCATCTAGGGAGTACTTAGCATATAATAAAATCCTGTGTGTCTTACTCAAATGTCAGGTGTCTCCAATGTTAGCTGTTTCTAGTCTGTTTCCCTAGTTCTCTACAGAAAAGCTAAGTACTTTCTCTTCTATATTTCCAGGTGTAGTATTTACACCTGTACTGTAGCATTTATGATATTTCTCTGTAATTGCTTACATGACCTATCTCCTGCATTAGACCAAGAGCTCGTCAAAGCCAGAAGATATGAACTATTTATCTTTCCACTAGTGATACTTACTGATTAACTGACTCTTCAATATGGGGGTGACATTCATAGTTACAGTAACGTAGATGAGTTTCTAAGTTCTATGATGTATGCTACTGACACCTCAGTGTGTAGCAAAATTAACTAATTTTTTAAAAGCAGAAAAGTGGGCCATACATATTGGAAATATATGTATTAATAAATTAGTTAAATAATGAGATGGGTTTAAATTTCAGTTCCCAGGAACATCTACCTACTCAAAACAATTCATTACCTAAAATTGCCATAAAAGCAAGATATTTTTTAACAAAATAAAATTTTTGATGAAAAAAAAACTACATCGAGGTTTTATATCTGTTTAATGCTATTATGAATTGTATTTTAGAGGGTATAAGGTCATTTTACCAGTAAAACATACAAGACGTTGTCACAAGAGGGCAGTCTTTTAACATGAATTGTTCCCCAATCTGCAGACCGTCCTTGAAATTTTAAGTTACTGAGATCCATACAACTATATAATAAAACAATACAAAACATTCATGCAGATACTTTGCTTTATGCATGTTGCTTTTTTTCTTCATTACTGCTAACAAAAAATATTTTTTAATCTATAAAGACAACAAAGGCTGAAATTGTCTCATGTAACAAAATGGGTTGACACAAATTGTACTTTTTAAACATTAAGTCAGTAGATCAATGGCTGGGTTGAGTGAACCAAAGTTTTATAAAACCAAAGGTGTCTAACCAAGCAAAGGCAAACTGGAAGTATCAAGACTGATACATTAGCCAAGGGCAAATTAATATCACTGGATTGCTTGTTTCTAGTTTTGAAACTTTTAAGTGTCTAAAGACACAATGCCATTGGATATATTGATAGGGTAAATTGCAAGGTGTCTTGGTGTATGCATGATTTGGGTCTATAACACGGGTGAATGGTTACCTCCCCCAACGCCATGAGTCCTTTCCAGGAGTAGCACCAGGTGTTATAACCACCTGACCCCAACTTGCCCCACCTTTCTCCAATTTAGGTTTCTCTTCTTATTGAATCAGAAACTGTCCCAGCCAATTGTGGCTTCACAAGCCCTCCAGGTGATTCTGATTGAGGAGTATTCGAAGCTACTGGCAGAGAGCAGCAAAGAACCGAATTTCCCTGTATGGGTGAAAGACTGCATCTAATTTTTCAGCCTTAATACATCTCTCCTATCCATAGCCTGGCCGTTTAGTTGCCCTCCCCTTCCCCTTTACTACCCCAACACACCAATATCTGTATACTATATTTGACTCTCTCTCTCCAGGACCAATCTCGATCTATGACAGAGGGGTTAAAAGCCCTCATGTTTTGAAATTGTATTTATGCATCACCTCTGACAGTTGTAGAGTATTCCAGTTATAACTATGAGACAGAGGAACCTCTCTGTGACCCCATCCTGGACACTGCTTTCAAAAAAGAGCAAGGTGCTTAATCAAATTAATGGATTTCACGCAGTGGGTGGAGTGACAGGGGAGCTTCATAATTATTCTGTGGACTTGAGCTAAGAAATATTTGTTCTACAGACCTGGCAGATCTGGAGAGGGCTTGTACTTGTGCCTGGGACAAAGTGGACACAGCAGTGATCTCCAGACTAATGAGTAAGTCTACCTCTGTGGTTAACATTTGGTGCTGCTTCCAACCTAATGCAAGATCTCAACAATATCGAAAACCCCTGCCTGGTCCCTGGAATCTAGATGCAATTCTGGGAAGAGGATGGAGGAGAATCTGAACAGATAATTAAATTTTGCCACCTAGTGGCTTTGTACTTGACATCCATTTGATGGCAACTTACAGCAATTTTCAGCCTTGTAACTAGGAGGGAATAACTTTCTTATTTAAAAAAAATTTTTTTGAATGTTTATTTATTTTTGAGAGAGAAAGAGACAGAATGCGAGTGGGTTGGGGCAGAGAAAGAGGGAGAATCAGAATCAGAAGCTTGCTCCAGGCTCTGAGCTGTCAGCACAGAGCCTGATGCGGGGCTCGAACTCACGAGCTGTGAGATCATGACCTGAGCTGAAGTCGGAGGCTCAACCGACTGAGTCACCCAGGGGCCCTGGGAATAACTTTCTTAGTAAGAAGTAATCCTTTCTTTTATAAATTTATAAAATGATGGGAACATCACACACACCTATCAGGCCAGATGTAAACATGGAGCACACTATGATCTTTACCTCTGAAGATTAATAACATGCACACAGCTAATCTTCATGTGAGATGGAGTGGGATTTATTTAAATTAGTGAGATTTAAAAAAAATCTTTATTTTACGTTCTGATAATAAAAATCATAGTAACTCATCAATTTTCAATCTAAAATAAAAGTTTAAAATATAAGTTACTAGGAAAATTAGATAGTATATCAGCAAAATATGTAAAATGGCATTGAAAACATTTTATCTCTATATAATAAGGCACTGAATATAATCACTATAGGCCATTTTGGTCTCAAGCTAGAAAAAAATATGATTCAATCTGAAGAGAAATACTAATGACAATATTTAAATATATATTTAATAATATAATATTGAATATATATATATATATATATATATAATGTGTGATATGAACTTGGCTAGCTTTTCACATTATCCCTATAATTCAAAGCCTTATGCTCATTAATCAGCATTTTATGCATTGAATGTAATTCAATAAATTTATCAGTTTGTGGCTTAAGGATTTTAGATGAGTAAACTCCAAAAGAAATACCTGTAAATTCAATATTTTTGAAACGTATAGATAGTAAGTTTTTGTTTGCTTGTTTTTTTGAGAGAGAAAGAGTGTTTTCACGTGTACCTGAGAGCACAGTGAGCGAGGTGCAGAGGGAAAATGAAAATTTCAAACAGGCCTCAAGCCCAGCACAGAGCCTGACATAGGGTTTTTCCTGTGATTATGAGATTATGACCTGAGCCACCCAGGCACCCTGATACTAAGTTTTTAACACCAGAAGATTATTAACCTAAAAATTAAACTATTTCTATGTGATGTGGTGTATTCATTTCCTGTATGTTAGCAGGTTTGGGCCTAAATGATAAAAGCAGTTAGGAATTCCATGGAATGATGTAGTTTCACTGTGGAGACTTGAAATTTCTTTTTGATGCTAGACTGAGTATACTTCTCTTTCTGTCTTTAAACAAACAACAAAATTATTTGAGTAATTTCAGATATATTCCTGGATCTAGCATATAACTAAAAATAGAATCATTTATCAGTAAGTATTGGTTGAATAAATAGATATATTATACTTTCTAAGTAACTAAGTGGTCAAGTTTGTAGTCAAAACTGGCTTTTGTATAGAAAAACAGGGTTAGAGAAATTGAATGAGGTGGATGTGGTTGAACAAGGCAGAGGTTTGTAAGTCTGACTGCATGGCGGAATCACTGAGGACTTTAAAACACAAACATTAGAAGCCTGAATAGTACCCATTAAGACGCTGATTCAGTTCTTATGGATATTTTAAATTTTTCAAGAAAATCTACTGTGGTTTTGAGTGATGGAAAAAAGCAAATGGTATGACAATAAACATTCCAGATAATTTAGAGAATTTAATTAAATTCTGTGTTTAGAAAGTATATAATTTAAACAGTATTTTTTTTTCCTCTATATTCTTCATTTTGGAAACATTTCTCTTGATCTATTCAAGTTTATTGATATTTTCTTCTACCGTGTCTGGTAAGCCTATCTAGTAAAGTTTCCATATTGGATATAGTATTCATCTGTTCTAGAATTTATATTTCCTTATTTCTATAGTTTTTATTTCTTCCTTGAAATTCCCTATATATTCAAATGTATGGCCATCTATTTCTCTAATTCTTGAATACTTATACCAGCTAATTTAAAGTCCTTGCCTTCTAATTCCAAAATATAGGCCATCACAGTGTGTCTCTCCATTGTCTACTTTTTTCCTGTGTGTTATATTTTCCTGTGACTTTTTATGTCTAGGTATTT
Source organism: Panthera uncia (assembly GCF_023721935.1). Taxonomy (NCBI): domain Eukaryota; kingdom Metazoa; phylum Chordata; class Mammalia; order Carnivora; family Felidae; genus Panthera; species Panthera uncia. The sequence continues at coordinate 28,512,631 of NC_064810.1, forward strand.
TTAATCATATACTAGATATGGGGTTGATACATTGTAGAGACTCTGGGTTCTGTTATTTTTCTTTGAAGAGAGACTCTTTTCTAGTATTACTCATCTATCTATTCTCCAACACCAAACCTTCAAACCTCTGTAGTGTATAGTGGTTGAAATCTCTGCTCTGTTCTTATCCTTCAGCCATTGCTTTCTGCTGGAATCTATGGAGTCCCCTCTATGCATGTGCAATTTAGGGGTCACTGATAGTCTGAATAGAGTTTATATTAATATTTCAGATCTTCACTACCTGTGACATTCTTTTCTGTGACTTTCACTTATAAGGGAGTCTCTCCAACTCCACTCAATCCCCCAGCTCTTGCGTTCTTCAGCATGGAACTCTGTACTGTTATTCCTCACACTAGAACAGAATTGCTGCTTCATTTTAGTCATCCAGTTCTTCAAGACTGTGGTGTAATCAGGTGTAAATCTGTATTAAGGCAAACTTAACTAGTGCAGTTATCTTCCTTCCTTGGTCAAACACTTGATCATTGGTTGAATACTCTGATATTTCTGCCTATTTTCTATTTTTTTTTCCCTCAAAACATCAGAATTCTGTTTTTGTTGCTTTTTAAAATGTTTTGATTAGAGTTGATTAGAGTTGATCATTTTTCCTCTGCATTTGGATTAGTCAGATATGAGCTACTACCACATCATTGTAATGTAAAATTTTGGTCCATCATCTTTTGAAAAACCTCTCTATATTTACGGAACTTTCCAAGTGGTGAATTCCCCTGTAAACTGAATCAAGGCTCAAATTCTTTACTTCCTTTGTAGGCAGATGTTCACATGAAACTTAAGCTCAGCTAATCATACACACTCGTACATTTGAAAGTGAGAAAAGTGGTAAAAGGCCCTGTTTGTTGATATCGTTTTGATACAGGGAAGAGCAACAAGAACCAACTTTTGCCAGAGAATTCTATCCTCAGTGATTGTTTTCCTGTTCTTCTGGGTACAGAATTAGAATTGGCATGGTGTTAATGCTTGATTCTGATAATATTCTGGTTTTGTCTTTTTTTTTTTAAATGTTAAATCACCTCTGTTTCTGGTCCTGCTATCTGTACAGTACATAATCACTCCTATACAATTTGATTCTAGCTTTTTGTTTCCCAGCATAAACTGGATTTTGGTGGACAACATCCTCACTTTTGAATAAAAGAAAGAGTTTTGGTTAGCATTAGACAGAAATAACAACAAGGAGGAAAATAAGGAAATACATCATCTTAATAACGTTATATTAATGAAACATTGAAAAGTCAACAATCTCTTTTTAAAAAAAATAGAAAGTTTCTACTGTTTCTCATTATCTTCAAAACAATATAATTAAATGTGATTTCTGCCTCATGAAGGATTTCCAGAAATATGCAATACTTAATAGCATCCAGATCATTAGGGGGGAAATGGATAGAAGATTGAAAGAGGTAAGCACTGTGCAGTAATCTAGATGGAACACAGTGTGTGCATGGAGCCTTAATACTTTTTATCATGGCATTTATAAAATAAAAGTTAGGTTCCTGTGAACTTGCTAATTAATATGACTTTCATAGACATTTCATTAACCTAAACAGTTTAGGTTTCCTGTAGATAGACCACATGTATTCTCATCTTTAACCTTTCCATAATGTTTCCTAATTACAGATTCCATTGATTCTTAATGGCAATAGAACAGTAGTGGTTTAAAAAGTTATGTTCTAATTTTGTACACCAGTTTTTACACTAGTATGTAAAGTGATTTTGCCTTTCATTTCCCCTCTAGAGCTAATTATGCATTCTAGGTTAACAAAAATTCCTGATCATGCTACTATTGGCTTAAACTTTACAATGAAATCATTATTTCCATTTATTACTAGCCTGCATTATGGTGATATGTGGCTAATGAGTTCTCAGAATGTTATCTGAGAGGTTAAAGAGTACCTCAAATAAATGCTAACATTAATTTATTTATCTGAAATTTTTTAAATTTTCTTTTTAACCTCAAAGGATACTAATGAGGTTAGACTATGAGTACTCTCTGGTTAATAAAATTGAAAAAGTTAAAATGAACTATATCAACTTTTTCCAAAACAGTGAAATTGTTTAATTTTTAAAGGCTGTCTTGTGTCTGTTTTATTCAAAATGGTCAGCTCCTTCACTTAGCTGGGTTTTGAAATTTGACAACCTTTTTTTAAAATTTTTTTAAAAGTATATTTATTATTTATTTTGAGAGAAAGGACACAAGTGGGGGAGGGGCAGAGAGAGAGAGAGAATCTTAAGGGCGGGGCTTGAACTCAGGAACAATGAGATCCTGACCTGAGCCAACAAGGAGAGTCAGATGCTTAACCAACTGAACCCCAAGCGACCTTTCTTTCTTCTGTTTAATATAGTTGCTGACCAATCCAGGCCTCCAGCTTTACTGGTATATATGAAATTATATAAAGAGTAATTAGACAAAGTAAAGCTGATGCCATTCTATAACAACCTTTGGGTTTATATTATAAATCCTGCACAACTGAATCTTAATTGCTTCAGTTTATGAGTTGTGGAATACAAATGAACACTATATAGTAACAGCAGCATATAATTTAAATTATGCAAAAATTTTTTGAAGAAAATTCTTCTAAAAGTGCACATAAGTTAAGAGCATATGAAATCTATAAAAAGTTGTCCACAGCCGAATAAGCAAAGACACCTGTGAATAAAACAATGTTTGATATAGATGCTTTTTTTCTATATGTAATATCTTTATGTTGAAGGGTTTACAAAAATATGTAATGCTACAAGTCACTGATCATGAGTAACAGGCAAGACACAAAGGATGGAGTGGAGGTGAAAATGAGGAACAAATAAAAACAGACCTTTAAGTGGAATTGTTCATATAAGAAAATTATCAAACGGGAGGTAATTTCAAAACGTGACTTTACCAGGTAGCATTTCTAAGTGTACCACATGAGATGATTGATCACCTGTTTATGTAAATTACGTCATGAAACAAGCAATAAAGGCTATTTATTATGATCTTGAAAGTGGTTGATAGTGGATGAATTATTTATACTCATGTTAAAAGCAATAATCTTGATTTTTAAGGGGTGTAATGACCTCCTGAAACTATCCCTCAGTAGATTTTCTAGAGGTGTCTCCCTGACAAAAGCTCAGCCAAAGAGCTAATCTCTATCAAAGTGTATGGAATATTTACTGTTTCATTTTCAGCAAGTTTCAAGTTCTGCTTGAAAGTTTATAAGATGACGCCTATCAGAATAAAATATTAAACAGTACAATTAATTGAATCCTACAAGTAAAAAGCTAGATCACTATATTTTTCTTTCTTAATAATTGATTTTTATAGATCATTTTATTTACGTCCTTGTAAGTGGAATAACACTCTCAAGATCTTCTTGTAAGACCCATAGCCACCAATTTAACTGCAGTTTATAACTAATTAGCCCACCTGCAGGGGGCTGGTTAAATTTAACCAGAAGTAATTTCCTAACTGGCATAGCCTTGAATAAAAAAAAAAAAAAAAATATATATATATATATATATATATATATATATATATATATCTACCAGGGGCGACTGGGTGGCTCTGTTGGTTAAACATCTGACTTCGGATCAGGTCATGATCTGACGGTTGTGAGTTCAAGTCCTGCTTAGGGTAGGTGAGCTGGTAAGCTGGTGCCCCACTTTGGGTGAGCTCAAGATCTGCATTTGGTGAGCACAAGCCCTGCTTCAGGTTAACATGAGCCCTACTTCGGGTGAACCCTGCTTCTCTCTGTCTCTCTCTCTCTGCCACTCAGGGGATTTTCTGTCTCTCTGCCCCATGCTCACTTGTGCCCTCTCTCTCTCTCTCAAAAAAAAAATCTAATAGCATTTGTAAAAGAGTATAAGCTTAAAAATATTTTCATTAAATTTTACAAAATATAAAATATAAATTTTGATCTTCTGCTTTGAAGTTTGATAGTGTGTGTTGTACAATGAACATGCCAACAGAGAACATTTGCTTATCAAGCAAGTGTATGCAAAAGCTTTGGGATGGGTCCGGCTCTAGGTAACGCTGTAAAGTAGTTAATGCTTGTGTTCAGTATTTCTTTCTCTCTTCCTGACATAACCCACATATCAAAAGATACATGGAGCCTGGGCAGAGCTTCCCAAAATTGCTGGTGGGAAATGTGCCACACATAAGCAAAGCTCAGTAGCCTGCCTCTCCCATGAGCATCTCAGGCAACAATTATAACACTGCTGGCCATTCTGTCTCCAACCACTCTTGCACTTAGCAAGCCCAAGGAACATACTTGGCTTAGATGTGTCTAGGTTACAAGATATGTTTATTTGTTACCAGGAAGTTAATTGTTCTCACTGTAGAATTCAGTAAATCAATTATTGATGTAGCAATAACCAAGAAATAAGCAAAGTCTTAACAACTCTACTTTATCAAGGGAAGTAAACATTAGGATAAACCCCAAGTTAGATTGCTGGAACATATAATTATGGTTAAGGGCACTTAAAGTCACAAGACCAGTTTTTAAATACAGTTGACTCTTGAATAGCATGGGTTTGAACTGCACAGGTCTATTTATATGCACATTTTTACAGTATAGACTATAAATGTCTTTTCTCTTATGATTTGCTTAATAACATTTTCTTTAGTGTACTTTACTATAAGAATGCAGTGTGTAATATATACAACTTACAAAATATGTGTTTATTGGCTGTTTATGTCACTGGCAAAGCTTCCAGTCAGCAGTAGGCTATTAGTAGTTAAGTTCTTGGGGAGTCAAAAGTTAAGAAGTGATTTTTCAGTTGTGTGGGTCCAGGGTCAATGCCTCTAACCCCTGCATTGTTTAAGGGTCAACTGTATTCAGGGTGCCTGGGTGGCCTAGTTGGTTGAGGGTCGGAATCCTGATTTTAGCTCAGGTCATGAGCCTAGGGTCTTGGGATAGAGCCCTGTATTGGGCTCCATGCCTGCTTGGGATTCTTGCTCTCTCTCCCTCTGCCCTTCTCCCCAACTCGTGTGTGCACTCTCTCTCTCTATCAAAAAAAAAAAAAAAGTCAGCTGTACTTATTGAATGTCCTATACATTTAGCAGTCTTATCAGTGGAAGGTACAGCCCAGAAAATCAATAGATTTGGAATTATTGAAGAGACATAAATAGCACCAGCACTTTGAATGTATTCAGACTCAGATCAGGCAGGATTCTGGGTAACCCATTTATCCTGCACCAATATTTCATCAGTGCCTTTTTATCTATAGATTCTCTCTTTTTGATGTTGTCTAGATGGCTGTAGGTATGGATGCTCTTGATGTTGGTGGAAAATGGTGTCATACATCAGCAAGATTTAACTGCCTAGCATTTATATCACCTCACTGAGTGAGGTCTATTTTTTATTGTTGGCAATGGTAACATAATATAAAGCAGTAGTTGGAAAATTAGTGTAAGATGCTTCTGGAACAACTGATTGATGAAATCATATGTGAACAAGCAGAGACTCAATAAATCTGTTCAGGTCATTCGTAACCTGGGGAGATACTAAGTGAAATATCTGGAAGTTGTAACCGTGCAACTTTCCTTTAAGTGGTTCTTGCTGTAAATAAGACCTTGTTTCTGTTTGTGTTGGAGCTATAGTGTCCATTTCCCACGAAGTCCCTATAGTAATATCTCATAATGAAAGAATTAATAAATGACAGTATTGAAGTGCCCACCATGATTTCAATAGATGAAAACTGTGTTTGCTAAATTCTGATCATCTGAAATGGGAAGTGACTTCCTTCCTGCTCACATGGCTGTTCTCCTGAAATGCTGCAGCTGCCAGAGAATGTGTATCCGATAAATCCTGGAATTCTCTATTGCTGCATAATGAAGATCACATGGTATCAACTGTGGCAAATGTTTACATTATAAAGACATGTATTTTCAGGGTGCCTGGCTGGATCAGTTGGTAGAGCATTGTTGTGAGTTCAAGACGCACGTTGAGTGTATAGCCTAATTTCAAAAAAAAAAAAAAAAAGGAAAAAAATGCATGTACTTTCTTGTTAATCTCCAAACAGAGCAGGCATTGGTCTGTCTTGAATATTTCTGTAGTTATTATGGCCATAAACATGGGTCATGATTTTCTGCCTATTTATCATAGAAGACATGAGACTTGTTTTATTCAAGTGTAGTTGATACACCATCCTATGTTAGTTGCAGGTGTACAATTTTGTAATTTGACAAGTTTATACACTATGCTGCGTTAACTACTAGTGTAATTACCATCTGTCCTGTTCCATCACTATTACAGTATCACTGACTATCTTTATACTATGACTTTTATTCCCATGACTTATCCATTGGCTGTATCTCCCTCTCCCCTCCACCCGTTTTGCCCAATCCCACATTCCCCTTCCCTTCCGGAAACCATCAATTAGTTCTCTGTATTTATAGGTCTGATTCTGCTTTTTGTTCTTTTTTTTAAAAATTCCACTTATGAATGAAATCATATGGTATTTGTTCTTTTTAATATGTGATGTGAAATGGAAGTGCCATTTATGAGTCTACCTTCCAGCCATTTTAATTGTCAAATTACGTGTGGTCAAGAAACATAGTTTAAGGCCTTCACTGACAACAGTATGTAGATATAGATAGATTGGGAAGGATTTTGACCTTTCTCTTAGATCTCTGGGTTGGAGAGCTGGGAATATGTATTTCTTTTGCATGTCCTTCCAAATTATCCTTATGTAGACTCTCCATGGGTTTTCATTTGGGAACCACTGGTGAAGGAGATCATTAGAATTGTTATTCTCAGGAAGATTCCTCTATATATGCAATGGTAACTTTCCCAGAGCAATATTCTGCTTTTGAAATTCTAAATTTTTAATAATGACTGATAAGTGTACCCCCATAAAATAACAAAGTTTGATTCAGGTGAGCTGTGTTTTATGCTAAAGTTGTACAGACTCTGAAACCCCATCCATTCTTTTTATGGTCTTCTGTTTTCTAAGTTTTAGGATAAGATTAAAGCCACTCCCATATTATTTAGTCATGAAACAGAATGATTAAAACCAACTATCCATTTATTAGAAATGCACACTCCAAACTCAGCATCTAAGATGTGAGAACCTTTGAAAAGGCATCAGTTTAATCTTTATAGCATTTAAAACTACATTTTCACTCACACTATTGGTGTTAATAATATTTAATTAAATTTTGTGTTGACAACGATAACAGAAAATACTGTATATACAATGAGGGACAACTGAGGCACCCTTAGTAAACCTGTAACTCAGTGGAATTAGCAGAAATACCTGGGTATGATAGCAAGAAACATGCCAGCCAGAAGTGTTGAGCAGTTTTTTAGGCAGAAAAATATGTTAATCCAGGAAGTAAAATATGTTAATCCAGGAAGTAAAATGAGTATTGGTCAGTTAAAATATCAAGTATTTGATTATACATTTTGCTTAGGTTTCCGCTGAGAAGGAAATATAACACTGTAATAATTTTCTCTTTATCTCTCTGGCTATTGTTAATATTTCGTGAAAGCTATCAGCAGTCACTGGGTTATCCAAGGACTATAGGCCATACTCAATTTATTATTCCCTCTACCCTAATGCACGCTTATTCTACATAACCAATCTCTTTCAACTCCTTAGCCTACCCCTTTTTTCCATCTCCACTAATGATTCTTGATTTAGAATCTCATGTTATTGGAAGTTTTGCCTTTTTTTCTAAACATCTTCCACACTGCTGTAAGAGTGCTCTAAGACACATGACTAAGCATGTCACACTTATACACCAAGTCTATGTCTTCCTGTCAGCCATAAGGAAGAAGTACAAAAAGCTTAGCACATTATATAGATCCTATTGTGATACAATTTAATTTCCTCTGTAGCCTTCTTTCCTGCTTTTCCTTTCATACTGTTTTCTCCAACCTTAATGAGCTAATGAACTTCCCTATATGCCCTCATGCCTTCTTTCATCTCTAAGCTCCCTTGGCCTGAAGAGATACCCAGCATACCCATATAATCCTCTAGTTTACTTTTATTTATTTCTACTATTTTTCATATTGGGGGCACAGTGCGGTATAACCACTTTTAAAAAGTTTCCCCTGATATTCCCAGTCTGAATTAGGCACATGCACATGAAATTCTAGAGATTTACTGTTATGCATTTTACTTGTCAGTGCATTAGGCTGGAAACTAGCTCCTTGTAGGCAGGGGTTGAGATGTATTTATCCTTATTTCCATAATGCCTAACATAGGACCTGTGGTCATATACAGATTATAGGACCATAATTCCTGAGAACATATACACATTTTAGGGACCCATAAAGGCCTGGGATAAGTGAAAATGAGAGCAATTGGAAGAGTCAGTGAAGTTGACATCTCTGTGCAGATGAAAAGCAAGAGTAGAAGAGGTGATAGGGGATGTCTGAAACACTGGAGAAGTATAGTCAGAACATAAGAAATTGATCCTAGGTGCTTAGAGGTGAAGAAATTTGGGGAGAAATACTTGAAGCTGTATCTTAGGGAATGGAATGGGTAACAGAGCCCAGTAACCAGATTCAGTGCTAGCAATAAACTCTGGGAACTGCATTGGGACAGAATTTGGGACTAAATGGAAGACTGAGTAAGAGGCTGATAGTCTGTGGATGACAGACTTAAAAGATGCAGAGATACAGCTAGATGCCACAATCTTTAACAAAGATATTTTTGCACCAGGAATAAGGAGTAAGTTTGGAATGTGATACAAGATAAATTGATAGTCGTATTGTAATGTGATCTGAGGCTCATTAAACAGAGGTGTTGATAGCAACCTACACTTTGCTCGCTGACAATACATTTTTCATGTCTTGAAAACTGCAATTGAAGACACAATCAATTTCACCCAGTAGCTGTGAGGGTCTACTCAGCTGTGGACAGAGGTTGCTGATACCTCTGATCGGATGTTATTGGTATTCTCTGAGGCATGGGAAATTGGCCTCACATGGCCAAGTGATGTAGCTGGCATGCATTAGCCAGGTGATAATGATATTATAATCATAATAATTTACATATAACAGATTTTACATGCATTACCCTATAGAAATCACTTCAAATACATTATTACTGTATATTGTTTTCCTTTACTGTATTTGTCTTTTCTTGTTATTGAACTATCATACCTGCTGACTTCAGAAAATGTCTTTTCCTAACACTATTCAATCATCTCCTTCCCTTTGTCAAAACTTTTTTAAGTCTTGGGATGTCAAACAGAATATTCCTGACAAGCCTCATCAGCTTCCAGTCACTGATTCACCTTTGTGATCTCACCCTTCCCTTTCTCAATTTAACAGAGCTTTCAAATATGTTTTCCAGCCAAGTAGACTTGTTTGTATGGTTTTGCATTTCTTCCTGGTGCCTTTAAAACCATTTATTCATGTTCACATCGATTTCTATCAGATTAATGAATTACTCAAGGTAAAGAAAATGGTACAAGATGGCTAATATCTTTCAAATTCCAGGTAGTGTTCTAAGTGTCCTGCAAGCATAAACCAGTATAATACCAGCTCATAAGAGAGGCACAAACTGATGTGTATGTAAAACTAAGGCACAGCTACTAAAAAGACGAGCTAAAAATTTCAATCCAGAACCTATGCTTTCAACTATCATTTCAGTGTTCTCTAAATCATACTCTACTATCCTGTTACTTCAAATATCAACTATGTCACTGATCACCTGAGTGTTATTACAACTTACTCTCTATGTGACTCAATTTTATTCTCTGTAAAATTATAAAATCAGCATATACCTCATAAATTTATTGTGAGGATTGCATGAAATAACACATGTAAAGGCTTTAGAAGGAATTGGAAGATGGTAAGCTCTTTTCTCAGTAGTATGTCAATGTTGTATATGGTGATGTTAAGTGAGTTTTGGCTCAACAAATAAATGTAATGTTTAGAATTCAATGTATTATTAATATAATTATTAATAAATGCATTTATTTCACTATTCACTGATATTCATTTTATTTTTTGTGTTTTTCTTTTTTCTTTTCTTTTTTTGTCCAGAGACTTCTTAAAATCTTATCAATAGTGTATACATTTCTTAAGTTGATGGAAGGATTTATAAAGGCATTTTGTGTTATGCTTTCCTTAGTAAATGCTAAATTTAATCATGCAGGAGAAAGAGATTTCTGTTCTTGTTGGTATAATGGTTTAATATGCACCTGTACTCCCTGTGTGGTGGTTCTGATTTAATTGGTGTTTAGAATAAAGCTCACTTCTTATTATTTGCTTTAATAATTGAAAATTTTGTTTTAATACTTTCTATACATATATTGTGCTTTTCTTTATTTCCTTAATTCTTTTACTGTTTCATAATCATGACATTTGAAATCTCATAAGATGTTATTTGAGGGCTTGCTGGAAATGTCATTTACATATTAATGGCTCAAGTTTGTAGCATCTTTAAAGCATAATAGGAGATAGAATTCATGGGAGAGTAATAAACATGTCTCTTTAGGGTATGTATTGGTGATTGGTATGACTTTGCTCCCAGTGGGCAGTCAACAATGCAGCAATATGATTGTGTACAAAGATAAAAATAATAAGTAAAAACAAACAAAAAACTCCTTTCACCTTTAACACAGAATTATTTTTATTATTTTTTTTCAGAATCTAAAGTCTGTGAATGTTAGATATGTGACCTCTTCATTTGGCTTTACAAGTGGCATAAACTGACAGGATTTTCAGAACATACCTAGGTGAATAATGTGAATCCAGAAGAACATTGGTTAGACACTCCTTTAGAAAGTGCTCTCATTGAGCAGTATCAAGCAAAGAATCCCCGTTGGGTATTCTTTCCCACTTCTTACTGTGAAAGTAGCTCTGGATGTACAGCTAGAAAGTTAAGTGGATATAGATAACACACGACCTGCAAAGGGAGATAGTTTAAAAAAAAAAGTGCTAAATTTAATCCGAAGGAATGCCAAACATAAAAACAATAAGCTTTCCATATGTTCTTTTCCTCATGGGGGCTACTTTCAAGATGGCTTAAATGCATTAGAATTCTATAAATAATTACAAAACTCTTCTCTAGTGATAACCAAGCAAGCTACATGTTCTTGCTCTGTGAGCCCAAGCACAAAAACACATGGTTTCTTTTGGATATCACAAAGGCAGTGTTTACCAGGTAATCAGTTTGTTTCCTCCATGATGTTCATATGTCTTTATCATGATTTAGAAAGGGACTACTCAGATAAAGTCCACTTGTTGTGTAAAGTCTCTCACAATCTCACAACCTGAGTGCTTTAGTCTGCCTCTAGTATGAATGCAAAAATCAGGATCTTTGCCTAGTTAGGAAAAGAAGAAAACATATTCCCATTTCCAACTTAATCTAATCAGAAAATTGGACAGATTTATCCTTCAATATATTATGTAATTCTAGTAATAGCAGAATACAAGTAAAAGATTGCAGGTAAACTCACAGAGAAGCAAGTAGAAATTATTTTTAAGACTAAGATTTATAAAAGATTTCTGGTATTAATGATAAGGACCTCAAAGATTATATAAAATGTGTAATTGTGAATTTAAGTTGGGGAGAGATAGCTAGATTTCCATTGCTATAGAAGTTCAAGTGTCAGATAAATACATTTGGTCAAAAAGTCTTCTAGGAATGATATTGGAAGCAATGTTGGTGATTTTGAGAGAGAGCCATGGAGAGGGGTTGAGATGTCAGAACACAGAAGATAGATAAGTATCCCATGTTTGAAAAAGAAGCAAATGGTGAATTCCAAATGTCAATGAGCTTCTTATTGATCCTGAGCACAATTTCAGGAAGGTCCATTAAATGAGTGTTTTGAGAACACTTAGGATAAAAGGCTGGCAGTAGATTTTCACTAAGAATGAGTCACTAAGTGATTCAGTAAGACCTGACTGATGGAAAAAAATGTAGGCTTTAGACATAGACCATTTGGATATTTCCATGGTAGAGTTACTGTTGGGCTACCACTGCCCTTAGCCTCTGCCCACAGCTTCTCCCAGCAAGGATTTCTGAAAAAAGGCTGGTTGTTCTGTGATCTAGAAATTTATGTTGGTTGGCAAATAAATAAGTAAATAAATAAATAAATAAATAAACAAACAAACTATCCTTTAGGCTGCTTTATGCTCAATTATTAGATCATATGAATGTGCCTTTAACAGGAAGCACAGAAAGCCCATACTGCAGACACTATTAAAGAGATGAACTTCTTTCATTCTCTTCTGTTTAATGTCCTTCAAAAGACCTGTTATCTAACGTCAGCTATTAGCCTGCCAATTACTTGAAAATAGGAACTATATATATTTTTTTGTTTCAAAGGCTTATCAAGTGTTTTTCATATTATGGGAGCTAGCTTTTTAATTATATAATTGCTAATTAATAAGAGAGTGCATAATGTTATAAACCATAGAAGACACACTTGTTACTTACATAAGAGACATTCTCAATTTCTCTGGTTAATAGAATTCCCATTTCATACAGGAATTGGACACTGTGTTCTTTAGTAGGCCCTCCTCAGCCCTAGAATGAATAAGGATAAATCTAAGCCAATGGTTTTCAGTTCTCTCTGATCCAATGCCTCTAAATCATAACACATTCTTGAATGGTCCCTTCACTACACTAAAATGTTAGTGAAAAATATAATGTACATATTTGAGTCCTTAAGAAATGAATATAATGCCACAAGTAATATAAAGGAGAAATGATTTGAAATAAATGTATAATAAAGAATAAATGTAGTTATATCAAAGTATTTACATATGTAAATACTATGGAAGGTAATACAATTTTTATGTGTGTGCTCGTATCTTGAATCATTGTAAATGCAAAGCTACAATATGGTAATGTGTGTGAGTTTTATTGGACAAGTCAAATACTGGAACTGCCCCTCCCATTGTTGACATCATTGATCTGGACTGGCAAATACCATTGGTATCTTCTATTTGCCTCCATCCCCAGTTCTGCACAGTTTTACCCTGTTTCTGTCCAAGTAGAATGACCTAAATTGAATGTATCAGTAGGCTACTTTGCCCTTTGGCTTTTGTTTATGTTTAAGAGTTTAGAGGAGGGGTGGCTCAGTTGGTTGAGTGTCTGACTTTGGCTAGGGTCATAATCTCGCGGTTTGTGGGTTCAAGACCCGTGTCGGGCTCTATGCTGACAGCTTGCTTAGAGCCGGGAGCCTGCTCTCGATTCTGTCTCCCTTTCTCTCTGCCCCACTCACACTCTGGCTCTGTCTCTCTCAAAAATAAATAAACATTAAAAAAATATAAAAAGAAGAGTTTAGAGGGAAGGAAGAGAGAAGGGTCAGGGATTATTCCCCAAGATCCCTCCCTAGTAGGTCTTCCTGGCCAATCTGTGTCTCTCATAAGAAGTTCAGTGTTCCCTTCTCCTCTTCGTTTTTTTAAATTTTTTTTCATGTTTATTTTTTATTTTATTTATTTTTTTAATATATGAAATTTATTGTCACATTGGTGGATGGAACTGGAGAGTGTCATGCTAAGTGAAATAAGCCATACAGAGAGGGACAGATACCATATGTTTTCACTCTTATGTGGATCCTGAGAATCTTAACAGAAATCCGTGGGGGAGGGGAAGGGGAAAAAAAAAAAGAGGTTAGAGTGGGAGAGAGAGCCAAAGCATGGGAGACCCTTCTTCTGTTAAGATGGTTTCTCCTCCATGATTTTCTCTGCTGCTACTAACCCAGAGTTGCAGGGCTGCTCACTGTGGTTTATACAATCCTATCCCCAATACCTTTGTAAGTAGTCTTTTATAAATAAACCTTTGTCAAATTATTTTGAGAATGGTTTCTTTTCATCCTTTCTTTTTTTCTTTTTTCTTGTACTTATGGGAGTACACCTATCTCTTTGAGATAATGATTTCATTCAGGATCATGTAAGTTGAACAGAAACATTTTGCCTTACCCCACAATATCATTTCTTTCCTTTTACCTGCAAAATTATCTCGTGATAATTACTTTAAAGATCAATTTTAATGTTAGAAAAGCATTTTGTACAACATCACATAATACATGCCATATTAGATTATATTAACTATATAAGCACTGTTTAAATCTATGATATTCTTTAGTACTAACAGTGAAACAAAACATATTTACCTGCAATAATAGACTCCTGATGATTTTTAATTTTGGGAAAAGTTATGGGTCTTAAACTTCCTCTGAATTTTCAATTTTAGATGCTAAGATTATGGAATCTCAAGAGGAAAATGAATCAGTGTCTGATTCTATTCTGGGAATCACGATTTGATCACCCATCCAACAATGTGTGTTAACTTTTCTTCACACTGCACACAGACATTATGCCAGGTTGACTATTCTTGGAAAAGGTGCATTTTTAGTAACATCTTCATGAAATGGTCAGTCTCGTTACACCTGTGTATTTTCTAATTCCTTATATATTTTCTGCTATCAATAAGTGTCATCCAAGAGACGAACAAGCAGGAAAAATTAGAAAAGAACCTTCATCTAATTAAGTAACTAGCTCCCCTATCTCTTAAGAATTTTTGTTTTCAAATAACTCTCACTTTCCTTCATTTTCAAGCTTTATTTTTCTTTATCCTTTCCAACACCAGACTTTCCTGTTTGTTTTCTCTACCTTTTTAAAATAGACACGTACAGTAAGGAAAGAAATAACTATGACATTTCCAATGCAGCTACATATTTTGTATTGCTACAGAAAAGAAAGTATTATCTGCTTATAAAAAAAAACAATAAAAATATGAACCAAGAAAGCACAGAAGGTAGTAACCACATTTAGTTGTTTATCATGGAATCATCTTTATAATCCATCTGTTTCAACTCCACAGAGCAAATTAAGAATAATTAGGAGGTTTCTCCTTATTTTATAGATTTGAGCTTGAAAGCTTGCAAGTCCAGTACAACACAAATATTATTTACTTTTTTTGGTATTTGGATTTTCAGTTTGGGTAAATGGCTGCCAGATGGATGATGGAGGCTTGTGGGACATACAGATGGTTTTTCTACAGCTTTGATGATGTCAATATTATATTTTCCACTCTCTTTTTATTAAAAAAGCATACTTCATGAAAAAGATTATTATAACAAATAATAAATAAAATGAATAATATTTAAACGAATACTAAATTTAAAAGAGATATATTAAGAAGCTATGTATTAAAAATTCCTGTGTGAAATTAATTACCGCTGTTGTCTTCAAGTATTTTTAGCTTCTTTAAAAGTAACCCTAGCTCTATCACAGTTTCTGGCCCTGATGATATAAATTTGAAGCTTGAAAAAAAATATTTGCCTACATATCAGCTTTTTTATATGCCAGATTCCTTTTTTCAGGCACATGATGGCAGCAAGTCAGGTAGTCAGAAACTCCAGTCTCTCGTATGGTCTTGTTGGTTATAACTGAAGTTGACGCTGATGAGGACTCTACTGAGATGCATGATTGGGCAGGTGGCCTGAAAGCTGACCTGCTAGGAGGTTGCCTTGATATGTAACTCAACAAGGAGAGAGAGGGTTAGTTGTTAACAATTTTGCACTGTGGGTTGTTATGAGTCGAGCTTCCAACACCATCAAGTACCTTAAGATGAAGAAAAAAAGGATGATGAGTTGAGCGTTTAACTTTCTTGGCTTGGTACTTAGATTAGGGAATTTGGAGATAAACAGTTTCCTCTACCTAACTCAGGGCTAATTTGGGACATGGAATCAATGGAAAATGGTGCTGAGATCCAGCGGAAATATCCATTTGAGCATAGGAGATAGTCGTTCTAGTCCAAGTGATGTTCCTTTCTCCTTAGCATCTACAGCATGACTTCTTGCTGTTTGTCTCTGTGTGAGTAAATGTTAGAGGACATTGCCCATGAGGACAAGTTGGTTACACTGAGGATACACTGATAGAGGTTCTATCAGAAGTGCAAAATAAATCGAGAGCCACAAAATTGCCTGTGTGTGGACCATGGGAGAGGGCTGTGGAAGGCAAAGGAAGAGGAGCCAAGAGGCCAAATAACCTTTCTGCTTTCTCTACCTTGTGAGAGTGAAATTGTCAGCAATACTTATCAATAATTAATTAGAGGCTTTTTAAAAAGTAAGACTTCTAATAGGTACCTTAATAGCTGAAGTCCCTCCTTAGTACTACACTGACCTGTGGACAGATTTTAGTCATCATCAATTATTCAACAAATAGCTAAGTTGAAGGCATAGTCCTAAACTATGCAAGAATTAAATCAAACAAACAAATCAAGGGCATTCTCTGACCTTATTAGGACATTAAAACCCTAGCTGCTAAGTGAGAAAAGTAGGGATAGATTCAAAGTCCTATACCTGGTTCCAGTTATAACTGGGACTCTGCTAATTTGTTGCTTTGTTCTCGTTCTGGTGACCTGTCTATCATTTGGCATACTACCTACCCCTGTCAGGGCCAACCCACCTGCAGGTGAACTTCCCTCACCCTTACTACCTATCTAGATCTTTGACTGTTTCTTTTTTAATGTCTGGTTAATTTACAGCTGCAACAGAATGTGATTTGACACCTGAGACTCTGAGGATATGTAATGGACACAAGTGTCTTGACTCAAAGACCTTTTGGGGAAGGAATTTAATAGCCAAATTTAAAATTTTTCTATGTTCTTCACACCTCTGAGACTGAACATATTGTTTAATTTCTACATCAGTGATATTCTAACGTGATTCATGCACATCAATTCTGGTGTGAGTTTATTATCCTTCTCCGATAACAAGTAATATATTCCTTACTTAAACTCAGTATAAATATAAATTCCATATGGTATATAAAGCTATCTTTTTGAATTATGACTGTAGAATATATCAAATTGTGTGGGTTTCAGGATAGTCAGGATAATTTTCAAGCATTTAAAAATTTTTAGGCAAGTGTTCCTTTTGTTTCCGTTTATACGACTTTAACTTGTAAGTTACCACTTACTAGTTGGATCACTAGCTTAATTCGGCATGCCAACATTTATTTCCTATTTATCGAATCATCTAGATGTTTTCTCAAAGTCCTCCTACAGATTTTTGAAAATAAAAGAGAAGTAACAATTTAAGAATTGTGTCTAAAAACAGAATCATATAGTAAGAGAGGCTGTATATTCCTTGCAGGTGTCCAGAATGGATGCATTTCTTTTTCTGTGTTGTAGCTTGTCATTAAAAAATAGTTTCTCAACCGTGATTTTCATTAAAAGTGTCTTATAAAGTGGGTTTAGGCAGCAAATGAGTATATGCCATCATGTATAGTTTATCAGAAGGTACCATCAACAAACTTGGATGTATATTCCTAATTGTAGAACATTTCTCCAGCAGCCGGGAGTTTTGAGATTGGAGCAAAATCTAATTTGGTATGTTTTCACCCATAATGATAAGCCAATTTTGGTATTTCAACCGTAAAATATAAAATCCAGAATAGTCCAGAAATTGGACAACTTCTGTCCCTCAATAATGTGTATCACTTTCAAGATACTTAGAGTCAACTGCCTTAAACACCAAAACAATAGCAATCTCCCAGCAGACCTGCCTATCTCAGTTGGAAGCTTCTTTAGAAGGCCGAACCCTTGAACCTCTAGATATTGTTTTTCAAGTCACTTTAAGTAATAATAGGTAAATGTCTGGTTTAAATACACATAGGATTCAGCATCAGTCTTTTATCTCTACCATTGCCTTTTTGAGTAATAATTGGTGGCAGCAATGATGGTCTCGTGGGGGCAAATGGTTCACTAGGCTTTTTACTTCCAAAGGTCCTCTTGGTACTTCGTTACCAGGGTAGTCTTATGATAATGCCCATAACTGGCTGTCCAATTGCTTACTTTCATTTTTTTTTATTAAAGACAATTTTAAATGTAGAGGTTTTATGCTTTTGATTTACACATATGCTCTATTTATAAAATCATGCTTTGAATATTTTTTCCTTTGATAACATAGATATTCAAGCTACTCAGGTTATGTTTTTTTGTCACAAAAATACTCAAGTATAGCAATGTATCAAAAGATGCCTAAAAAATGCCTGATAGAGGGGCATCTGGGTGGCTCAGTCATTTAAGTGTTCGACTTCAGCTCAGGTCATGATCTCACAGTTGGTGGGTTCCAGCCCCACATCAGGCTCTGTGCTAACAGCTCAGCGCCTAGAGCCTGCTTTGAATTCTGTGTCTCCCTCCCTCTCTCTCTCTCTCTCTCTCTGCCCCTCCCCTGCTCATGCTCTGTGTCTCAAAAATAAATAAATGTTAATTTTTTTAAATGCCTGATATAATATTTATTCTTATAACCCTTGAATTCTTTCCATCTAGATGTTTAATTCACCTCTGGATAATTGTACATAACTATAATGGCTCTTGCTGCTAGTCAGAAACACTTGTGTCGTTAACATTGATAAAGCTTATTGTAAGTCAAAATATGTTTGAGTAGAAATAGTATTGTGTAAATATTGCCCTTATTATCCCTGATTTTCCAAAGAATTGAAGATTCTTAAATCTGTCTATATTGTTCAACTTTGGATCATAGGAACATCTCATTATAATAAGCCAAGGGCCTATTTGATAATTAATGAGAATAAATTTAACACTTACCAATAACTGCTTAGGACACAGCTAATTTATAATAGGGTTTTGAAGTGCAAATTACACATTTCTATTTAAGTAGAGGAAAATATGTACACTATCAATTTACGCTCCATATACACAACTAACTTCAATCTGTCCCTAAGAAAGATTTAATTTTGCAGGTCTGATCCACAAAATAAGGTGCTAATAAGCTACATCTTTATTCTCACTTTTAAGTGCTTTCTTTTTAATTACAGAACAACAGTACTACAGTTTGTATGGAAATAAAAACCTATTTCACAGTCAAGTTCTTTAAGGAGATCACTTACTTTCAATCATTTATTTGGGATATATATACTTTTATAGTAGGGAAAGGAATTCATAAACTTTGGTCAAATTATGTAACCTTCCTTTAAGATAGCTCAAAATTCCATTTCCCTTGTTATATAGCTAGTTTTCATGGATTCACAAGAAATATGCTATGCTTTTTCATTAATAATTATAATGCATATCTATAAATTTTAAAACATAAATAGTTTCACTTGGAAAGAACATAATGAATTATCAAAGTGATTTTATTGGTTCCCAGATTTCCAGAGAAGACATAAACACACTTATGAAAATTTCCCAGTCCTTAAGTCCATTTAAGGTCTATTTCATACGCCCTTGAGTTCTTCAGATGTTATTGCCAGTAAAAGGACAGCACCTGATAATAAAACCATTGTCTCACATTCTTCTTAAGTGTACACAGAATACTGTCTCTATCTGGGCGGAACACTGTCTGTCTCCTAGTTTGTGTGAGTGTGGGGAGAAAATGTTTGCTAATTTTGCTTCCTATAAAGTATGTTCTCAATAATTGAAGATTCATCAGCAAACTTTTATTTTCATACTAGTGTCTTGCAATTGCCAGCTGGCTTCTATTTAGATGGTAGTGACATTGTGACTTATGGTCTTTGTTCATGGTTCCTGGCCTATAGCGCCCAAAACCCTTGGAATTTCCTGAGCAGTAAGAGCCATGAGAGCATTTTTTTGTCATATTTAGTCTCTTGTCCTCTGTCCCTGAAATTTCTTCAGAGCTATAAAGGTGAGATGAATGCTGTCTTATTCATAGTAAGTACCTTTCAGCTATACCTGAGTTTGCTAATGAGGTGACTTTTAGGAATCCCCTAAAGATGTGGGGTTGGGGTTGCTGGCAGGCAGGGGAAACCACCATGAATAGTCCCTTTCCTTCATTTTTAGTGAGGTAGAATCAGTCACCAACGGCCAGTGATTTAATCAATCATGCCTACATAATGAAGCCTCCACTAACTACAATGGATGGGATTCATAGAGCTTCTGGGCTGCTTAACAAGTGGTGATTTGGGGAGAATAGTGCACTCAGGGCATAGAAGCTCCACATGTTTTCCCATACCTTACCCTCTGCATCCTTTGCTTTTTTTTTTTTTTTTTCTGGCTGTTGATTTGTATCCTTTAATCCTTTGTAATAAACCTGTAGTTAAGGGGATAAATTGGTTTCCTGAGTTCTGTGAGCTGCTCTAGCAAATTAAGTGATCCTGAGTAGGGGGTCGTGGGAACCTTCGATTAATAGCCTAGGTAGAAGCATAGGTAGCTTGAGATTGGCATCTGAAGTTGGGGGGGGGCAGCCTTGTGAGACTGATAGGTAAATATCCAGGTGGATAGTGTCAGAATTGAGTGAAATTTTAGGACACTCAGCTAGTATCAGAGAATTGCTTGGTGTTGGGGGAAAAGCCTCACATATCAGGACTGGGCGCAGAATCATTAGATGTTGAATTGTAAAGGAAGAAAGCTAACATTTATACAATTTGACTATGTTCCAGAAATTGTACTGGTACCTTTTCTTCTATTTATCACACTCATTTTTCCAACTAATGTAATTGCTTTCATGCTCTGAAAGAGTTCATAACTTGCTGTAGATTTCGTAGCTTATGAGAGGAAGAAACCACAGCAGAACTCAGGGCTGTCATAATCCAAAGTTCACATGCTTTTGTATTTTCATACTGAACAGAGAAGAGAGAAATTAGACGCTTCTGCTCCCAAGGAACCAAATTTTTCAATCGGAGAAATGAATTACCTTTATCCTTTGCAGTTAAAATAGGTAGCAAAACCTCAACTCAATACTAGATTTAAAAGTAATGACATGAGTAGCTAGGATATATGTGATGTAATACAAAGCTGCTAGGAATACCTGACCAAAAATCTCCTTCATGATTCCCAAATCATATGCACAGTTACATTTAATAAGAGTTACATGAATCAATTTCAGCCTCTGAAAACTGAATTATCAAAGGAAGACTAAGATTTTCAACAACAAAGATCTTGTATAAATAGTATGAAAATGATGTTTAACAGAAGATTCTAGTTTAACAGAGAATTCCAGGCAGTTCTGTTTATAAAATATGACAGCAAATAATTATAAAAGTTCTTCTAAACTTTTGTGTAGTATAGTTGCCTGTACTTCCTCCTGAGAATAAAGACAGATTTTCTGTCAAAGCTTCTTCCTACTGTTTTCCAATTTCCATTTCTGGAGAGATCCGAAATGGGCATGACTTAAAGTAGTAACTTTTCAGTTTGTTTGTTTGTTTATTTTTAGGTTTTTATTTAAATTCCCAAGTTAGTTAACATATATTGTAATACTAGTTTTAGGTGTACAATATAGGGATTCTACACTTCCATACAACACCTGATGTTCATCGCAAATGCCTCCTTAATCCCCATCACCTATTTAACCAATGCCCCCACCCATTCCCTTCTGGTAACCATCAGTTTATTCTCTATAGTTTAGAGTCTATTTCTTGATTTTCCTCTTTCTTTCCTCACTATACTTGTTTCTTTTGTTATTTAAACTCCACATATGAATGAAATCATATGGTATTTGTCTTTCTTTGACTGACTTACTTTGCTTAGGATAATACACTCTAGCTCCATCTATGTCATTGCAAATGGAAAGATTTCATTCTTTTTTATGGCTGAGTAATATTCTTTTATATACATATTGTATATATATATATAGTGTGTGTGTGTGTGTGTATATATATATATATATACACTACATATATATACTACATATAGTATATATATATATACACCTATACTATACCTATACCTATACTATACTATACTATACTATACTATATATAGTATACTATATATATACCTCTTCTTTATCGATTCATCAGTTGATGGACACTTGTGTTGTTTCCAAAATTTGGCTATTATAGATGAGGCTGCCATAAATATTGGGATGGACGATGTATCCCTTTGAATTAGTAGTTTTGTATTATTTGGGTAAATACCTAGTACTGCAGTTGCTGGGTCGTAGGGTAGTTCTGTTTTTAACCTTTTGAGGAAATGCCATACTGTTTTCCAGAGTGGCTGCAGCAGTTTGCATTCCCATCAACAGTCAGGAGGGTTCCCCTTTCTCCACATCCTCACCAACACCTGTTGTTTCTTGGGCTGTTGGTTTTAGCCATTCTGACAGATTTGAAGTGATATCTCATTGTAGTTTTGATTTGCATTTCCCTGATGATCAGTGGTATTGAACATCTTTTCATGTGTCTGTTCTGGCCATCTGTCCCTCATCTTTGGAAAAATGTCTATTCATGTCTTCTGCTTATTTTTTAATCAGATTTTTTTTTGAGTTTTGAGTTTTATAAATTCTTTATAGATGTTGTTTACAAACCCTTTATCAGATATGTCATTTGCAAATATCTTCTCCCATTTCATAGGTCGCCTTTTAGTTTTGTTGGTTGTTTCCTTCACTGTGCAGAAGCTTTTTATTTTGATGTAGTCTCAATAGTTTATTTTTACTTTTGATTCCCTTGTTTCTGGAGACATATCTAGAAAGAAGTTGATATGGCTGATTTCAAAGAAGGTTCTGCCTGTGTTCTCTTCTAGGATTTTTGTAGGTTTAGGTCTCACATTTAGGTCTTTAATTCATTTTGAATTTGTTTTTGTGTATGATGTAAGAAAGTGGTTCAGTTTTATGCTTATGTATGTTGCTGTCCAGTTTTTCCAACGTCATTTGTTTTAGAGACTGTCTTTTTTCTATTGGACATTCTTCCTTGCATTGTTGAAGATTAATTGACATCAGTGGACAGATCATCTAAACAGAAGATAAACAAAGAAACAATGGCTTTGAATGACACATTGGACCAGATGGACATTTATATTCAGAACATTCCATCCTAAAACAGTAGAATACACATTTTTTTCCAAGTGCACATAGAATATTCTCCAGAATAGATCACATATTAGGTCACAAAACTGGCCCCAACAAATACAAAAAATTAAAGTCATATCATGAATCTTTTCTGACCACAATGCTATGAAATAGAAATCAACCGCAAGAAAAAATCTGGAAAGATCACAAATATATGGAGGTTAAGCAACATGCTACTAAACAATGAATGGGTTTACCAGGAAATCAAAGAAGAAATAAAACAATACATGGAAACAAATCAAAATCAAAGCACAATTATCCAAAACCTTTGGGATGCAGCAAAAACTGTCAAAAGAGTCAGTTTTTATACATTTTAGATAGGAATAATAAGTTTGTGAGGAATTTACAGGATAAGGAAAACAGATGTTTGGGAACTTCAATTAGTAAGGAGTTCTAAGTGGAATTTGGGCTGAGGTAGTAGATTAGTAAAAAAGTAACAAGGTTCATTTCTATAGCCTAATTAACTTTAATGTCACTTTGGTGCTAAAGGTGTCTTTTCACTTAGTACATGTAAGGTGGTATTTTCATATGGGAGATTTGTTTCCCACTTTCTAGGAGGGTCTGAGTGTCCTTGTCTGGATTCCTTCCCAAGTAGCTTCAATTCAAAATAATCTATATGCCATTGTGGTACATTTGGGGGCAGTCTGCCCTGGGCCCCTGCAACACTAACCAGATCTCCACTCTCTATGTATCAACTGGGTGTCTTACAATTCAATTCAGTTTTGAAACTGTTCCTCAGTGTCCTATTCCACAAGTTAAGGACAATCTCACCAGATACCAGTCACAAGTTTGGGCCTCCAGTACTTGTGACCCACCACCCACCAATTATAAATCAGAGTTCCTACAGCTTCTGGTGTAGGTTTGATAATACCCAGCACCCAGGCTGGTTGTGTCACCCCACCAGTGCCTGGTTGTGTTCACCAACCCAGAAGCTCCCCAAATTCTCATTTTTCTTTTTCCCAGAGGTTTTATCATTTTTACTAGGTAGGTGTAATTGACTGGGTTAATTGCCAATGGCTAATGATTTCATCTGCAGCCCTTCTGCCATCCTCAGAAAGCGGGAATGAAAATTCCAACCTTTAATCCTGTCTAGGTCTTTCTGGTGAATGGCAACCACCCTGAGACTATCTAGGGGCCCCCGGCCACCCTAGTCATCTCATGAGCATAAACTCAGATTCAGTTAAAAGGGAGCTATTATGAATAACAAAAGACGCTTATCGCGCTTGCAATTAAGTGGTTTTAGGAGCTCTGTGCCAAGGTCTGGGGCAAAGACCAGATATATATTTCTTCTATCACATTATCACACTACCCTACCTGTTCACTCTTCTCTACGGGATACATCCTAGACCTAATTACTGAGTACATCATAATTGTCTCAAGTTGTGTAAAAATAAAGATTACTGGGATGTGTCCTTGGAGTTTCTGAATCAGTAAATCTGGGGTAGAGCCTGAGACTATGCAATTCTAGCAATTTTCTAGGTATTGCTGATGCTACTGGTCTACAGACCACACTTCCTGAATAGCCAAGATCTTGTCATTATTTAGAACAGCAACTCCTCTGGGCCCATAATTTCATGTACCCCATTCTCTGATCTCCTTTCCTCCCATACTCTGACTTTAAAACCTTTTAGTCAATCTGGGGCCTCTATTATTTTCTTACCATGTTAACATTGAACCATATTCTTTCGAGGTCCTCTCTTAGCCTGTTTCCTGCCTAAATTCCATGGTCAATCATTCCCTTGCATGTAGCTTCAACGTCCTCATTTCCTTTTCACTTTGTTGAATCAGCTTAGCAAATAATCCTGGCTAGGTCCAAATTTCCATTTAATCATCATTTATTCCTGAGCAACTGGATATATGAAACAAATCACAAAACACACAGTCTTCTCCCACTGCAAATTTGTACTGTGAATCTTAACACTGCCTATTAATCAATCAGTACTGCATATGTCCCAGTCCATTCACCAGCTAATTTGTCTAGATAGCAGTTTTGCATCTTCTCCCATTTTATAGACCTCCAACACTTCCCCAGAAATCAGTCTCTTTTTGGTTGCTACTTCTCTGAGAACAATGGAATCAACCACAAGAGAACTTTCATAACTCCTAAAACTATTTATACCCACTTTACTATGTCTGCACTCACCTAGTCTGCCTTTTCTCTATTATTACACATGAACTACCTGGCCCCTATCTATATACATCTCTGGTGATACTTCGCAAATGAAGAAAAAGAGAATGGACGTAAAGCTAATTTCTTACTATAATATAGCTTAGATCCAAACCCATGGAGTCAGTTTCCAGTGCTGGGGCTCAAAATCTGTGCATTTGGAATGGGAGAGCCCAGTAGAGAACCAGATCCTGGATGAAACTGCTGACTGAGGAAACAGACACTTTTAGTACTATGAGCCCCTTGAAATATAGAACTTCAGCATTTTCATCTGGACCCAAATCAGTCAATCCAGAGAGCTTACTAGTGTTTGAGACTTTAAGGGTCAATGAACAAATATCCTCACTCAGTAATTATATATGAAAAGTTTAACTGGCACATTATCTTAAGAGCATTTAATTTATAACATATGTCATTGGTCAAATGCAACTTTGGAAATAATCATATAGCAATTATAAATCTATATGAGTGGGAAGGGACAAGAGAACTGATAGCTTTCCCAGATGTCTGAAATTAGGAAAATTTTTATATCCCAGAGGAGAAAAGAGTTCAGAAAGAGAAGGTTGAGGGCATAGAAAATAAACTCCAAAAATTTTATTATTTTGATAAAATGTCAATTCTGTTAACGAAAAACTCAAATCTGTCAGTATGGTCAGGATTATTTTATAATGTATAAATTCTTTAACAGTAGTTTGTTAATAAAAACCTTTGTTTCTGAGGAATTTATTCATCAAAATCTCTAAAAAATTCTGAAAATACTAAAAGTTCCAATTTAAATATCAAAATGACTCCACATAAAGTAACTTTATACAAATGTACATGCTCTGTGAAAACAATGCTACTATTGATGTTGGCTGGTGAGTTTGGTTTCATTTCATTTTATAATGACAAATCTAGTTAAAACTCATATTCTGAATGGGATTTTAGAAAAAAAACTCAAAAAGATCTATCTATGTATCTATGTATCTATGTATCTATCTACCTATAGTTCAAATTTTAAAAAAGAAAATCTTCCCTGGTTGTTTCATACGGTATCACATAGACTCTGACTTTGGTTACACCCTGGGAAAGTATCAAGATTTCTGCGCAGCTATTGCAAAGTGGGAGCTCTCTAGTCTAATTGCTGTAAAATATTTGATAGATTAGTATACAAATGGAAACTTTGAACTTTATGCACTAAATTTTTCCTTTGTATTATCAGCTCTTGAGAAATAGGTGCATAAAGAAAAGACATTCATTTGACTACATCATAATATATTTCAGGGTTTTTATCTTCAGCTACAGAAATCCCCCATCTTTTTAATTATGTTAACAGTCCTTAGTCACCCAGCATTGCCTATCCACCACCTCCACTAAATTCACAGCTCTATTATATGTCTCCAGGGGATGCATTTCCAAAGTTCTGCCTTGTTATAAGGTTTATTTTTTTCCTTCCAGTTTTTTTTTGACTGCCATCCAATTTTTTTTGGCTTTATCAGGGATTTTTACTTTGTTTGTTACTTCCTTTTTCCATAGCTTTTCATAATTTACTGGGGTTATATCTTCCTAGGCATTTAGTTCTCTTACAGATTTGTTTTTAAGACTTCAAACTTTTTCATTTTATTTTTAGCACATGTTACTTGCAAAAGTCTGTACCCTTTTGATTTTCACTTGCTTCATCGACACAGTCTTATGTTTTGTTTTCATTTTAAAATACCAGAAAGTAAAATGTCTCAGCAGCTTGGTGAGTGGAAAATTTCTAATTCAAAAAATTTTTACTTTATTTGAGATATTTGCTTATAAGTTAAAATCTTATGTATAAATTCCTAGGAAGAAATCTTAAATTTTCAAGATTTATTGTTTAATAAAATCATTCTGTGTTATCATTCTATATCTGGTGCAATGTTTGTATTCCTCCACGGAGGAATTTGCTACCTAACAAAGATTTGCTATTAATGACATTTAAATGTTAATGTTAAATTCAATTATATATTATTAAAACACTATTAAGCAGTGGACACAGAAAAGTGTAAAAACAAAAAAGTAAATAATTTACCCTTATTCATAATAGGCCTTTTTTCTCTTGTGAAAACAAAGAGTAATTATCCTGGCATACTGACTAGGAGAGGAGAGTAAGGAAGGGAGAAAAGCCTGATTTGTAGCATTTTTCCATTTCTATGGTGTGAATACAATCACCATGACCAATTTCAAGCTACCAGCAGTTTCACAATCAGCTCACAAAATTCCTGAAAATTTAATAATCGGCTCCCACAAGCTGGTATAGTGCAAGCCAGCTCCAGCACAAAGTTGAAAACGTTTTTTGATTTTCACTAGGTCACAGATATCTTTGAACACATATTAATCTCAATAACCCTTAAACAAACAAAAAGCTTACATACAGATTTTGACAAAACTTTGCAGTTCTCACCTTGGATCCCTGTAGAAGAATCTCCTTTCTATATATACTTGTAATTTAAAAGGTTCAGAATTTATGATTCACAGGTAAATATTTAGCTTTTATTGTTTAGGTATTTTTTTGTTTGTTTTTTAAAGTTTTTAGAAAAGTTTTTATTTAAATTCCAGTTGGTAAACATACAGTGTAATATTAGTTTCAGGTGTACAACATAGTGATTCACCGCTTCCATAGCAAGTCCCCTCCTTAATCCCCATCACCCATTTAACCCATCCCCCCAACCATATCCCTTCTGGTAACAATCAGTTGTTCTCTATGGTTAAGAGTCTTTTTCTCTCGGTGTGCCTCTCTATTTTTTCCCCATACTCATTTGTTTTGTCTCTTAAACTCCACATATGAGTGAAATAACATGTATGTGTCTTTCTCTGACTGACTTATTTCCCTTAGCATAACACTCTCTATCCCCATGCAGGTTGTTGCAAATGGCAAGGTTCCATCCTTTTTTATTGTTGAGTAATATTCCTGTGTGTGTGTGTGTGTGTGTGTGTGTGTGTGTGTGTACCACCTCTCCTTTTTGCATTCACCAGTTGATGCATACTTGGGCTGTTTCCATAACTTGGCTCTTGTTGATAATGCTGCTATACACATTGGGGTGCATGTGTCCCTTTGAATTAGTATTTTTGTATCCTTTGGGTGATAATTTATCTTTCAACCTTAACACTTTGTTTTTCATAATTTGGGAGGCAGGTATATAACTGCAGAATTAAAAAATGCAATTCCTCAGGGGCGCCTGGGTGGCGCAGTCGGTTAAGCGTCCGACTTCAGCCAGGTCACGATCTCGCGGTCCGTGAGTTCGAGCCCCGCGTCAGGCTCTGGGCTGATGGCTCGGAGCCTGGAGCCTGTTTCCGATTCTGTGTTTCCCTCTCTCTCTGCCCCTCCCCCGTTCATGCTCTGTCTCTCTCTGTCCCAAAATAAATAAAAAACGTTGAAAAAATGCAATTCCTCAGAGAAATTTAAGAACTGTTGGGAAAAGGTGACTTGGTCTCCAGATAGCATGCTTTCCTTCCTGAAGCATACCATGTAAAAAGCTAGTTTGTTTCAGGGATTATATATGATTTGTGTATTTCCAATTACTAGCTATCTACTTTAGGATTCTTTGTTTCTATATTTCCATCAGAAAATGTGAATAAAGAACAACTCATACTTGCTGGCATATCAGAATGGTAAATTTTATTTTCATATTTTGATGATTTTGTCAAAATATAAAATCAGAAGTTAAATTTAGTGAATAGCTGAATTTCTACCCTATTGCTATAAAAAATCTAGATGTGTTTTAAAAAAATAAAATAACTTGTTCTTTGATTTTCAGTTGCTGTTTCAATTATTCTTGGTTTTTTTTATAGTTTATCTAATTAAAAGGCAGAACTCTCAATTTCAAGTTTTATATGCACCAATTGCCTGATTGGAAAGCAAATCTCTAACCCATATAATACAAAGTCAAGAAACTTGTAAAAAAAATCACTTTAGGTTTATTTTTTTTTATTTTTATTTTTTTTAACGTTTATTTATTTTTGAGACAGAGAGAGACAGAGCATGAACGGGAGAGGGTCACAGACAGAGGGAGACACAGAATCTGAAACAGGCTCCAGGCTCTGAGCTGTCAGCACAGAGCCCGACGCGGGGCTCGAACCCACGGACCGTGAGATCATGACCTGAGCCGAAGTCGGACGCTTAACCGACCGAGCCACCCAGGCGCCCCAAAAAATCACTTTAATTTCATTGCTGACAAGTTTGTGAATTTAAACCTCAACTTCCTGTGATGAATTTATTTACTTTGTGCTGACAAGACAGTATCTTGGGGCTTTGTTTTCCAAGTCCGTTCTAAATCTGCAGTGTATCAAAGTCTCCTCATTATGCTTTGGATGTTATGGTAGATAAATGGTATCTTCACAAAGATACATTCATTCTGGTATTGAAAATGCCTACTTAACATTCTGTATGAATAGTTTTATTGAAAAAATATGTAGACAAGCCATTAATTATACACAAAGACTTGGAACAAATTCTTATAGGAAGCATAGCATGCCTTCCATTAACTGTACACATTTTATACAAAGTTACTGAAAGTCTTCCTGAGGTTAAACAATAAATCTTAGAAATTTAATCACTCTGCTCCCCAAAAGGTAATTTTTTTTCTCTATGACACACATAGGGCATATACACTCAGATCTTAGGCTGGTTTAAATAATCAGAGAGTATTTTCAGAGCATTTTTGTTTCTTAAAAATCCAGTTGCTGAGAGTAAGTTGTTCAATTATTTTTCTCAATTTCTTTTTGTTTTATTTTGTAATTATTATTCTATTTTGGTTCTCCTTTAGAACTGTGAAATATCTTGAATCAGAAAATGCAGAGAATGAGAGAGAATGCATCCTATCATAAAACTGAATCTTGAAAAAGTATTTTGTTTTAGATTATACCTTGAGTTCACAGCACAATTTTATTCAAAATGTTTTCTTGTTCCTATATTCCACAAGAGTATAGGATTTATTGTTCTCTCATTTGTAAGAGATTTGTAAGGAGATTCAGCAGATAAATGATAACTTTATTTCCTACAATTTTAACTTTGACATTCTAAACTTGTGAAATTATATGGATTAATGAAGAATATTTACAAGTAAAATTCGTATCCTTTTTTCTTTCCAGTTAAAAAATGCAAACAGAGGGGCGCCTGGGTGGCTCAGTCGGTTAAGCGTCCGACTTCGGCTCAGGTCATGATCTCACGGTCCGTGAGTTCGAGCCCCGCATCGGGCTCTGTGCTGACAGCTCAGAGCCTGGAGCCTGTTTCAGATTCTGTGTCTCCCTCTCTCTCTGCCCCTCCCCTGTTCATGCTCTGTCTCTCTCTGTCTCAAAAGTAAATAAACATTAAAAAAAAAATTAAAAAAAAATGCAAACAGATAGTAAGTACACATACAGAAACAGGTAAAAAATGTAATACAATTAATTGGCCAAAAAAGAAACTGATAAACATGCCTTAAAATTCTTACTATCTTGAGAAGCAAAATGGATTGAAAACAAACATTCATAGGGAAAAAAAAGGCTAAAAAGCTAAAATATATGAAGAGTAAATTCCTCATTGCTATCCAATATATGACTAGCCTGGCATTTCAATAAATGCTAAATTTTTCTGAAAATGTACTTGATGATAGAATTTCAAAAGATTTCCTTCTACAAATGCCATTCTTGTGACTGGTAAAGAGAATTATCCTGTTAACTCATAAGCAGACTCAAATTAAGAAATCAGTTAAATCCTTACCAAGAAGCTTTAGAACAGGGTGTGTATATAAAAGTATGAGCCTTATTGCTTATTTAAATTTTTGATTTGAAAATTCTCTTTACGTCCTCTTCCACATGACAAATGCACAGGTACTTTGCAATCCAGGCAAGCAAATGTTATATACTATCACTTCAATATCTAAGACCAGAACTACATTATTCCTTAGCTGAAATTCCTAAAGAAGCTTTTCAGGACAAAATAATAAATGTAATATTAATAGCTCATTGTGTTGGTACTTTGGATATCTTCTTTCGGCCATTTTATTTTTCCAATAAAAAGTTATAGAGCTGTATTAGTCACACACCGTAAGTCAGATATTGTGGTATATATTGAGTGAGTAGGGATAGAAATATAAGTAATCCACAGTCAGTGACCTCAGTTTGCTTGAAGTTGATCATATGTGTACTATATATAAATTGTTGGTAATACGGGGGACAGTCCCAATGGTCCCTGCCAAGATGCCTAGTGCTCATCTCAAAATAGTCACCTAACTTGATTCTTAGCTCCATTGATTTAGAAACTTGAGTTAGAAACTGGAATTACTGTCCTTATTTTGTTTTTATTAAGTAAATAAATGAATGTTGGCCACTCATTTGTTTTTTTATTAAAATTTTTAAAAATTGTTTATTATTTTGAGAGAGAGAGAGAGAGAGAGCAAGGAAAGAGCAGAGAGAGAAGAAGACACAGAAACCGAAACAAGCTCCAGGCTCTGAGCTGTCAGCACAGAGACCGACATGAGGCTTGAACTCACAGACTGTGAGATCATTACTTGAGCCAAAGTAGGACGCTTAAGTGATTGAGCCACCCAGGTGCCCCATGTTGGCCACTCATTTAAATGCTCCTATTTTTAAGCTTATGTGATGCCATTTTGCTTGGCTTTTATGCCTCTAAAGTTACACATTATTTTTCTTTCTAGTCTTTTCTAACCTCAACTGCCCTTAAATTCTGATTGCCCTCTGTTTGCCTCGCCACCTCCCAGGAGCTGGCCCTCCATTTTCTTTTTTTTTTTTTTTAAATTTTTTTTTCAACTTTTTAAATTTATTTTTGAGACAGAGAGAGACCGAGCATGAACGGGGGAGGGGCAGAGAGAGAGGGAGACACAGAATCGGAAACAGGCTCCAGGCTCCGAGCCATCAGCCCAGAGCCTGACGCGGGGCTTGAACTCACGGACCGCGAGATCGTGACCTGGCTGAAGTCGGACGCTTAACCGACTGCGCCACCCAGGCGCCCCTGGCCCTCCATTTTCTAGCCAGAGAATATATATATACATACATATCCTTTGAGTGATTTTATTTACAGGCATATATATCTCCTTTATATACAGTCCTTTATATTTATATATATCCTATATATTTACAGTCATATATATATATATACATATATATATATGTATATATATATATCCTTTGAGTGATTTTATTTATAGTCACATCAGAAATACTTGTAATTTTATGGCTGTTGGATCTGTACCCATATTTTCAACATTCCTTTCAGCTAGAGACCCATGTGGGACTCGCTTCTAATATTCTCAGTGCCCATTACTGAACATTTCTCCTCTACCTCTTGTTCTGTTCACACATTCTCTGTGCCAACCTGCACCTCTTTCTGCTTTCCATATGCTGGTTGTGGAGGTCGCACACCTGGTCATCAGTGTCAGACACTCCAACTTCATGGTCCCCTCCATCCATCTTACCTTCTGCCCCAGTCACATCTAGTTAGTCACCACCATACCTCTGAAATCTTTCATACTTATCCGTCTTCATTTCTCTTGCTATTGGTACATCCCTCCTTGCCTCTCACCTGGACTGAATTATATACTAGACTTCTTCCCAACTCCAATTTTGCTCCTCTCAGCCGATCTCATTTACACTGCTAGGTCTTTCATATTTTCAGAATCAAACC
Organism: Panthera uncia; assembly: GCF_023721935.1. Classification (NCBI taxonomy): domain Eukaryota; kingdom Metazoa; phylum Chordata; class Mammalia; order Carnivora; family Felidae; genus Panthera; species Panthera uncia. Next base: position 28,545,199 of record NC_064810.1, read on the forward strand.
TAGGTTCTTATCCTGAAATGCAGGCTCTTTAGGATTTAGAGATAGCAACTATCAGTCATGGCTTTTCATCCAAATCACTGAGGACATTCTGCTCCCAAGCCACTCTCCCTGAAATTGATTTAGTGTGTCTGGGGTATGATCCATGCAAAAGTGTTTCTAAAATACCCAAGGAATCCAAACAGAAAGAGCAGAACATCTCTGATTCCGTCCTCATTACCTTTCCCATTTGCACCCCTTAGGGGCCTGAATGCTCTTCCTCCACTTGCTCAGGACCCTATACCTTTGCGCATCTGACTCTTGACCAGCACACCCTTTTGTCTCAGTTTTCCTCCCCACCTTTAGTCCCTCTTCCTCAGTAATATGCTTAAACTGTAATCAAATCAGCTGAAAAGTCCATTCCACTAACACACCTCCAAATGAAGTGACAGAGTGCTCTCAACTCCTCTCTTTTTTATTATTGAAGCATGTACACTTATTGTAATGTTATACTTGTTCTGCTTCTGCTCAGCTGTGAGCTCCTTTAAGAAGGGGAAGGGTTGTTCTGAAGTTATCACTCTATCCCAGTGTGTAGGACAAAATGGATGCACATTAAAAGATTTTACAATTGACTTAAAGGTATTCTACATGATAGCATTCTGGGTCTAATATTATTTAGGGTTGGATGATATCAAAATAATTCAAAAATCCAATGCACTTCTCACTGCTTTTCCAGCCTGCCATAGAGTTTGTCATAGACTCATCACTGGTGTATTTGCTTTCAGATTCTTGTCTTTCTGCACCTTTTCTTGACACAATGGCAAAGTGATCTTTTAAAAAGAAACATTTCTATTTCCCAAGAGGATTCCCTTGCTCATTGAGCTACAACCACACTAACTTCTTTTGATTCTTCTCTGTGCTGATTGTACTGCATTGGCTCCTTTCCCTCTTATATCTTATTTTTTTCCCTTCTCTGTCCTGTTGACTGTACTTTATGGTCTAGTCCCCTAGGATCCTTTGCCCTCTGGCTTTCTCTTGCGTTTAGCAAATAGGAGGCCAGGCAAGAGATTGGAAGACTGGACAAGAGATAGCCTGGAGTATCTATCCCCCATTCTTCTTCCTTAGCATCATCCTGGCATGGCTACATTTCTTTATAGCTAGAGTTTCTAAAGGGAACTTTTCTTCTAAGATCTTCTCTCACCAGATTCCAATGACGCTGTTTCTCCTTTTTTGCCCCATTAGATTTAGGGTATTAAATATTTCCTTCTGGTTCTTAGTTCCTGGGAGTCCCTCACCAAGCCACATTGTTAGTTCCAAATAGCCCTTCCGTTAAATTCCTTCAGGTTAACCCTTTTTTTGTGCACCAGTTGTTTCCTGGCAGGGCACTATGTACACATACCCAGTGCACTTGCATCTCAAGGACTTTGGATTTGCTATTCCTGATAACTGATAGTTACTATCATACACACACATTATTCATATCTGTGTTCAAAGGTAAACTCAAAGAGGCTTTCCCTAGTCACCTGATAGAAAATAGCACCTCAGCCCAGCTCCTTCCACTTTATTCCTGTTTTATTTCCTCTATGAAATATCTTACCAATTTAAATTATCTTATTTATATTGTTTGCCCATTCACTCATTCCTTCATGCATCCATTCATTCACTTCTACTCTAGAATGTAAACTTGAGAACAATGCTGACCCCAAAATAGGTTGCTCAACGAATTTTTCAATATTCTTTTAAATGAATAAAAGTGAGTTTTTTTACTGAAATTTCAGGACTTCAGTTCTCTTAATTCTCATGTTCATTGGTTATATTAACAAGTTTTTTGTTCATTTTTATCTGTACTGTATTCATTCTAAGTCATTTTACTCACTGGCAAGATTTGTATGATATTTTGGTTTAAAGTAAGCTATTCATGTAAATATCAATTGTCTATAGCTCTAATTTTTCAAAATCTTTCAATGTATTTCATTACACTTCACAGGGATTTAAATGCCTTTAAACTTCTAGAGTGTGTCCTTGGGAGGTCAGCATTGCTTTTTTTGTAGACTAGAAAAAAATTAGGCAGGTAAAAATAAAATGATTTATGTCCTCTGCTTAGTATGCCTAATTATTCCCTTCTTTTAGAAATCCTTAACCTCTGCTTCCTCACCATTGCATTTCCCTTGTTCTACTCTCTGCTCTTATTTTTTTGACCAAACTCTGAGCCATCTTGTTTTGTTACCACTCAGGATGATATTAACATGCATTTACTGTCATCATTTTACAGAATTCTGGCCCTGGCTGCCTAATAAACTCTATGTCACTCTCTCCCAGGCTCTGTCAATAATACCTGGAGAGTGACTGACTTTTTCAGCTTCCTCTTTAGACTGTCGCTCTAGCCAATCTCCAGGCATTCTCTGTATTTACCTTAATGCCCTTGAGCACATGAGGCCTAACACTGTGAATACTGAGCAGGGAAATTAGGTCCATTTTACCACTTATTAGTGACACTACCTGTGTTTTGATTTTTTTTTTTCCAGCTTGGTTAGTTGGATTTTGTGTGTTTTTTATTCTATTGTTTCTAATTTTTTCCCCTCTTAAACCTTCACTTTCAATGAATAATTTTTTTCTGTTTTTCTTTATAAATAGAGTTTATTCTTGTCTTTCTTTGCTTTTTCTATTATCACTATTCTAATCTTGGTCACCTATTTCCTGAAGCATTACATGTAATAAGGACAACTAATACTTTGAGTACTTACTGTGTGCCATACAGTATCCTAAGCATTTTGCATATCATTTCAGACTCAATAAAAGCTTTATGCTTTTCTGAATAACACAATCAATAGTTCATGTTGGTGATGGGTAGAGGAATGAGCATCCCCGTTGCTGTTAGAGGTGGGGAATACTTATATTTATATTTTTCTGACAATCTTAAGCCAATGAAATTTATCAGCCCTTATTTGGCTTTTAGAAGATAGTGAATAAAATTAGTCAACTGTAATATGAAGCTACTAAAAAAAAATCAGACCTGCTAGTTGAAATCATAATTATTTTTATAATATCACTTGACTCAGCTAGTATGCACTTTCCTTGCACACATAGAACTGGACTTTTCAACAATGTTAGCCCCGTGCTCTGTTCAAAATATTCAGGCAAGATATGGTCACTATTGCTTAATTTTCTACCTTCAGTCTTCCTTCCTGTTAGTCCTGCTCATCCACAGTTAATAGAATAGTTTTAATATTTTACCATTTACCACTCACCATTTTACCATTTAAAAAATATAGCATTCCCAAGTTTATTAGCTTGTCCACATCTCTGTGTAATGTCCTGTATCTCTGACCTCACATCATTATTTGGATGCTCGTAACACTATTCTTACCCATGACTTTCCCTTACATTAAGAAAGTTCCTCCCAACAGCTTTTAAGCCATGTTCTCTTACTTACTATATCCATGCCAACTTCCCCTTGTGTGTTCAGCTCACAGTATGTGAGTACCAAAATTAACCACAGGCTGTAGAAGAAATTCATTAGGATTCTATATAATTATTCAGACCATGAAATCACTTAACCTTGAACGTAGAATTGTGAAGCCTTTAGAGGTTATTCAGTAGAAAACAGACCTCCTTTGACATTTGTGAATGGTGATCTGCTTGAATCCTATTAAATAAAAAGTACACACTTTGTGAAGCAGCCAAAGTAATTATTCATAATAACTTTAAAATGGCTTTTATTTTTTCAGGTACTTGTCTTTTATAAAATTTGTACTCTTCTGGAAAAACAGAATGTCTAACCTATCTTTGGACTGCTTGCAAGTATGTAAGGAAAATTTTCTTATTTTTTTCTTTGAATTAAACTTGAGGTATCCTAAAGTTATCTAAATTTTTCATGAATTCCAAAGGGCTTCTCATATTTGAAGTATATTCTTGAGGCTCTGCATTAGGTTAATGTATCCTTTGAAATAAGAGTCTCAGAAAACAATATCAATATTTTAATTTCTTAATCACTCTTATGATATAATACTTTTTATCAAACTTACTATAGTTTTAACCTAAGTTTTAGTGTTAGCAGAAATTTAGCTTATAATGAACTAATTCATTCTGATCTTAGCAAAATAAAATACTTTAAAATTTTCCTTCCTATATTCATTTATTCATTAATCCATCTAACATTTATTATTGAACAAATTCTAGGTAATAAGTACCATTAAAGCTGCTAAAGATATTGAAAAACAAATAAAAATCTTATATTTGCTATAAATAGGGAAGGCAAGACAAATGAACCAAAGTTTATATGATGCTGTGATATGTGTTTCAAGTTTGGGTATCTCAAAAACTACTTACATTTCATAAACCTAAATATAGAACTTGATACTTGTTTCTCCTAAATTTGGTTTTATAAATGTAGGCATCTTATTTTTGAATTTTGAGTTCAATAATCCAACATATGTTTACATCCATATCTGTATCCATGCCATTGATAAAAATGAGTAAGCAAAGTCTAAAGGACAGTGGTACTCTAAGACATTACTAGAAACCTCTCTCCAAGATGAAAAAGGAATAAAAACAAGGGTATTTAATACATGTATCACCAATAAGGCAGGTGTGTTTGGGTTCTCCAGAGAAACAGAACCAATAGGATATATAAAATAGGATATATTAAGAGATTTGTTGTAGAGTTGGCTCACATGATTGTGGAGGCTGAGAAATTCCACCATCTGTTGTTTGTAAACTGGAGATCCATGAAAACCAGTGGTGTAATTGCAGTCTGAGTCTGAAGGCCTGAGAACCAAGGAAGTTGATAGTATAAATTCTAGTCCAAGGGCAGCAGAATAAGTCAGCTCAATTAGACAGGCTGGAAGGGAATGAATGCTACCTTTCTCTGCTTTTTGCTCCAGTCAGGATATCAACAGATTAGATGATGCTCACCCCCTTGGGGAGGGCAATCGGAGGCCACTGATTCAAACATCAATCCTATGTAGCAACACCCTCACAGACATATCCAGCAATAATGTTTAATCTAGGCACTCTATGGCCCAATCAAGTTGACACATCAAAATAATAATCATGGCAGGTAAAATCATGCTAGGAGCTTGAAATCTCTTTTTCTATGCAGTCCACCTATATCATTCTGCTGTACAGAGAAAATCAAAATATTTCTTTTAGAAACAATGCATACTGAATTTCCCTTTATTATGTCTTTTGTGATAAAATTATTCCATCTGTCTCCAATCCTTACTGATATTCAAGGAAATTTGGTATTGAGATCAAGAGTGTAGGTCATATTTTGGGGGCCCAACCTGATGGTTACCAAACAGAATTCTTAGGACACAAAATGAGACAAAAAGAAGGCAGTAGCTGTCCTTAAGACAGAAAGTGTTTGCTGTCAGTGGGTACCCTAAAGCTAATTCACAAATCACAATTCAAAGATCTAATTTCTACAAATGTTGTTTGCCTGCCAATCAGAAAGGAATCAATTATCTGGTATCAGGCAGATTACTTAACTAGTGCTGCTAAGGAGTTTCCTTTTTTTTTTTTTTTTAAGGTACCTTTTAAAAAATTTTATTTATTGTTTAACTTATATCTAAGTTAGTTAGATTATGGTGCAACAATCATTTCAGGAGTAGATTCCTTAATGCCCCTTACCCATTTAGACCATCCCCTCTCCTACAACCCCTCCAGCAACCCTCTGTTTATTTACTGTATTTAAGAGTCTTTTATGTTTTGTCCCTCTCCCTGTTCTTATATTATTTTTGCTTCCCTTCGCTTATGTTCATCTGTCTTGTCTCTTAAATTCCTCATATGAGTGAAGTCATATGATATTTGTCTTTCTCTGACTGACTAATTTTGTTTAGCATAATACACTCCAGTTCTATTCACGTAGTTGAAAATGGCAAGATTTCATTCTTTTTGATTGCCAAGTTATATTCCATTGTATAGATATATATACCACATCTTCTTTATCCATTCATCTGTAAATGGACATTTGGGCTCTCTCCATACTTTGGCTATTGTCGATAGGACTACTATAAACATTGGGGTGCATGTGCCACTTCAAAACAGCACACCTTGGATAAATACATAGTAGTGCAATTGCTGGGTTATAGGGTAGGTCTATTTTTAATTTTTCGAGGAACCTCCATACTGTTTTCCAGAGTGGCTTCACCAGTTAACATTCCCACCAGTAGTGCAAAAGAGATCCTCTTTTTCCACATCCTTGCTAACATCTGTTGTTGCCTGAGTTGTTAATGTTAGCCATTCTGACAGGTGGTATCTTAGTGGTTTTGATCTATATGTCCCTGATGATATGTGATGTTGAGCATTTTTTCATGTATCTGTTCGCTATCTGGATATCTCCTTTGGAGAAGTGTCTATTTGTGTCTTTTGGCCCTTTGGATTGTTTGTTTTTTGGGTGTTGAGTTTGATAAGTTCTTTATAAATTTTGGATACTAACTTTATCTGATATGTCATTTGCAAATATCTTCTCCTATTCTGTTGGTTGCCTTTCAGTTTTGCTGATTGTTTCCTTCGCTGTGGAGAAGCTTTTTATTTTGATGAGGTTCCAGAAGTTCATTTTTGCTTTTGTTTCCCTTGCCCCTGGAGACGTGTTGAGTAAGAAGTTGCTGCAGCAGAAGTCAAAGAGGTTTTTGCCTGCTTTCTCCTTGAGGATTTTGATGGCTTTCTGTCTTACATTTAGGTCTTTCATCCATTTTTGTGGATGAAACTCAAACTCCATTTGAGTTTATTTTTGTGTATGGTGTAAGAAAGTGGTCCAGGTTCATTTTTCTGCATGTCCCTGTCCAGATTTCCCAGCACCATTTGCTGAAGAGACGGGATATTCTTTCCTCTTTTATTGGCCATACATCTGTGGATCCATTTCTGGGTTCTCTATTCTGTTCCATTGATCTGAGTTTTGGTTTTTGCGCCAGTACCATACTGTCTTGATGATCACAGCTTTGTAATACGTCTTGAAGTCTGGGAGTGTGATGCCTCCAGGTTCGGTTTTCTTTTGCAAGATTGCTTTGGCTGTTCGGGGTCTTATCTGGTTCCATAAATTTTTAGGATTGTTTGTTCTAGCTCTGTGAAGACTTCTGGTGTTATTTTGATAGCGATTGCATTGAATATGTAGACTGCTCTGGGTAGTATTGACATTTTAACAATATTTGTTCTTCCTATCCAGGAGCATAGAATGTTTTTCCATTTGTGTGTGTATCTTCTTCAATTCTTTCATAAGCTTTCTATAGTTTTCAGTGTATAGATTTTTCACCTCTTTGGTTAGATTTATTCCTGAGTATTTTATGGTTTTTGGTGCAATTGTAAATGGGATTGATTCCTTGATTTCTCTTTCTGCTGCTTCATTATTGGTGGATAGGAATGCAACCGATTTCTGTGCGTTGATTTTATATCCTGTGACTTTGCTTAATTCAGGGATCAGTTTTACCAGTGTTTTGGTGGAATCTTTTGATTTTTCCATATAGGATATCATGGCATCTGTGAAGAGTGAAAGTCTGATCTCTTCCTGGCTGATTTGGATGCCTTGTATTCCTTTGTGTTTTCTGATTGCTGAGGCTAAGACTTCCAATACTATATTGACTATCAGTGGTGAGAGTGGACATTCCTGTCATGTTCCTGACCTTAGGGTGAAAGCTCTCAGTTTTTCTCCATTGAGGATATTAGCGGTGGGTCTTTCATATATGGCTTTTATGATCTTGAGATATGATCCTTCTATCCCTACTATTTTGAGGGTTTTTATCAAGAAAGGATGCTGTATTTTGTCAAATGCTTTCTCTGCATCTATTGAGAGGATCATGTGGTTCTTGTCCTTTCTTTTATTGATGTGATGTATCACATTGATTGTTTTGTGGATGTGGAACTAGCCCTGCATCCCAGGCATAAATCCCACTTGGTCATAGTGAATAATTCTTTTAATGTATTGTTGGATCCTGTTGACTAGTATCTTGTTGAGGATTTTTGCATCCACTTTCATCTGGGAAATTGACCTACAGTTCTCCTTTTTAATGGGGTCTTTGTCTGGTTTTGGAATCAAGGTAATGCTGGCTTCATAGAAAGAGTTTGGAAGTTTTCCTTCCATTTCTATTTTTTGGAACAACCTCAAGAGAATAGGTGTTAACTCTTCTTTAAATGTTTGGTAGAATTCCACTGTAAAGCCATCCAGCCCTTGACTCTAGTTTTTTGGGAGATGTTTTGATTACCAATTCTATTTCTTTACTGGTTATGGGTCTGTTCAAATTCTCTATTTCTTCCTATTTCAGTTATGGTAGTTTATATGTTTCTAGGAATCTGTCTATTTCTTCCAGATTGCCCATTTTATTGGTGTACACTTGCTCAAAATATCCTCTTATTATTGTTTGTATTTCTGCAGTGTTGGTTGTGATCTCTCCTCTTTCATTCTTGATATCATTTATTTGGGTCATTTCCTTTTTCTTTTTGATAACATTGGCTAAGGCTTTATCAATTTTGTTAATTTTTTCAAAGAACCAGCTCCTGGTTTCATTGATCTGTTCTACTGTTTTGTTGTTGTTGTTTGTTTGTTTTCTTTTCTTTTGTTTTGTTTTGGTTTCCATAGCATTGATTTCTGCTTTGTATTACTTCCTGCCTTCTGTTGGTTATGGGTTTTATTTGCTGTTCTTTTTCCAGCTCTTTGAGGTGTAAGGTTAAGTTGTGTATCTGAGAAATTTCTTCCTTCTTTAGGAAGGCCTGGATTGCTACATACTTGCCTTTTATGACTGCCTTTGCTGCATCCCAGAGGTTTTGGGCTGTGGTGTTATCATTTTCATTGGCTTCAACGTACTTTTTAATTTCCACTTTAATTTCTTGTTTAGCTCATTCATTCTTTAGGAGGATGCTCTTTAGTGTCCAAGTATTTGTTATCTTTCCAAATTTTTTTCTTGTGGTTGATTTCGAGTTTCATAGCGCTGTGGTGTGAAAATATGCATGGTATGATCTCGATTGTTTTGTACTTGGTGAGGGCTGATTTGGGTTCCGGTATGTGATCTATTCTGGAGAATGTCCCAGGTGCATGTGAGAAGAATGTGCATTCTGCTTCTTTAAGATGAAATGTTCTGTATATATCTGTTAAGTCCACCCAGTCCAGTGTGTCATTCATAGCCATTTTTTCCTTGTTTATTTTCTGCTAGATGATCTTTCCATTGTTGTAAGTGGGGTGTTGAAGTCCCTTATTATTATGGTATTGTTATCAATGAGTTTCTTTATGTTTGTGATTAATTGATTTATATATTTGGGAACTCCACGTTTGGAGCATAAAATGTTTACAATTGTTAGGTCTTCTTGGAGGATAGACCCCTTAATTATAATGCTTTTTTCATCTCTTTACAGTGTTTATTTCAAAATATAAATTGTATGATATAAATATGGCCACTGTGGCTTTCTTTTGCTGACCATTAGCATGATCTATCATGCTATCCCCTAACTTTGAATCTGCAAGTGTTTTTAGGCCTAAATGAGTGTCTCATAAGCAGCATATAGATTTTGTTTTCTTATCCACTCTCATACCCCACGTCTTTTGATTGGAGAATTTAGTTCATTGACATTTAGAGTGAGTACTGAAAGATATGAATTTATTGCCATTATGTGGCCTGTACAGTTGGAGTTTCTGGTGGTGTTCTCTGGTCCTTTCAAGTCTTTGTTGCTTTTGGTCTTTTTTTCTTTTTCTTTTTTTTTTCATATTTTCCCCCTTCAGAGAGTCCCCATTTAGATTTTTTGCAGGGCTAGTTTAGTGATCACAAACTCCTTTAATTTTTGTTTGGGAACCTTTTTTTTTTTTTTTTTTTTTTTTTTTATCTCCCTCCTATTTTGAATAACAGCCTTGCTGGATAAAGAATCCTTGACTGCATATTTTTCTGATGCAGCACATTGAATATATCATGCCACTCCTTTCTGGCCTGCCAAGTCTGTGGATAGGTCTGCTGCAAACGTGATCTCTCTTCTCTTATAGGTTAAGGACTTTTTTCCCTTGCTGTTTTCATGATTCTCTCCTTGCCTGAGTATTTTGTGAATTTGATTATGGTATGCCTTGTTGATGATTGCTTTTTGTTGAATCTAATGGGATGCCTCTGTGCTTCCTGGATTTTGATGTCTGTGTTTTTCCCCAGGTTAGGAAAGTTTTCCCCTATGATTTGCTCACATAAATTTTCTACCCTTTTTTTTTTTCTCCTCATCTTCTGGGACCCCTATGATTCTGATGTTATTTCTTTTTAATGAATCGCTGAGTTCTCTGATTTTTATTTTGTGCTCTTTTGCCTTAGTCCTTAGTATTCCTCTTTTTCTGCTTCATTATTCTCCATAAGTTTTTCCTCTATATCCTGATTTGCTGCTCTGTATAATTCATCCTTTCCTCCATGGCATCCATTCGAGATTGCAGCTCAGGTATAGAATTTTTCATTTCATCCTGGCTAGCTTTTACTTCTTTTATCTCTGCAGAAAGGGATCCTAATATGCTTTCAACCTCAGCTAGTATTCTTATTATTGTGATTCTAAATTCTGGTTCAGACATCTTGCTTGTATCTGTGTTAAGTCCCTGGCTGTCATTTCTTCTTGTTCTTTCTTTTGGGGTGAGTTCCTTTTTTTCATCATTTTGGAGGAAGAAAAGGAATTAATAAAGTAAAAAAAATAAAATTAAAAAATTTAAAACAACACAAAGAAATCACGTAAAGGATGCTAGATCCTAGGTGTGTTTGGTCTGGTTGTTGAAAGAAGCTTGATTGTAAAAAAAAAAAAAAAAGGGAAAGATAAGAAAAGAAAAAAAGGAAAAAAGGAAACAAGGAAAAAATAAAGGAAAATGTTTGAAAACTCGAAAAAATGAGTACAATAAAATAGAATAAAATGCAAAGATGAAAGTAAAATAGAATTTTAAAAAATATATAAAAAAGTAAAAAATATAGTAGAAAACAATAGAGAAAAATCTTTTAATAAAAATGGAAAGTAAAAATAATTTTTTTCTCTTCCTGATTTCAAGAATAAGAAAAGAAAAGGAAAAAAAAATGAATAAAGGGACCAGCAAACAGAATGAAATACGATTGAAATTACACCTGGTTTCCCGTAGAAGTCAAGCTATGAAGCACTTTATAGTCTGTAAACTAAGCAGGTGGAGAGACTTGTGTTTGTCAAGAGCGCTGTTGGCCCCGTTGGGCGGGATATTATGTAACAGCTCATTCTCCACCAGATGGCGCTGCTTAGCTTACTGGGGTGAATTGCTGTGGCGAACGTAGGTGTGTATGCACATGCGCGGGATGGGTGAAAATGGTGTCACCCAGCTACCCATTCTCTAGTGTCAGAACTCTGAGCTCTCCAGGACTGGCAATCAAGCACCTCTCCTTTATCTCTGGATTCCATCCACTCCCGGCTTCTACACGGTCTGTGACCAAGCTGTCAGGCTGCCAGGCGACACGTCCCTCCTGAGTTTTATCTCAGATGCGGCTGTGTTTCCCAACCCTTCACTTCTGAGGGACTGCGGCTTTGACCCACTCAGACCTTCTGGGGGAGGGTCTCTCTGAGCAATGGCCGGGTGACGGCCCGCCGCCAGGAATGTTCGCGAGACCACACTGCTGCTGATGCCCAGAGCCTGTGACTGGGTTCCAGCCCGCCCCAGAAAAAGTTCCCGCAATCTTGTAGCAGCAGCGTTTCAAGTTTTATGGAAAATCACAACACACGTCTGGCGCCAGTCTGCACCCTTAATGTCCTTGTTCCAACACCAGCAAATGTGGTTGTTCTCCGGGGTCTGCTGGGACTGCTTTGCCTGTGGGGTGGCCACACAGCCTCTATCAAATATCCTCCAAAAACCCTGAGGACCTCACTCTGCTCCTGGGGATTCGCCTTTCCCACCAGAGCACCACCAGGTATGGAGCTACAGAGTTTAAGACTCAGCTCTCTCTGTTTATAGAGATTTAAACCCTCTCCTTTCTCCTCTTTTAGTTCAGTGCCTGCAGCTGTTTTCACTTTTCCACTGCTTTTTGGGAGAGGGGTGCTTTCCTGTACTCCCACCCCTCCGCCCTCCCCCTCTCCATCCTCTCTTTGCAAGCAAAAACAGCCTCCTGCCTTCTGCAGCTTCTCTCTACCCCATTTATCTCTCGGTGCCGCGTACCTGCTGAGTTCTGTGGTTCAGGTTGTGCAGATTGTTGTGTTAATCCTCAAATCAGTTTTTTAGGTGTTCAGGATGGTTTAGTGTTGATTTGGCTGCATTTCAGGGACGAGAGATGCAAAAAAAACTTCCGCGCTGTTCTGCCATGTTGGCCCCTCAGGAGAGTGCTGATTAACTAGTTTAAGATTTGTATCTGGGGGAGTTGAAAGGGTACTTAAATTTGTTTTGATGATGTGGGGCTTAGCATAAGTAATCCATTTTGGACATGTTGTCTTTCTTTTTTCTTATTTCTTTTTTCCTTTTTTAATGATTATTTCCTTAACCTCTGCGATGAAATGTGCAGAAGTTGAATCAAGAAAAGACTAGAATAGAGTGAAGTTGGATCCCAAGAGGTAAAGGGAAGAGTCATGATTAATTCCTTTAGCAAACAAAATCCAAAAGTAGAATCTGGCTCCTCAAAATTTATTTCCAGAGCAAAGAGATAATGAAAGCAAGAGATATCATAAAATTATCCAGGAAGTCAAGTGACTTTTCTTCCATGTCCATAACTCAAAAGCAACCAAAGGAATTAGCTCTTCTTTGCACAGGTATCTTTCTGTGAAGTTAAGCCATTCTGGGTACAAATTCCTTTGACTTTTGAGCTGATTATGATTCCATTTACTCATTATTTCTTCCAGGTCCACACAGTGTTATTTCAGCTCCTCAGATTAAAATCAATGTCTGGAAATATAAAACAACGTGTTTTGTGGTTGCTCAAAATCTAATTTTCAGCACTATAGAATAAGTACTTGCATATGTGGTCCTTCATATACTTGCTTTTTTGAGTAATATACCTCAGCCTGCTTTCTTTTACTTTTTAGTCTACAGTAAAAATCAAACTGCTATGACTGGGTCATACATAATCAATCAAATAGACCAAAAAGCTATTTGAAGTAATTTTCTATCACTAAGCTGTCTTTTGGGAACTGTATAATTGGTGTGCTTCACTAGATAGTCAAATACATGCAAATGTGTTTAATGCTCATGACTTTCTTCCAGGTAGTCTCTTGGGTTCATACTACCCATTCTTTTTGCTTTTGTAGGTAGGTGACTTTATATATTTTTAAGCTTTCATTGTATAATAATAGTGGAGAGAAAAATAAATGTTCACCAAGGAGTCAAGATAATTACTAGGCCACTATTTGAAATGATAGTTAACCATAGGCCTCTATCATTTGGGGATGAGTATAGAAAATATTTTGAACAAATCCTTTTTCTTCAAGAACACTTTGAGGGATTGAATGCACTTTTTCTTTGTAAGTATCAGTTAAAATACAATTTGCATTCTCTCTGATCTTGAGGTTTTGATGTTGTGTGCAATGAACTGAGACATTGCATTACAAAAAGAAATCTTTAGACACTTGACAGCTTTAAGACTCCAAGGAATCTCCTCAATTAGTATCATGTCCTGGTTCGCCATAGTATGAAAAAACACACAGAATTGCAGATGTTTTAGAAATTGTATCTGATAAATCAGGGAAAGCATCATAAAATTCTTTTCTTAAAAGAAGACAATAAAAATGGGTTCCTGCATAACATACGTAAAAGCAATTGTGTAGAACCTAGCATTTAGTTCATTCTGAATGAAGGTGTGTTATCTGAATCAGCTAAGCTAAGATTATGTAGCTATAATTTTAATTAGATATATCAAAACCTATTTACCCAGGCTGAGTCAAAGCCACATTTTTTTTTCTCAGGGGCAGCTGGGAAATCCCATTTCTGGGGGAAGAGATGCCATTAATTAGATATTATAGATTGGATTCTCCAGGATTAAGATCATGGAGGATAGATAGGACAGATTCCCAGAGTGGATAGGAATGAATAGAACCCTCTGGTGAGTGTCAATCTTTATCTATGGAAGGTACAGAAATTGAAGACTAGAGAACTTGAATCTATTAATAAAGTCAAATGATTAGCAAAGTGCTATGAATGAGATTAAAATATTGTCAGAAAAGAAGGATTATAGTTAAACACAGACATAAAGTAGGGAATGGGAGCAAAGAAGGAGCAATCAAGGAAAATTCTGTTTTTGACTCCCCCAAACTAACTTTCATTGGTGACTGTGTGGTATATGATTGAAAAGGCTTGGTATAAAGGCACAGCTTATGTGAGTACAGTTTCTTTCTTAGGCTGGAGTGATTGCATATATGCTTCCACCTGCCTGATGTAGGCTCCTGCTCCAGCAGAATGTCAAGTAAATGGTTGTTGCTCACAGTGCCATTAATGTCCAGATGGCTTGAGAAGTTTCTGAGCTCTGCCTTGAACTACCATGACTTCTAGAGATCCTTTGGTCTTTCCTTCCCATATCTATGTCCTTTCAGTTTTTCTGATTCTTTGCTTAATTAGATATACTTCTTTCTCTCTACATTCATTTATGGTATAACCTCTATTCCTGGTTATATACCTGCCTTTTCTCCAGCCATGTCTTGAGCTCTGTTCTGTTTATTGATTCAGACTCTGCACCATTACAGTGGTCACAATTGTGTACAATCTCCATGGGTTAATATTTCCATATTTTGTTCATTCCTGGCTTTTCATTCATTTAAAGGCCTACTATGTGCCATATTTTATTTTTATCCTATCTAACTAGGAAGTAAATAGTTAAGCAGCAGGCATGAAATACATTCTCTCCCTTTATTGGGGTTTGACCATTGAGAGAGAAAGTAACCAAATCAAATCTGGTTCTAAACATACTAATGACAGACATCCTGACAAATTGATTGCATTTTCTGGTGAAAGAATCCTTACCTTGCAAACGCTTTTGGTAAGAATTTCATGGTTGTCTAAAATTGCCAATGTAAAATAATATGGAATCCATGGATTTATCAAGCATGATCATATGAATACAAAATGGGGATGTTTTCTACCCAAAGTGGCTCTGTCTGTGTAGTTGATGTGGTTGCATATATGTTCTGGAGACCACATATTTTAAGTGTCCATCCTGATGTGATAAGAAAAGCCCTGGACAATAAGAAAAGGCCTGCACAATTATATTGCTAGTCTTGAACCCCTCACTATTTTGTCTTTGTCTCAAGATTGTTTCCCTGAAATTAGTAAATCTGGAAACTAACTGATAAGCTTTTAGATTCATAGGAGACTGAATAAAGAATCTAATCCTGTTTGCATTATTGCAATCATCTGATATCCTTTTGCTGTTATTAACCAGTGCCCACGGTTCTAGAGCAATTCAATGTATTTAAAAATCTCAAGGAGTCAGGTATTTTCATTATAAAGTTTCTATTATGAGAAAAAAAAGACAAATTACTGTGGATATATGAAGTAACTTATTTGAAATACTGAAATTTAGATCATGGTTTTTAAAGTTACTTATTTTTAATATACAAATTCTACAATCTCTTTCATAAACATTCATTGAGAAAAACTACCCATGTTAATACAGTTCCTAAAAATCTACATTTCTTTATTCTAGAAATATAGTAAAGTCATAAAACAGAAATATTAAAAAAAATCTATGTAAATATAATTGTGCAATGTAACATATATGGTAAACATTTAAAATTTCTGAATCCAGGGGCACCTGGGTGGCTCAGCTGGTTGAGCGTCCATCTTCGGCTCAGGTCATGATCTCACAGTTCGTGAGTTTGAGCCCTGCATCAGGCTCTGTGCTGACAGCTCACAGCCTGGAGCCTGCTTCGGATTCTGTGTCTCTCTCTCCCTGCTCCTCCCCCACTCATGCTCCGTCTTTCTCTCTCTCTCCTTCAAAAATAAATAAAAACATTAAAAAGTTTTTTTTTAATTTCTGAATCCAAAAGAAAGTAAATTAGTTGTGACTAATAATTACAGAATATCTGCTAAATAATAGGACCCTGCTGGTATTTTACATGTGTTAATTAAATCTCATAAGTGTCAGGATTTTCTCAAGTAGCAGTTGTCACTTATAGATGAAGAAGCAGATTCAGAGAAATTCAGTGGTATTTCTCATATTGAGTAAATGACAGAAGTCAAATTCCAAATCAGGGCTGATTAATACAGTAGTCACATTCCTTTTGCTATAGCATACAACCTAATAAAAAACTGATGTAAAGTACACATTATCATAGAGTTAACTTGGATATAAATTGCTTTGGATTCTATACCATTAATAGAATACTTAATTTTACAGTAACTATCGATTTCTGGTTTAAAATTCAAAACAATTGTTTCACTTTTAATATTTTAAATATATGTAGCTATATCTGTTCATAACTGTTCATTGTCAAATTAGTTTCAATAAGCATTATTCACTATATTAAATTTATGCTATTAATTTTATGTGGTTATATGTATATTGAGTTTGTTTTGTAATTACTTAAGAGCTGTAAGAATAATGAATTTGATAGAGTTTTATATATGGATACCCAAAGGAATTTAAATAGACACTAGGAGTCCATGAAATTTTTTTTTTTTCTTTTAGAATGGTTGACACACTGAAAAATTTTAAAACCAGACATGGAAATTCCCTGTGCTTTGATGTTGACCAAAGTAAGTGGTTTATTTGGAAGAGAATAGAGTGCTAAAGAATCTTAGTTCTTATGATGATTATTTCTCAATGGAAATCAATTTTGCTATTAAGATATCTTCCCCAAATTTGCATACATGTCTGTTGGTATGAGTTACTTAGGGCCTGAGTATCACTGGGCCGTCACTTGAAAAGTGAAAGATCAGGTGATAGAAAACAATTATCTAATATTGCTATTGATAGCCCACATTCATTTTAAAGCTTTTATAAAAAAATAAAATAATAAGATTATATTATTTAGATGGGAAAGTGAGGCATAAAAAGTTTACTAAAATCAGGGAATATGGTATATAGTGAAAACCAACTACATATGTGGGTAAAGAAGAAAAGAATTGGGAGGGGAGGACAAATAGAAGTATCTTAAAATCTGACTTGGAGGAGGAAATGATATTTAAGAAATGGGATTCCAAATTCAATGCCTTTAACTAGTAAGAGTTTCAGTTAATCAGCTATTAATTGTATTCAGCCTTCATTCAAACTTCCAAGTCTGGTCGTGTTTACCTGAATTTTTTTCTATTAGAATGAATGAGTCTGAGGAAAGCTACTGCCATTCAGAGTTGAGTTACATTTTGATACTAATTCCATTCATAGTAGTTAGTACTTAGTAGTAGTACTTAAAAATCCTTCAGTTTTTAACTCTGTAACAACACAATGCTTCAGAGAGGTGCTGAAATTGTGCCCATTTACAGATGGGAAAGGTAGAGGAATAAAGAGACTCTGTAATTTAAACAGGCAGTTTAAACAAACTCTGGCAATCTGACCCTTTACATGTTCTTAGCCAGTATATTGTAGAGTCTCTTGATGACCTGGTAGAAAATCTTTACCAGCCCACAGTCTGGCTTTATAAAGATCTCATTAGCAAAAATACTTATGGATGGTTTGGATTTAGAGGCAAAATCTATTATGGTTGCTATTAAGGAGAATTGATTGTCTGATGGCCGTGTCATGGCCACCTCTTATTCAGCAACTAAAGCTGGTCTGTGATGCCAAGGATTGAGCAAATAGTGCAGTTCCACTAGTGACCTATTTATAATATTCTTAGGGCTGCACATAAATATTTTATACTCTATTATGGCTTTTATGTTGAATGTGTGAGGAGATATTTTACCTCTAATATATTCTAAATTAAACTTATTTTATTCTGAAAATGTCTTAAATTATACTTTTTCGCACTTTGCACATTTTAGATTAAGAATGTTAAAATTGATTTTGATGGGTAAAAATAATGACTGTTTAATTTGAATTTGAGTTTAATTGGGAACATGTACACACCAAGGCAGGTTTACCCTCAAAATGATCATAAATTAGTTGATAGACTTAGCTTTTGACATGATTGGGGGTGTTAGCACTACATTAAGCATTGACTAAATCTGCATCTTTATTATGATTAAAAAATGTATGAAATTTTATGTATGGAAATCTAATGTTGTATTTATTTTATGTGTGTATTTGATTTTGATTTAATTCATATTTATAATTTTATCAATTCGTGTTACTTAAAAACAATTACCATATTTCTCAACTAATATGAAAGGAGAAGCCTAATCATACGTTAGTTATATTTTTTTGGTGGTAAATATTTCAAAGCACTTCGTGTTTATGAAAGACACTCAAATGTACCTGTACATTCCTTACCTGCTAATTTTCATGGTGGAGTTATCCAGTTGAGTCCTTTCTATTGAATTTCTTTTTGTGGTAGGTAACCAGATGTATCTTTTTCAATGGATTGAGTAGCAGCTGATAGTCACCCATTCTCCTGCTAACATGATGATATATCAAGAGAGCTTATAAAAAGCGTCGTGTGTAGTATCATGATCAGATTCTTAAAAACTATAATGCAAGTGAGAAACTCAAACTTAAAAATGTCCTCACATTTAATATATTTCCAAATGCAAGTATATTTCATTCCTCCATAAAAGTGTCATATTACGGCTATGTTTTCACCACACCAATAGCTGGCAAACATTTACTTCTGAGTAAACTCAGTAGTTCCATCTGTAGCCAGTTATTTCTATATCAGCTGCTTGGTTGTCAAAATTACTTAACTGATGTTGAAACAGATTATGTTCCTCATTCTGTTAAATAAGTTAATATATGTAAAGCATTTCGACCAATGCCTGGCGTACAGTAAGCAATGTAGAATGTTATGTGTTACTTTTTTTTTTCTTCACAAATTTAAGCTTGGTTCTTTGGCAGATTTTAGGATGAGACCATGTAGCTAAGTTTCTAGATTTAAAATATTATATATACCCTAACACACATCATTTAAATGTTTCTGTCAAAGTAATAAGCATGAATTTATTCCAGATTTCAGCACAGTTGTTTATGTACATTTTAAAAACACTTCTCCATAGGAAAATCTCATTACAAATTTTACTCTTTATACTAGAAATAAACAAACTCATGTACTATCCTTTTATGTAAATGTCATAGACTGTAATTGTGTACTTTAGTGCTACTTTGTGTTACAGACAGCACTCTTTAGGGGAGTGTTTGCCTTGTAAACCTAAAAGTAACTTTGAAAACTTTTTTAACACTTGTTAGATGTCTGCCTTAAAATGAATACCTGAAATACCTTTATATAACATTTCCCTTCTTCTGGCAATAATCTTCTTTCCCCAAAATGGATATAATATGGTGTGTGTGTGTGTGTGTGTGTGTGTGTGTGTGTGTGTGTGTGTGTGTATAACTGTTGGAGTGCTACGTGTTGTAGTCTATGGGGATTTGAAAAGACCCACCTGGAAACTTTAAGTACTGATGAATTGAAGGAATCCTGCTTTGTGCTAGTTAAATTATGTCCCAAGCAACTAAGAGAAAGGCTATATTTAAAGTTTGATCCCTAAACTGTGTGTATAATGGAAAACTACTGTTAAACTTTATGTCAGGAGAAATCACCTCTAATTCTAAAAAAAAATGTTTTTTTCTGAAAACCGTCTATAATTTTTAGATTAAAATTGTAACCCTCAAAATAGTTTCAAAAGTTCAGTCCTAATAAACCTGCTAAAGCTAATTAAACTATCAAGACATACAAAAAGAGAAATTTAACATGGCATTTTTATTCATCCTTATTTAAAAAATGGTTATTTTTTTAGTCACAACACTTTAGGGGAGTAAGGGTAGGATGCCCTTGTTTATTGCTAATCTAGGCTATGCTTTTAAAGTAAATGACTCATTTGTGATTTGAGACCATTTTAAGGTTAGCTGGGCTTCAATAATAAATGTCAATAAAGAAAAAGCCATTACAGCTAAATTTACCTTTACTTTTTTTCTTCCTGTATCATGATGTATGAATTTACAAGATTAACAAAGTACATTGTAGAATTGTGGTTAATGGGTAGACTTCTACAGACCCAGAAGTAGATGGATTCAAAGCTCTAAAAAAATCAATATGTAAGGAAAAAGACATGAAGATATGAGCATACCAAACTCAGCTCTTTCGGTCTATATAATTCCACTTGGGATGGGATTTGTTGACGTTAAGAAAATATCTCAGGGGTGGAAACTGAATATAAACTCTCATTTAATATGTTGCCAATAAATTAAGGAACCTCCCCAAAGGCCTGCAGGCAATAGGCAACCTAAAAGGCAATCAATATGATACGAACTAAGTTGTAAACTCTGAAAATTGACATCTGCTTTGTAAGTGTGTTAAAATAAAGTGTGTGTGGGGGGGACAAGGTCATTGAGAATAAAGAATAGTTCTGATGTCAACACAATCATTAAAACTTGGGCCTGCACCTCCAGGGGTATAAACTATTACTTCCTACCTGTGTGATGTTGGTCACATATTTAAACCTCTCTGAGCTTCAGTTGCCTCAGTTATGAAACTGAGATAATAAAATTCACCTCACTGTGTTGGTATAAGAAATAAACAGGAAGTACTTCAATAAGCCTTGGGAACACAATTTTTACTCAAAAAATCAAAATTGCAATTGTTATTGTTTTCATTTTAACTAAAGCTGGACATTGAACATTTCTTTCTCTTTTTTTCTTCCACTTAACATAATACTTTTTTTTTAAATTTATTTTCAAGTTAGTTAACATACAGTGTAATCTTGGCTTCAGGAGTAGAACCCAGTGATTCATCTCTTACATATGACCCCCAGTGCTCATCCTGATAAGTGCCCTCCTTCATGAGTGTCACCCATTTAACCCAATCCCCCGAACTTTTTTTTTTTTTCCCCCACTGTGACTCTAATAAGGCCCAATCATCTCTGACAGTGGTTAAGGCTGCAGTAATTTAAGTGATGGGTTTTACATAAACTGTTTGTCTGTGAAGTTTGACTCTTTTTTCTCTCCTTAAATGTACACTTTGGCTCTTGGTGGCACTCTTGCCACAGCCTCTCAGATCTCCCTGTGTCCTCTTCAGTCTCCTTTAATGTGTTCACATTCTGAAAGAGATGGTTATTTAAAAATGCTTCAGTGGTTCCTCTTTATTATGAGGTAAGGGACTCTGTTTATGATGGGGACAAGGAAGCCCTTTCTCCTCTGGCACTGTGGACACTGTCCCTGGAACCATGAGGTCTTATTTCCTTTGTCTGGAACTCTCTTTTTTCCTCTCCCTTTCTCTTCACCCTCAGGACCACTGCATCTGGCTGTGAGTTTTGTGCAACCTCAGCATTTTCCGATCTCTTTCCAAAATGTATATTTTGAAAATACTTAAAGGTGTTTATTTGTTTCATGGAACAATATGTCTTTTATCGAGATGGACATAATTGGTGACGTATAAAACTAGGAATTTCAGTTCTTCAGGATCCAAATTCCATCTCTTTCCATTCCTCTCCACTCCATTTAATTTTTGGCAAGTGTTAGTTCCTTTTATGCCTGATATTTCAAAGTCACCATCTATAACCAACACCCAATGCTATCAAAGCTTTAAGAGCATTCATTCCAAACTTTTATGGTAGCTTTTATTACTCCATTCCAATCTAAGAACCTCTTAATTCCCTCCCTACATCCCAAACTCCCAGCAATACATACCACACATGCTTTTAGAATAATCTTCCTAACTTTCAGATCTGACAGTGCTCTCCTTGCTCTTCAAAAAACTTAGAGGCTAAACTTGTGTATGTCTTAAATAAACTAGCTACTGTGTCAGACCTATCTGCAAATAACTCTCCATGTCTCTCCCTACCTCCCCAAAGACTGCGGGAACTGAATCTTGTTCACTTTTGAATCAGCCCCTCACCCCCAAATGCAATAACAACCATCCAAACCCTAACAAAGTGGCACTTAACTAAATATGATGCTTAACTTCTCAACCACACAGAATTATGACATAGACCAAATAGCCACTGTCAAGTTCCAAGGAGAAATTATAATGTATATTAATTCATCCTTGAAATATTTTAGCCTTTAGAAAAAGATATATTATTTTTAAAATTTTTTTTAATGTTTATTCATTTTTGAGACAGAGACATGGCATGAGAGGGGGAGGGGCAGAGAGAGAGGGAGACACAGAATCCGAAGCAGGCTCCATGCTCTGAGTTGTCAGGACAGAGCCCAACGCATGGCTCCAACTCACCAGCCGTGAGATCATGACCTGAGCCGAAGAAGGACGCTTAGCCGACTGAACCACCCAGGCGCCCCAGAAAAAGATTTATTCTTAACTGTCACAAGAGCTGTAAGGCACACTTTCAAATAAGCAAACTAAGAACTACTATTAACAGAAGAAAGCATTTGAATGAAAGCAATTCCTGTATCATCTGTTTTGCAAAAACATAGGGAAGAAAGCATCATATCTGATGCCATTTTCAAGCAGCAGTTTGAGTCAGAAGAAATGAATAAGGAATCTTATTTTGTGGCTTTAATATCTTAGTAGAGCATTAAGGTCTACCCTTCACTGCTGCCCATTGTGTCCCCCATTCATCTTGAACAACAAAGTTCTACATCAAAGTGATTAGCTGCTGGACATTTCAGCATATTAATATGACATTCCAATTAATTCAAATAAGGAGCACAATTGCTCTTAGAAGTTAATGATCATAGGAAAGCCATGATTAGTCATGTCAGGTTGAAAATTTCATCAGCCTTGTGCTACTTACATAACTAAATTGTCAGAAAGCGACAGTCCTTGAAAGAGAAGGCTAGTGTTTACCACCATGTCGGGTAGAATCGAAACAAACAGAAATGGCACAAAACAGAGATGAACAAAAATGAGCAAAAGTCAGAGCATGAGGAAAAAGAAATTATTTAGCTACTACTTTGTGTCCTGTGGTAGCAGTTCAACATTCCAAGTCTAAAAATGGTCTGCGGCATCCAAGAGAACTCTTTACCAGTTGGCAACATTTCCACCATATGCTCATCATTTCATTTTTTTCCTGTCACTGGAGAATACGCTGAAACTAGCCAATCACACCAAATGTGCCTTTCAGAAGTGAGTCCTCTAGTTCACTATAATAGGAAAAGGAACATAGTTAAAAGATAATCAAAAGAGTATCAGCAAATTTCAAATTATCTTATAAAAAAGATGCAGTAAGGATTTTATGCAACTATACTTTTAGTAACTATTTTAAAATATGAGAGCATCAAACCTCATATTTTCACTAATAAAAATATATTGACATGTGTCACGTGAGATGCATAATTTTATTGTGCTAAATGAGTTGTTAAATTTTGGAAAGGTCTTCCATGTTTTAGTATGATATATGCCATTATAACTGGCAGACATTAAAGAAATCAGTGAAATTCAGACCACAGTACTTAATTTCTTACAAATTCCTATTTATATAAGTGCATGGAGTGGATGTTGAGACCCTATCAATAGTACATATAATGTGACTATACATAATTTTCACTGCCTAAAGTTACAGAGAAAAAAGTCTTAAGTGAAAAAATGTAAAACCTACATTTAGAGAATAAACACATCCCCTTTTAAAGCAGCTTGAATTTATTTCTAACTAGCTTAAAATCAGGAATCATATTTTCTAGGACCGACTTGGTCGCATTTTTAGTAGCTGTGACTGAGAAATGTTCTCACCTGGTTGCAAATGCTCCTAAGCAGGATTCTAGCAAGCTCTGACAATGATCAGCTTGTTTGATCTATGGTGAAGAATGGGACCTGGGGTATCTTATGAATTGGCCTCTGCACATTCTTCTCAACTTTTCACATTGATAGGTGGCATCTATGTCCCCTTACCCACAGAAATCTTGGTGCACTTGTGTAGACTTAGAGGGAAGCGGCACCATATGTTTTCTAAGGCTAGGTGGTAAAAAGTCCATACAACTTCTACCTGGTTCTTCTGGATCACTTGCTTTTGGAAAGGTTTTGGTGAACCTTCTTAGGAACCAATTGTTATGCTGGGGGAAATCCATGCCACATGAAGACACATGTAGATGCTTCAGGTGATAGTTCCAGTCTCTGGGTGATTCTACCCCAAGTACCAAATAAGTGAGTGAAGAAATCTCTAGATGATTCTTCCTACTTGGTTTTTCTCAGCTAAGGCCCCAGAGTTTGCAGGCAGGGGCAAGTCTTCCCCTCTGTTCTCTTTTCCAAGTCCTGACCCACAGATTCATGAGCATCTTAAAATATTTGCTATTTTATGTCACTAAGATTATGGTGTTATATAGCAATAATGAGAAAACAAACTAATGATCATCAAGGTAATTTCCTATATTAAATCAGTGTATTTAGAATTTCACATATAGTTCATTTTATCTTTACTACAAACTAAGAGACAGGTGTTTTTAGTTTGCTTACACATGAAAAACGAGTTCAGAGAAGAAAGTTTCCTGAGATTACTCTTAACTGGTGGGGTTGAAACTGAAAACCAGGTTTGTCCATGTTTGAAGGCCATTTTTTTTAAGTATTGATTTTTTTCTCTCAGTCATGTTTATAAAGGTGAAAAAGGGAGCCCCCTCTGTTTAATGGGTTTTTTAATGTTTCTGAAACACAATATCCTAGACACCGTCAAACATGATTCAAATGAACATTCTATCATTTCAGTCAAAAAATACTTTTGCATAACATATTCTGTAGGGAGGGAGGCAGTTACTGAGTTAATATTTCAGTTAGTCTGATACTGACTTTTAGTAAATGCTTTTGACATGCTTTTTGAAAGGATAAATGAAAGGATTAACCAGCTCATAGTAACTTAGTAGTAGTGTTCCTTGAGGAACTTTCCAAGAAACTGATTGATGCCTTTACAGAACTATGTAATTATCTTCCATTATCACATTTGTTTCTTTTCTGCTCTGTTTATCATAAGAGGGACAAATACTCCTCTCATTACTTCAAGTTAGTAAGGTTCCTTATTTAAGTGGATACTTACTTAATGCTTGTTGATAATGCCTTAAATTGGAACACATAGAATGTGGATTCAGAATGAATAAGAATTCATGAACTATTTCAATAAAATGAACTTGAAATGACTCTAGAATAAAAATAGGTGTCTTATAGATCTCATTAAGCTACTATAAGATTTAAAAAGGAAAAACAGGCAACATTTTTAATAGTTTGGAAATTAATATTAATAAGAGACTTTTATATGCAGAATTTTAGCAAAATATTTCCACCTTTAAGGAAACAGTACTTGTGTTGATTGAAGTCTTTTATATTGGTATTTCTTTCTATGACACTAAAAATCAGGTAAGTAAATAAAAAGAGGGGGGTGTAATTCAATGAAACTAGTTCAATACATCTTATATTATTGCTAAATTATTAGGTTAATGATGCTTTTAAGTGAAAAGTAGCTTCAGGAAGTCATAGGAGCTCGTAAGGTTAAGCACTTAAACTGATGGGAAACTGACCCATTCATCTCAGATCCATCATGACCCAATCTCATATTGATTTTATTTCATAATGGATTATTTCCATGTTGTGAAATTTCATAGGGGAGATTTTACTGTAAATATATGGACAAAAAAAATAAATGGAAAAAAAATTTGGTCGGTAGTGAAAAGTTCTTTATTTACTAAAGTATATGTGACATATAATATCCTATTAGTTTCAGGTGTGTATTATAATGAGTCAGTTTTATGCATTATGAAATGGTCCCCACCCTAAGTCTAGTTACCATCTGTAACCATACAAAGTTATTACAATATTATTGACTGTATTCCCTATGCTGTAATTACATCCTCATGACTTATTTATTTTACAACTGGAAGTCTATACCTCTTAATCCCCTTTACCTATTTTCCTTCCCTCCCAACCCCAAGCCTCGCAGGCAACCAACAGTTCATTTCCTGTATCTGAGTATATTTCTGTTTTGTTTTGTTTTGCTTATTCATCTGTTTTGATTTAAAATTCCACACATAAGTGAAATCATATAGTATTAATCTTTTCCTGTTTGACTTATTTAACTTAGCCTAATACTCTCTAGGTCCAGCTATGCTTTGCAAATGGCAAAATTTCATTCATTTTTATGATTGAGCAATATTTCAGTGTGTTGTGTGTATGTATGTGTGTGTGATGCGTGTGTGTGTGTGTATATATATATATATATATATATATACACATCTATTGATGTATACACACACATCTATTGATGGACACTTAGGTTGTAATCATATGTTGGCAATTATAAATAATGCTGCAATGAACATAGGAACACATATATCTCATTAGATTGGTGTTTTCATTTTCTTTGGATAGTTACCCAGAAGTCCAGAAGTGCAATTGCTAGATCATATGATAGTTCTATTTTTTATTTTTTTAAGTTTATTTATTTATTTTGAGAGAGAGAGTGAGTGAGCAAGCAGGGGAGGGTCAGAGAGGGAGAATCCCATCCAGGCTCTGTACTGTCAGCATAGAGAGCCCAACGGAGGGCTCTAACTCATGAACCATGAGATACTGACCTGAGCCAAAACCAAGAATTGGATCCTTAACTGACTGAGCCATCTAGGGCCCCAATTATATTTTTAATTTTTTGAGGAACTCTACTCAAAAAAAACTCTATTTTTTTTTTTTTAGTGTCTGCACCAATTTGCATTCCTACCATCAGTGATTTGTGGATTTTCATAAAACGAACACTATTCCCTTAATTTTGAATTTGTGTTTACCTCTTGCTACACTGAAATTAAATATGGTTCATTAAATAGTTACTTCTTCTCCAGATTCTACTCATCATGATTCAAAAGTCTCAATGATAAATTTGAGCCAGAGTACCCATTGCCATTTACAAAATTGTAAGTTGTAGTTACTATCTTGAGGAGGAGATAACTGATGAACACATTATAAATTGAGTTGCATGTAACAATACATTAACTTACAAAATAAAACTCTGAATGATAGACCTTTAACTTACTATGTGTATAACAACTTTTGCATATTTGTGGTGGGAGAAATAGGAATCATGATAGTTAGATAAAGTCATTGATTTATTCTTTTCATATTTTTATTTAGGCATGGTAGATAAGACATTATCTCATTTTAGGGGTTTATAATATAATTGATGAGTAGAGAGATATTTTAAAAATGACACACTTCCAGGTGTCACAGAAAATTATATAGGGGTTAGAATGAGAGTACCAAATAGAGAGCTGGTAATTCTTCCTGGGCTTCAGGTCTGAGGGGCATGTTAAATTAATTGAGGTTTTTTAAAATAAAATATGATTTTTAATTAAAACTTGTCTTATTCATATTTTATCAGTAGTTTTGTTTTTCAATATTGAAAATAAATATTAAATACCTGTTAACTCCTCACTGGTTTCCCCCTGCTACCCTTACACTTTAGCAGCCCCTTACCAACACTATCTGCTTACACAATGAAGCTAATCTTAATTTTAGCATGCCTGAAACAAAAAAAGAATGATGAATCAACTACCAGAAGGTCACATCAAGACATTCTAGAAGCAAATTAAAGTGACATTTGCTTAATAAACTCCTTTTTATATTCATGTACTTGCTTTCCTCCATTAAAAGTAAATATTCAGAGACACTGTGATTTAACTAAAAAATAACAGTAACATTTTGAGTTCTCTCAATTGAGTCTTATGTCTAAACATATTAGGTTTCACATTTTCCTCATTTTCAATGAAGGCTATTTTCTCTATTTTCTTATTTCTTTATTTTCTATTTACTTTATTTTCATAAAGTATAAAAGGCAGATTACTAATGATTTTCTATTGTGCTATGTAATTGTTTTTAAAGATGAAATTCAGCGTTGCCAGTAATACACATGTTTTAATTCCTCCCCCCCCCACCCCTCCCATCACATAAGTGTGTCACTCAGAATTTCAGAACTTGCTATAGCGGTTCAAGGCAGTGGGGGAATCTTGATGTCACCTCCCATGAAAACTATCTTAGAAGAGATGAGACTACCTGGACCATAGCAATGGCTGTGATTTGTGACTGTGCGTATTATCATTGCCAGTGTTTCTGCCTTGGCACAACAGTTTCTAGAAGAGGGGGGTGTTTCTTCCTTCAGCTTACATTTCGATAAGGGGACTCGATGCCACAGCTGATCTCCCAGTGTTAATTTGGTTGAAGTCTTTGAATTCACTTGATGTCCATTTCCAAGTACATAACACTGCCAATAGGATGGTTGAGCTAGAAGAGATTGTGGTGTCAGTTGCTTTGTACATATCAAACTAGAATCAACTCTCCATCCAGGTTTTGAAGCAGAGAAGCCTTTGACAAATTCATCCTTTTCCTAAGTTTACAATGACTTCTCTAAGAGGCCAAACTGTCTTTTCCTCCCATTTGCTCTTGGACAGGCATCATAGCCTAGGTCTGCGACTAAGTTATAACTAAAAAAATTCTTGGCTGCAGGAGGCCCTCTGGTAAGTAAATTTGTGGGCATACACGGAAATTTGCTCTTAATGACTGCACCATAATTCTATGTTCTACACATGTGCTTGCTTATTCAGGGACCTTACTGAAGTTTCCCTGTGGCCCAAAATAGGGGTCATTTTCATAATTATGCTGTCAGCACTTGGAAAGAAGTTGTAGGTCCTATAACATACAGAGTTTAGTACATAGGCATTTGTCTATGTTTACTGATGTCATTATTCATGGATCCTGCTGACTTTTCTACTTAATCTGTCAAAAGGTTAAATTTCTCTAAACTGTGTCTTTATTTCTTCTTGTGTTTCAGTGTTTGTCTCATTTGGACAATAAAGATTAGTTATGTGTATATATTTTAAAGAAGTATATTTTGCCTACTTTATTTTATTTTAGAAAGAAAGTGTAAGTGGGGAAGGGGGGGGAGAGAGAGAGAGAGAGAGAGAGAGAGAGAGAGAGAGAATCTTAAATAGGCTCCACACTCAGCATGGAGCCTGATGCAGGGCTCGATCCCATAACCCTGGGATCATGACCTGAGTCAAAATCAAAAGTCAGATGCTCAACCAATTGAGCCACCTAGGCGCCCTTAACTCTATATTAATTATAGTTTTTCTCTTCCAATATTTCAGATTTTCTGAATTAGCTCTTTCTGATACTATTGTTTTAATCCTGCAGTCTTCCTTTATTTCCCATATCTTTATTTCCCTTTATTTCCCACCATCTTGTTTGTAACTGTTGTGACGCTTATTGGATTCACATGATATAGTTATTTGTGTATCTTCATGTGCTTTTACAATAGACTTTAATGGCCTATTTTTCATAAGTGTTTTTTTTTTCATTTTTTTATAAGTAGTATTGCCAAATTTTTGGCATACAAGTTTGTTTTTTACTTCTAAGGCTTTCTATATTGACTCAATTTATGCCATAATATTTCATGCTGTGCCATATATAAGTATATATATATATATATTTTTTCCAACCATTTCCCAGGAATTTGAAAGGATAGACTAAAAAAATTATGTTTACAATTCTAAATTATGTATTTAAACATGTATTCCTCAAATTTCAACATAAGAATGAAACAATATTTTGTAAAATGAAGAATGCTTACATATACACATCTTTTATCTTCTTCATTGGTGGCAAATATGTATTGAAATGTTAACCATACGTTATTGCCCTTGTTAAGCTACATCTCATTCTGTTCCTCTAAGCACAATCTTTTTTTTTTAAAGACTTAATTCTATTTCCTAAAACAATGTTAAGTAAGATCAATATTTTTCTATAATATTTTTATTTGTGAATTCTTTATTTTGGTATGTTTCTCATCTTCAAATGGATTTTTCTTTTTGAGAGAGAGAGAGAAGAGTGAGCAGAAGAGGGCAGAGGGAGAGAGAGAATCTTAAGCAGGCTGCATGCTTAGCACAGAGTCTGATGTGGAGCTTGATCCCACGACCCGGGATCATGCCCTAGCCAAAATCAAGAGTTGGAAGATTAACCAATTGAGCCACCTGGCTGCCCCATGGACTTTTTTTTTAATGGACTTTTTAAAGAAGAAGAATACATGGATGATATCCTTCTTGAGTTCTGTTCTTACTAAACAATGCTTTCCTATGATCTGGGAATACATAAATGATAACTGCACTGGGCATATATATTCTTTTTCTTCTCAGATTAAAACTTTGTAGAGATTTTTTTTAATGTTTATTTATTTTTGAGACAGAGAGAGACAGAGCATGAACGGGGGAGGGTCAGAGAGAGAGGGACACAGAATCCGAAGCAGGCTCCAGGCTCTGAGCTGTCAGCACAGAGCCTGATGCGGGGCTCGAACTCACAGACCGTGAGATCATGACCTGAGCCAGTCGGAGTCTTAACCAACTGAGCCACCCAGGCACCCCTGTAGAGATGTTTTTTTTTATTTGCCTTTTGGTATTGAGGATTCTGAGATGAAACCTAAATAACAGCTACAAGGACAAATTCTAGTGTATTTATTAAATATCAAGGTTAAGGAAAGAATCTTAAAAACCATCTAAACTATCCAGAGAGAAGAATATCACTAGCAAAGGTTTCTGCATCCCACTTCTGCTTTCTCATTTGTCCAAGTTGTTTGTATTTGGTCACTATTTTTGGAATTTGTATGCAGGTATTTTCTTTTTCTGAGTAAATTTGATTTGGTGAATATTTTAGTTCATTTGGTGCTACTCAGGGAAAGATGATCTGTGGAAAGAAACATAACCATTCTTCTCAAGAGTTGTATTTTCCTCCTTTAATACAAATATAATAAAATAATTAAAAAAAAAAACATTTTGAAGGATGCCTGGTTGGCTCAGTCAGTTAACCGTCCGACTTCAGCTCAGATCATGATCTCTCGGTCTGTAAGTTAGATCCCCGTGTTGGGCTCTGTGCTGACAGCTCAGAGCCTGGAGTCTGCTTCGGATTCTGTGTTTCCCTCTGTCTCTCTCTGCCCGTCCTCTGCTCACGCTCTGTCTTTCTCTATCAAAAATAAATAAACAGGGGCGCCTGGGTGGCACAGTCGGTTAAGCGTCCGACTTCAGCCAGGTCACGATCTCGCGGTCCGTGAGTTCGAGCCCCGCGTCAGGCTCTGGGCTGACGGCTCGGAGCCTGGAGCCTGTTTCCGATTCTGTGTCTCCCTCTCTCTCTGCCCCTCCCCCGTTCATGCTTTGTCTCTCTCTGTCCCAAAAATAAATAAAAAACATTGAAAAAAAAAAATAAATAAACATTAAAAAAAAACCACTTTATCACAAAAAAGTCTGTCTGCAAAGGTTTTTTTTTTTTTTTTTTAATTACAACTTCAAGCAACTAAAATTCCACTTGTTTGAGTTCCTGGAGTTTTTAGATGGGCAAACAGATCCAGAGATTAATCTATGCATTACATATATTGCCCAGGTATTTAATGTCAATGCCAGGAATATAACAGAGTTTTTATTCTACTACCCACAATTTTACCTTCCATTTTATGTTGTTTCTCAAATGTACTTGTGAGCTAATAGACCAGTAGAAAAAAAACACCAATTCTGAATTAATTATGGCTTCAATGTAAGTGGAATTTATTGTGATTATACTGGATTCTGATATTTTGCATTGAATGTTCCCAGTTGCTAGAAGTGTTGTAGAGAGAGCTCTTAGTTGTCAGTCTTATAGAATTTTCTTGGCTGCAGCAGAGAGCTGACTCACCCATGGTCACGTCCCTTCCCAGGGCAACCTCACCCAAAGATGAACTGATGTATGGGGTGTTAAGACCCATTCATCTATTTCCAATTCATGCACCACTGAAGGGCCATCTGAGCTCGGGAACACCCTGTAGTTTTGGGGAGGGCTTTGTTGAGATTGCCTTCACTGCTCATCATCTCTCTCTGCCTAGAGTTGCTTCCTCTTTTTTCCCTTCTATAGGTTTTAATGTCTAGGACACTGCCTCATAAACTTCCTGTACCTGAATCTTCATTTCAGATTTTTGGATAACCCAACCCAATTTGAGGACTAAAAGATAACCCTCTTTAGTACTAATATAACTGGATAATTTTTTTCTTTTTATAGCCTAAATCTATTTTCATCTTCAGCATAGGAGTACAAAAGAACATGCCTTCAATCCCTGAGGTTTATTTGATTTGATCTTTGTGACACTTGTTTGTCCAATTAGCATTTGTCGTATTAGATTCTATGCCCAGTGCTGGTGATTGAGTTTTAGGGACAAAGGTATTGAACCCTGACCTACTGAGAAATTATTAAAAGGTCTTTCCTAGATAAAAATCAGCAATCACATAAATAGACATGAGATTTTCATATTATAATAAGTACTATGAATGGAAACATGAGAGAATCAAAAAAAAGGTGTTGAAGATAGGGTGAAATAAGCTAGGATTAAGAAAGGTCATTTTGAGGAAATGACATAAGCTGAGGATTGAGAGATGAAAAAGACAATTCCAAGGAATGAGAAGAGCACATGCCAAGGCTCTATGACATGAGAATACTTGGTATGTATGGGTAACAGAGATTCCGTACGGCTATAGCATGATAAACAAGGCGGGGGTGGGGTGCATGATATGAGGCTATAGACATGGTTAGGGTTAGGGGCTCTGATGTAGGGTGTGGGTTTCTTCCATAAACATTAGGAAGCTTCTGAAAGGTTTATTCAGGGCAGTGATATGATGTAATTACTTTAAAAATAATTACTCTCTTTGCCATGTGGAGAAAACATACTGGTGGTGGTGGGGGTGCAGGGACTGGAAATATGCAAGTATGTTAGGGACCCATTGGAATATTGAACTTAGGAGTTGATGGTTTTTACTAGCATGGTTCTTACTGAGGTTGAGTTGCATGATTTCATTAGAGACATATTTTCAAGTTTGAAATGTAGGACCACAGATTGGATATGCATAGGAAGCTAATGACAGGAAGGATGATTATGAGTATATTTAGTGTGTGGGTTGAGAAAATGGCTGGATGGTGGTGTTATTCATGAAAAGGCTTCAGGACAGCAAGGGGATTTCTGAATTATTTGGGAAAGTAGGAGAGGCTGGCTCTGGATCCCACTGAAGAGACTTACAGTAGGAACAGAAACAGTTCTATTGTATAAAGTAGGGTGAAGAAGGATACAAGTACAAATTTGTTAAATAGCTTTGCATAGTTTAACAGAACATGAAGCAATATCTGGACCAATCTTTGGATTATGGAGAATAGCAAACTGAGGCTCAGAAACTATACACAACCTGGTAAAATCATCTAGCAAGTCAAGGAACATTTTGCCCATTGGGTTATACATTATTTATTAAAATAGTTCTAATTATTTAAAAAATTTTTTTCAAGTTTATTTATTTTAAGACATACAGAGACAGCGTGAGCAGGGGAAGGGTAGAAAGAGAGAGGGAAACATAGAAAATCCCAAGCAGGCTCCACACTGTCAATGCAGAGCCCAACGCTGTCTCAAACTCATGAAACCGTGAGATCATGACTTGTGATGAAACCATGAGTTGGATACTTAAGGGACAGAGCCACCCAGGTGCCCCAATAATTCTAATTATTTTAATTTATTTGCTTCCTCAATCTTACAGTTGTAAATAAAGTTTTGTTTAAAAATTCTGCCCCTTTTTACTTTGCTTTATCATAACGTTTTGTAAAATTCAGTTCAAATATTAAATTGAAAATGAGCTACTGAATTTTACACTGACAATGCATCCTGAATGA
This sequence comes from Panthera uncia, assembly GCF_023721935.1. Taxonomy (NCBI): domain Eukaryota; kingdom Metazoa; phylum Chordata; class Mammalia; order Carnivora; family Felidae; genus Panthera; species Panthera uncia. The sequence continues at coordinate 28,578,763 of NC_064810.1, forward strand.
AATTCCAAATGCTAAATGTGTAGAAAAGTCATTTTGATAAGGATAATTTTAATTAGTTGAAAGTTCAGAAGTTTATAATATTTGTCATATCATTTTTAGAAGTCCATTTAAATTATATATGCTGTCAGACTTCTAATTGTATACATACTGTGGAAATATTTTTCAAGTGAAATTAAATTGGAAATGTTAGAATATTATGTAAAAATCTTTGCAAGGAAAAAAAAAAGATCTATCCTCTTATAATGGATTGCTTTAACCATTTTGGCAGGTGGAAGTGAAAAAGAAGTTAAACACATATCAGTGTGATAAGGAAATGTGTGCTCAGAAATATTTTATAGTTGAAAACAGAATTGTATTACTGCCTTTGTAGGGTTTATTCTTTTGTTTCCGTATTTATTTGATTTTGTCATCTATAGAGATTATGGGAATTTGAAAAATAGCTGAGAGTAAGAAACACTAGCATAGCACTTTACTGAATGCATAATAAAATATTTTCATCTTCTCTAAAAACCTTTTAAAAATATGTACCATTATCAGTATAGTTAGGTGAGGGTACTTTACATGTTCAAGCTTTCCTGATTCTTCAGGATGAGAATTCTTTTATGATTTGAAGATGACACTGTGATTTTCTTTAGCTTGATTATTTTTTATTTACTCTTTCATTCCTCATCTTTATGTATTTACATTTTATGTGTTGAAGTGCTCTTTTTTTTCAAATATTTTATACTGAAACGTGAAAAGCACAACTATATAAATGAGACGACTAAATTGTCATGTATGTCACATGGAAGTTTAAATATAATTTTATTTTATCTGGTATTTACTTTTTTAGTTTCTGAAGTTCTTATCATTGATATTTCAAACAATTTTTCCAAGTGTATCTAAAAATATCCAAATGCTGCTGATTATTTCTTGTGATACTCTTAAGGGATATTAATGAAGATTAAAAGAGATTCACAGAGAAAATTAGGCCTCTGAATTGGAGACTGTGTCCCCACTATGGACTAAAAAAGATAATACATGTCAGAGAGGAATAAAGATAATATATATCCTGGAGGAACAAAAAATCTGCTGCAGCCTGGCTAGCTGCGTGACCTAGGGCAAATTCCATAGTGTGCCCAGACCTTATCTCTTTAATCTCTAATAAGAAACTTTTTGATAAATATTCTAAATATTTGATAATATTCTAAATGCTTTTTAATTTTAAGATTCTAGGATGTCTCCTCTAGGTAGTAGATGGCAGTATCTTTATTTGCATATTGAATTATATGTGGAAGTATTAAAATGGAATTTTTCTGTTCTAAGTAATATTTTGCATTTTTCTCAGTCTCCTTTGGGGGGTTTATGCAGTTTCCTCAGAAACCAACTGATAGAATGGGAGAGGGGTCATGTCATAGGAACCAGGGATCAAGGAAAAACAACACAAGGGAGCTTTGGAGAAAATACAGTAAGGCTGGGGGAATACTTCTCTCCAACAAAAAGACCAGGGTCACAGCTCTACCCCTTTACAAGCCAGTCTGTCCTTAAAATGTCTGGCTACACAGAAGTCCCACTCATTGCTGGGTTTAAAGTAAATCCTTTTCATGTGCACCCTCCTATGGGAAAATAAGAATATCGGGGTAGGTGCAATCCATGAAATGAGTAATAATATCTAGTAGACATTCCTAGACTGTAAATCTTAACATACCTCTGAGCCTAATGAGAAGATTTATTGTCCCATAATGCACAGTGAATCATATAGACACTTCTTTGTGATCACACTGAAGAATGGAACTAAATACTAAATACCAAATAGAATTCCCATGATTCTTATAGATGTCATTCATGTGGCATACTTATGCTCTTTTTTTGTCTTATACAGCAATTCATATTCTCTGCTTTTAGGCTGTTTACAAAATTTTGGGGGGTATTTAAATAATATTATTCTATTTAGAAATGCCAGGTAGAAATTATAAGTAGAGAGACTACCTTGTTTTATACTAAATAGCTTCACCATAAAAATTTTGAAAAATTAGCAAACAGACTCTTTTTAGTAAATGAATATTTTTGGAGCTACTTCTTCACAATTTCTCATAGATGATATTTGATATTGCCTTTATTAATCTATAATACACTGTTTTCCAAAAATTATTGGAGAGTCTTAAAAAATCAGTCTTGTAAAAATAAAGTTAATGAAATAGAAAGGAAACCACAGTCAGGAAATGGAAGGTGGAAGCAAATGTATTAACCATGAGTTAAACAGGGCTTGGGCTTTGGAGGGAGGCAACCAGAGTTTAAAAGTCTTTTCTGTGATTTACTAGCTCTGTGACCTTGGGTAAGTTACTTAAAATTTCTCAATTTCAGTTCAGTTGATGCTATTACTGGCAAGTTCATGGAATTATAACAAATATTATATAAAAGACTTTGCTTAGTGTCTGGAAAAGCAAGGTTATATGATTTATAAGATTATTAAATGCTAGCTGTATTTTTGTTAATATTACCATTATTATTATAATAATTATGGTATACTTTATTGACAATGAAATTTAGACATAAAGGGCTCTCAATCTTAAAAGTGTATGTTAATCACTTGGGTCTTATTAAAGTGCAGATTCTGATTCAGTAGGTATGGTTTCTTTCTTTCTTTTTTTTTTTTTTAATTTTTTTTTAACGTTTATTTATTTTTGAGACAGAGAGACAGAGCATGAACAGGGGAGGGGCAGAGAGAGAGGGAGACACAGAATCTGAAACAGGCTCCAGGCTCTGAGCTGTCAGCACAGAGCCCGACTCAGGGCTCGAACTCACGGACCGTGAGATCATGACCTGAGCCGAAGTCGGACGCTTAACCGACCAAGCCACCCAGGCGCCCCAGTAGGTATGGTTTCTGAGAAGCACCAGGGGATGCTACTGCTGATGCTGTCGGTTCACAGACCACACTTTGTGCAGTAGTGAATCCATATACATAGAATGTCATGATTTCATCAGAAGTGAAAGTATGTCAGTTTCTCAAATAAAACAGAATTATAGATTTAAAGACTAATCCCTATGCTTTCCCTGCTTATCATTTCTCTCTCACTGCTATAGGTACAATTCATACTAAAAGCAAAGAAAAAATCTGAAATAATCTTCCTATGTTTATTTATTCAACCAACACTGGATTAGTACTACTGGTTACTTGCTGTAGGAAATAGAAAGATGACTTTGACAAAGCTCCTCAAGCATCTATCTCCCTACAAGTTTATTTTCAGAAGAATCCAAAAAATTACATAAATAACCATAAATCAAGAGAGAAATGGAAAAGTGCAATAAAATATCTAGACAAAGTGATAGAGATGTTCAGAATATGGGGAAATTATCTTAAAATCATATGTACATGTAATATTAATTTAGCGACTTTTTCTTTCTTTTTTGAGAGAGAGCAAGAGTGCAAACGTGTGTGTGTGTGTGTGTGTGTGTGTGTGTGTGTGTGTGAGAGAGAGAGAGAGAGAGAGAGAGAGAGAGAGAGAGAGAATCTTAAGTAGGCTCCATGCTCAGAGTGGAGGATAACGTAGGGCTCAATCCCATGACCCTGGGATCATGACCTAAGCCAAAATCAAGAGTCAGATTCTCAACTGACTTGACTGAGCCACCCAGGCTCCCCAGTTTAGCTATTTTTTTTTCTAAGTAGCCCTCAGCCAATTGTCAAAGTGAATTTGGAGGCTTCCTTATATCTTACCTTAAGTAGCCATATCTTACTATTTAAGTTCTCAGTTTATTAAAAAAATTAATATAATATGAATAATTGATAGTTCCTTATTTATCAGGAACTATTCTGTGTGCTTTATTTATGTAGACTGATTAACAGTTAGTGTTATTTTCCTTATTTTACTGATGAGGAAGCTAAGAATTAGAATCATTAAATTAACTCAAAGTTCTGAAATAGCCCTTGTTTATCCCCTCCCAAAAGGCTTGTTTATCCCCTCCCAAATTGTAATTATCCATTGAAGCCCGTTCTTTTTGAAGTTACCTCCTGCTATGCTCTCATCTTTTCATTCTTGTCATCACAGCGTACCTCTCAGTTTCTTCAAGTAACCGCATTTTGCAAGATGATTCCATCTTGCATAGCAGATCCTTGGATATATTTGTCATATGAAGCAAATGGACTGAATATATAAATGCATGCTAAATTTTAGTGAATAATAGTCTAAAGATTTATCTACTCCTCTGGCAAATATATTTATTTTTAGTAGCAAACCCCTGACACATTCAAAGGCATGACTCCAGGGGTGAAAATTTTAGCCTATGGGAGAAGATATTAGGCTGTAGTATTTTCTAGATACTACATATGTCGTTCCAGTGATGACTCACTTTTATAGCACTGAGGCATGCTCCTCTGTCTCCTACATGAGATCAATGCAATGTATTTTATTATTTGAGTTGTAAATGAATACCTCTGTTAGTCAGGAAAATAAAAAGTATGGAAAACATAAAGATGGTTCCTATAGAGGTCCTTTGCTAACTTTGATGTATGGAGTTATGAATTATAAGCTTTTCCAGATCCATTCAGAACAAGCAGGTTGGTTTTTTATCTCTTTCAGAAACTTCCTGATTTTTGTGGAATATTTTTTTCCTAACTGCTTACTTATTTATAGTCCTTTCCCTAACTCCACTTCATGAATTCCTGTACACACATAAAATTGGTTTTAAAAATTCAAACCATTTTAGGAGATAATTTTGGTTATACAAAATGATTGGGTGTGAGCTGCCTCAGTCATTCTAGGGCCTGGCTGTGGGGTCATCTCTAATATTTCAGAAAAATCCTGATCTTAGATGGTATGATAGCCTCTTGGATATTTTTCCAAACATATTTTCCCTTGTTTCCTCTTCTTTCTGATATAAAAGTGAACACTTGCAAGCTAAAATCCAATCAAATGTGGACGCATGTGTTGCTATGTGATGGTTCCCAGTAAAAGTAGATAAGGGATTTTATCATAAACTAAAGGCAAACAGACATTCCAGAAATGAACTAGAGTATGAGATTGGTTCATGGTAAGAAGACTTCACTGGAGAGTTATTTGGCACAAACATTTTCACTACAAAATCCATAAAGTCAGCTAAAAATTAAAATCACTTTAAGGAAAAATAGAATAAAGTATGTGAAAATGTTACACTCTCTGCTAAGATTAATACTATTCACGGTGTTGAAAGGTTTGTGGTCTTGCCTTTGAGGAAGCTGAAAGGTCAGAAACCACAAAGATGCATGTGTGCTGTCGTTTGCACAGTTACTAATTGTTCTCGTTATTTCCATAATGAGATGTACTATTTCAACAGAGAGATCCTCTTGAGAGTTCCTTTTAGTGTTTTCAGGCAGGCAGCCTTTTTGCTTTCATGTTATGGCCTTGGCCAAGAAGTTCAGATAGACTTTCCATTTATTCAGTAAGAATGCATAAATGTGTTATTCTATTGTTAGACTGTAAATTCCATAAAGTCAAGGACCATATCAAGTTTGAACACAATTATACACTGCACATTTTGCACAAGGTTTGCACATATTTTTTGAATAAATTGAAGGAAAAAATAAATCAAGTTTAACCAAATACTTTACTCCCATCTCTGGTGCAGAACTCTAGATTGATAATGTATGAAAAACATAACATTCAGACAAAATCCTTCTCCTTTAGAATCTTATTGTCTAGTTGAATAGATGAAACATATACCCATCAAATTTTAAGGAGAAATAATTACACTTTTATAAGTATATGAAAATTTAGCATGAATCTGTTCGTTCAACACATTGTATAAAAACGTTCTTTTATCTATATAGTGTGATTGTTAGGACAGTTTGTAGTTGGACAGAACTTAAAAAAAAACTGAGTGTAAGCATTGCAAAGAAACAACAAATAGCATGTTGTTAACATTCAAAGGAAGAAAATATATTTGCAAGGCAAATCAGAGAAATTTATGGGTACATGTACACTGAGTATTGAAGGATAGATATGATTTTATGCTGACCGATATCAATATTTAGGTAGGATAAAAATATATGTACATATTTGTATGTTCAATTAGAAAGAGTAGTAAAATTAATAAAGTAGAATGCAGTTAGTCATACCTTGATCATAGTCTTTTATGACTATGAGCAAAATTTATTCTTTTTAAAATTTTTAAAAATTATTTTTTAATGTTTATTTATTTTTGAGAGAGAGACAGAGAGTGAGTGGGGGAGGGGCAGAGAGAGAGGGAGACACAGAATCTGAAGCAGGCTCCAGGCTGTGAGCTGTCAGCACAGAGCAGGATGGGGCTGGGGCTTGAATCCACCCTGTGAGACCATGACCTGAGGCAAAGTCAGATGCTTAACAGAATGAGCTACCCAGGTGCCCCTGAGCAAAATTTATTCTTATTTAGTTAGTGGTTGGTGTTGACATAGTTGCTTAAAGATTGCTTGCCTCCTGGGGGCGTCTGGGTGGCTCAGTTGGTTAAGTGTAGACTGGCTCAGGTCATGATCTGGCAGTTCTTGGCTCTGAACCCTAAGTCAGGCTCTATGCTGACAGCTGGAACCTGGAGCCTACTTTGGATTCTGTCTCAGTCTCTCTCTGCCACTCTACCACTTGTGCTCTGTCTCTCACTGTCTCAAAACTAAGTAAACATTAAAAACATTAAGTAAACATTAAAAAAATTAAAAACAAAATTGAGAAAAGATTGTTCACCTCCTAAGAACCAATGATCTATCTTTTATCACATACATTTCCTTGAAAATAAGAAGAATATTTCCTCGAAAATAAGAAGAAAATAAGAAGAATGGAGCATAGTATGAATAATCAGGATAGATTTGGCTATAAGAAATCTGACTATACTTCTTAATACTTCTATCTCTACAAAGAAAAATATAGAACTCATATTATAGTATTTCATACTGTAGGAGGAATTCTAATTCGTTGCCTGAGGAGGAAATACATCATGACATATTAGTAAAGAAGTCAATTGAATTACTTACTTTATTAACTTTCTATATTTCTATAGGTTCAAGTAAATTTAACTTCCAATGCTATCTCATATACTGGAAGCTTGAATGGGTAATGAATTTTTCATGTAAAGTTAGTTGAAATGGATGACTACTGATAGTTTAAAAATATTAAATAGTAATTGCATATTCTAAATGGGAAACGTGTGTTGTTGGTTTACTAGGCCTTGTTCCATTGCAAAAAGACCATGACCATTTCAGGTTCTTGGAAGAGCCAGTATCTGGCCTCTTTTTTTTTAGGGCGGGAAATTCAACTCACATGTGACTGATAATTGATTCTGAAGATTTTGAACATTATTTACGTTTTCTAATTCTGACTGTTGTTGTAAGTAATCACTTGGTTAAGATGCATCTTTGCTGTTGTTATTTGGAGTATTTGACTATTCACAAGTCCCACTGTGATTCAAGGTATTCATTAGGCTCCTGGTGTGTATTTGTTAGTAGTTCCATTATCTTTATTGGTTCGCTTGCACAGTATTACCTGAGATGCTGCAAGACATTGTACATGGGGTATGGATTGTGGACATACTGATTTCAGTTATTATTTAGGTTTAGAAACAGAATCTCTGTGACCTTGAGCAAGTTACTCTGTCTCTAATTTTTTTAAATACAAAGTAGAGCTGATAATACTGCTTCATTGAATTGTGGTAAAGATTGAGCTGAAAAGGGAGGCTATTAAACAAAGAGCCTGTCATTTAATAAGTATCCTTTGACTTCCCTTAAGAATCGATGTGCCCAGGTGATTGCTTGTTTGGATTAGAGAGCCCCAAGTACCCCCAAATATATTAAAATAATTACACTGAACGTTATACCACTTCTTGGACTTGTCAGTCTTAGAATCCAGCCAAATTATTGTCTCTGTATAGAGAATAATGTTAATATAGATATGTTCTCAAATCTTTTACTTTTTAGCACTTGTGAATTACTGGAGATGTTTAGGAAGAAGTCTGAGGTTATTGATTATTTAAACCGGCAAGGGAATGTTAGATACTAGCGGGTACAGCTGGTCACCTCTTCCAGCCCATTTCTCCGGTGACCTCACGAGGCAAATCCGTGGCACTGCTCCTGGGACTCCGGTGTCACAGAAGAAGGCTTGTGTGCACTGCCGGCCCTGTAGAGCCCGGAGCCACTTCTTTAGCACCACGGACAGCTCGTGCGCCTGAGGAAGGAGGCTGGGAGGACTCCTCTCTGCGCCACCGCCAGGAAGAGGGAGTGCAGTAGCGGCAGGCTGGGAGGAGGAGGAGAAAGGAAGGACGGCTCCGGGTGGGGAGTGGAAGAAATCTGGGAGCAGCTAGAGCAGCAGGTCCGGGGGGGTGGGGGGCTGCTCAGCTGCACTGCTTCCATTATTCAGGCGGACTCTGCTGAGCTTCCCAGGGCTGCTTCCCAGTCGCCCTGGGCGGAGGCTGCCGTCTAGACCTGACTCCAGGTGAGTTAAACCGAGAGATGTACTGAGGGGTCTCGAACTAAAGGCTTTGAATTGGCGAGCTTGCTCAGCTCCCCAAACACTGCTGGCTTTACAATTTACCCAAAGTCATGACAGACTGATTTTGGCGTGGCTGCAAAGGCTGGGGGTGGGTGGGCGGTGGGCAGTTGCGATCTTCACAGCAAGGATGAGGGGATTCTGATGGAATTCAGCTGAAGTGACTGGATTTTAGGAAATGTCCTCAAATGCATGCGTTATATGTGTTTTATATATAAGCTTTCTAGACAGTCATTTGTTTTTCTGGCTGCGTATTTTGTCCTTCTGTCCCTCCTTCTCCTTGGCTCATGCCCAATTTTCCAAGTCCAGTCAAAGGATTGGAAAGGTGTGGAAGTAAGGAGTCCTAGTATGTGCTGGGACAGGATAACCTTGCTCTCTAAGTGGGGAGCAGTATTGCTCTCACCCTGATTTACCAGAGGGTAACACTATGAGGAACTGGTGGTTCTTTTGCTCAGTACTCTCCATAAGCTTATTAAAAGGCAGAGAACTTCAGGCTCTCTAGACAGGCTCTGGAATTGATGGCAATTTAGCTTAAAAGCCATGTTGATTCATTTCCTCTTCAGCTTTGTTCCAAAATTATTACCATATTATTACCATATTGTTCCAAAATTATTACCAGTAGTTCTTTAACAGCACGACTTTTAAGTGTCTGACTGACAGGAAGTATATTTATTATTTTGAAAATGCTATGGAAAAAGTGATGAGTTCACATTAAGAGGAGAACAACTTTATTTTCCTGAAAGGACTTTGGGGAAAGGGATGGAAGAAATTCTGGGAATGAAATTGTGGACATTTCCCACAGAACTTCCTTAGTTTAATTTTTTCACATTTTCTTTCTTACTTCAGTTCTCTCTTTCTCCCTGTCTTTTCTCTTTTCTTTTCTTTTCTCATCTTTTCTTCTCTTTCTTTTTCTTTCTCTTTTTCTTTTTCTTTCTGGTGTGGGAGGAAAGATTACTAAGGTGTATTATGAGTTTATTTAGTTTAGAAGTTGCTTTCTTGCTAATAGCACTAACTTTTAATCATCGTGGTCATAAGACTTTTTTTTTTAATTTTTAATTTTTTTATGTTTGCCTTTTAGGTGGTCAGGGTTGCTATTTTTGTTTTTGGATCCAATACTTACTTCATGAACCTTGCTGGATATTTTTCAGTAAAAATTGGTGGTCATACAATTAGTCATATGGGCTACCATGCATTTTAATAGTAGTGAAGTATATACATTATGAATTTAGCAAATAAATTTCAGAACCCAAATTGGGGGATGAAATCTATATAATTTTCAAATATTTACTAAATTCTCTGCAAGGGTCTAGTATTATTTTATGCTTAAGAGAGCTTACTGTTTTTTCAAATTGAGATATTTGAATTTCTCAATGCAGCTACAGTTTTATCAATTAAGGTGAAATATTTTACTTTTTTTCTACCTTTAATATCAATTTGGATTCAATAAATCCATCTTGTCTGCTACCATGAGTCCTATTCTTCCTCATCTCTTCCATTTCTAATTTCTTACAGAAGTTTAGAAAGATCAGTAATATTATTTCTACTTTTCAGGTGAAAAGCGTATGACATAGAGGGATTAATTTCCCTAAATGTCTACAATCTTTTTGTTATAAAGTAGAACTGTAAGCCTAGGCTAATTAACTTCACATTCAATTCTTTTCCCAAAACGTGCATTGCTGCTTTTAGTTGAAACTATGACAATAGTGATATACGAATATGCCTTATGTAAAAATACCTAAAGTATTGCTTTTTGTTCTGATTATTTGTTAAAACTGGGTTTTTTTTTTTACATACAAGAAAATGTAATTGTATAGAGTTATACTCATCTGCTCCTCATCTTCAAATCACTCCTAAACTCCTTAACAGCTGACCTTGTGTCCTCCTTTATAAGAGTGGATTTGAAACACAGACTCAATATTTACTAAGAGTACTGTTGGAATAATTTATGTCTTATAATCAAGATAGAAGATAGTCCACATTTAGATGCATTTTAAAATTGCTTAGTGTGAACTTGAAACACAGCTAAAACTTGCTTTCAGAGTAAACTGCCAGACTTCACAAGGACTTGTTTTTAGATTCCTTGAACATTAACAGGTTATGTATGCCTGTATAGGATATGGGGGAAGAAGAAGTTAGAAACTGAACAATTTTATTTTTGATATGTAACCACATTTGTAAAAATGAATCCAAGTTTTATATATCCCATGAGTACTTTGTCTGATATAGGCTAATTTAAAGTAAACCTCATTTTAACCTTTGAGAGAGAGAAATTTTTTTTTATTTGTTTCAGTTTTTTTATCCATTTTCATTCTTAAGTAGTAACATTCTGCTATACTTAGGCTCTTAAAAAGCCATTTGAGTTACAAAGACAGTATGTGAGTTTTGGGGGAATGATACATTTGTGTGTGTATACATGTTTAGTAGAACCTTTTGGGGTATGGGAAAAAGGTGAGCAAGAGAAATAAATACTATAGAGGAAACTTCTTGGAGTCTCAAAAACACTTTGAAACTATTTTTTTCCTCTGATAGACCTAACAAAAATCGTTATGTATGGGGACTAAGTATATGATGTACAACTTTGCATCTGATCACAGGATCACAGGCACACTCATGGTGTATTCTCGAATGAACCAAGATAATAGGTTCTTTGGTTCTTGACCATCCAACCAATTCCTTGCAGGTGTTGGTATTAAAAGGGAGGCTTACAATGGTTTTTCTGGAGTCTCATAATCGTCTCTCAGATCCTATAAAGTAGCTCAAACAGGGTGTGAGTGAAGCTCATCATTGTTTACCATCTCAGAGAATAAGTCCTCTTGAGAATGCTGACTAAAGCCTTATTCCTGTGCAGTTATTCAGACTGTCAGCTGGGAGGAAGGAGAGAGAGAGGAGGATAAGAAAAAAAAGGTATGTCATATTCTCCCTTATGAAGGAATGGGGACCATGTTACATCTTTATGTAGAAATATTTATATGCAGACATTCCTCAACAAGAGTGATTTGCATCATTAAGGGCTGCTTCAGAGACTGGGTACATTGTTGCCCTCGAATTTCCAGACAACCCTGTGCACAGTCTGAGACAGCTTTAGTGACAAAAACTCCCACCCCACACTGCCCCAAAAAATCCTTTTGGTAGAGTCACTGATTAACCCTGGATGTTGTCTGACCCATGTACGTGAGAATAGTAGTGCTGAGGGGGAGCAAGTGGAACAGCAATGATTCTTACTACAGAAGTATCATGAACACTCATTGATGAAAATGATTTCTTTTTTTTTTTTTTTTTTTTTCAAACATAGGATGTCCATAGGGTCATGCTTTCTTGGATAAAAATTGGCAGAGATATGAATTGAATTTTGGACTCTGCTTTTCTAAAAGTGTCCTGTTGGGGGCGCCTGAGTGGCTCAGTTAGTTAAGTATTTGGCTCTTGATTTTGGCTCAGGTCTTGATCTCCATCATGGTGGTGAGATTGAGCCCTGTGTCTGGGTTCTGAGAGTGGTTTCTTGGGATTCTGTCCTTCCCTCCCCTTTGTCCCTCACTTGCGTGCTCTCTCTCTCCCTCTCCAAAAAAAATTAATTAATCAAAATAAATAAAAGTGCCATGTTCTCTTAGTTGCTCATTTTAACATGAGTAGTTCAGAGTAAGCATGGGCTATTAAGAGGACTAAGCATTTTAAGTTTTACATTATGAGATTCATGCCTTATCTCCTTTTATGGTGACACTGACAGCATAGAGAGTATTAGAGGAGATTTAGTGCAGAAAAATATGGAGATGTATGAACAGCGGACATGATTGACAACCACAGTTTTCACTGCATTGTTCCAATGCCAAGGTAACTTTGGATAAACACATTTTATTCACTACTTAAGAGAAACTAAGAAAAAGTAGAGGAACTGGGAGAAGGCTAGAAGGTTGACTTTAAGACAAATTTATGGGCTTTAAGACAAATTCTTAAGATGGGCTACATGTAGGAAAGAAAAAGCAGAAGTCACTGAACAAAAATTTTGCCTAATATAATTCATGAATTATTCTGATTTGTTGAATCAGTTCTTTAAATGTATTACTTAAGCATAGGAAGAGTTATAGGAAATTATGTTTTTTAATACAAATATACATTTAATGAGCTATACTATAGATAAAGGAATGAACAATCCAATTATTTTTTACTCAATGAAAACTTTCCTTTTTTTCATTCCAAACTTATACTAGCAGTTTAGTGGTGATGTATTACTTGAGCTCCAAAATTTGCATCCAAAAAAGATGCATATGTTGAACTTTATTTTTCATGGAAAACTGTAATATGGATGAGTAGTGAGACTGCAAAAGACGGGTGAAGAAGTTTAATAATTCTCACACTAAATAAGAATAAGGATAAATTGTAGAGCACTTACTGTCAGACACTCATTTAGGGTTAACAAGAATTATCACAGTTAATCCTGGAAATAATGCACCTGCATATTGGAGTAATAAAGTGTCATGCAGATCTGGATTTGAAATTGCCTCTTGCTAGTGGTATGAACTTGAAACAAATGGTGTAGCCTCTATTCACCTCAGATGCTTCTTCTGTGAAATGAGATTACTAGTATCTAACTTATTTGTTCTTTATCCATGTTTTGCATTTTAGTGTGGGTCCAGTTCCAAGTAGGGTAAGACTGTTATTTTATTCTTGCTGTTATATTCACCGTAGTTCTAACTTTTAATAGCTGTGTGGCATTGATCAAGATCCTTTTTTGTGATCTTTTCTTTATCTATAAAATGCTTGTTTTGAAGAGTTAGTACATTAAAGAAATTTGATAAAATCATTTACGTAAAGGATGTAATACATGGTAGACAAGTCCTTCCATATACTTTTTTTTGTCCTTCCATATACTACTATGGAGATAGTCTACATATTTTTTCCAATTTTGTAATGTACTTCCTCAAATTCCGTGTCAATCTTGGACAAAACATTCCCATTTCCTGCTTCTTTTCTGATTAAACACTAGAAAAGTAGGAGTGTTCTTATAATTTTTATTGTGCTTAAGCATCAGAAAAGAAGCAAGCCAGGTCTCAGGACAAGTTTTGATAAGGAAAGGGACACGTTTATCTTGCTAAACTTATTCCTTCCAACTCTTGACAGTTTTATACTGTCATTTTGTCAGCAATAGGTGAGAATTTTCTATTTAAATGATTTCCTGTTTGTGGTAGTAAAATTTATGTCTGGACTTAATCCAATTAGCATAAACAAAATGGAGAGTTGGCCAATAATTTATTTTATTTTATTTTTTTAATGTTTTTATTTATTTTTGAAGGAGAGAGAGAGAGAGAGAGAGCGAGCGAGCATGAGCGGGGGAGGAGCAGAGAGAGAGGGAGACACAGAATTCGAAGCAGCTGTCAGCATAGAGCCCGATGCAGGGCTCGAACCCATAAACTGTGAGATCATGACCTGAGCCAAAGCCGGATGCTCAATCAACTGAGCCACCCAGGCGCCCCCCTCCCCATAATTTATTTTTAACAAGAGGAAAGAATGGACACAAGTTTTTACTATTGCTTTGAGAATCTTTCAAATTAACTTTGATTCTGTTGGTGAAGATAGCATCATAAACTCAGTCCTAATGGTGTTCTTAAAGGGTAATACTTGAATATTGTATATACTGTCTGCAGATTGGCTTAATAGGACTTAATTTCAGATATAACTTCTCTGCTAAACAGGAAGATTCTTACATGAAGATATGCCCTCTATCAGATATAAGGTTGCTCAAGGCTTTCTGCATGGGGTTAGAGGAAGAGTAAATAGAATCTTTTCATCTCTAAATTAGACATACTGGTTGATTCATATTGATTGAATGGTTATGATCAAATTAATAATGTGGCTCAGGGGTAAACAAGTAAATAGTTACCAAGATAAATCCAGTTATTAAGTTTAATGCTCCCTATTTTTTCCCCCTAGGATCTCTCAAGTTCATCACTGTTTCATCTGCTTTCCTTTGCTCATTATAATGGTATATTAGTTTCCTAGAGCTGCTCTAACAAATTACCACAAACTTAATGGCTTAAAAAAACTTATTGCCTTACAGTTTTGGAGTTCAGAATTCTCAAAGCAGTTTCACTGGGCTAGAGTCAATATGTCTACGAAGCTGATTCCTTCTGGAGGTTCTGAGGGGAGAATGCATTTTCTTGCCTTTTCTTGCTTCTAGTGGCCATCTGAATTCATTGGCATATGGCCCCTTCCTCCATTTTCAAAGTGCATTGTTCCTATCCTATCTGTCTCTACATTGCCTCTTCCTCTAACTCCTCCATCTTTCCTTCAAGGACTCTTGAGATTACCCTGGGCTCACCTGGATGATCCAGGATCTCCATCTCAGTATTCTTAACTCAATCATGTTTGCAAAGTCCCTTTGATTATGTAAGGTAATACATCCACAGAGTGTGGGATTTAGGAAGAGAGTATCGTTGGGGACCATTATTCAGCCTACCACGTATAGTAGTAATATCTGTGTGCTTTGAGGCTCTGAAATTAATGTGCTTGCTTCCTTGTGGGGAAATTATAAATTTGGGGGTTTTTAGATCTTTTAGAAGATGTTGATTGGTAATTTTCCAACAACAGATGCTGATCCCTTACATTTATTAGGTATAATTTTAGGTAAGTATAAGTGAAATCATCTGCACTTCTAGGGTCAAAAATATTAATTATACCTATTATCTGTCAGGGCCAACATCTGGATGACTTAAGTTTAAATTACATACAGCAATATCTGATAGTTCTTCTTTATGAAGTTAGCCCTTGTTTACAAAGCCAAATCAATGTAAGAAACCACAGAAAGCTTGGTGCTCTTTAAAAATTTTTCAGGACATACTCAAGGGATGTCAGATACTATTTCCATAATAATTGGCACTCTTCACAAATATTCATTGTGAATATTTAATCTCATTAGTTCTACACAATAATTGTAGACTTCCAGGGGAAATTTAATGATGGTCATGTCAACTTTACAAATCTTCTGTAATTCAAGGGAGAACTGTTATATAAGGTGGATTCATTTGTTCCCCTATCCCACTGTTGCCAAAGGGAGCATGAAGTGCCCTGCTCACATTAATTTAATGCAAATGAATTCTTACTGTCTCAAGAGTTTGTCCTTCATTTTTCTTAAAATTATGTTGTAAATGAATGTGACATGCTTTACTGGTTGTTGTGCAGGGAGCATTGTCCTTCCTAAAAGCTCTCTCATTTGTCAAAAAGAAGCCATTAAGAGAAAAAGTAAATTATCTTATCTGATCAGTGTTAAGAATGACCTTAAAACAATAAATTTTTTTACCAGTACAATAGCTGAATTTTCTTTGCACTTATGGAGATTCAAGAGAAAGTCTGTTAAGGTACAAAGCTGTTACAAAAATTTAAAACCCATGTTTCTCTTTTATCTTGTAAACAGTAATGTGTGTCTGATGCAGTTTTGCTTATTGCTATCTCCTTGCTTTCCAGAACTAATTTGAATACTCTTAAGTTTTTACATATTTTTCTTTTAAATATTTTCAATGTCCAGCAATATAGTTTTATGAATATCTAGCTACAAATAGAGGTTGGTAGAACATTGAATTAAACAGGGATGATTACAAATGATCATTTTTGATAAAAAACTGCACATTTGTCCCTTTTCACATAAATGTAAAACATTTTAGTGTGGGAAGGTGAGACTGGGTGAAGGAACTCTGTTGATGTTTAAGTAGATGATGATAAGGAGAGTAATGTACAAGCATATTTTTTTACTTTCATGTCCAGAATAGAGTAATTGCACAATAAGTGGTATTTTTCTACTGTGGAAGCATCTTCTCCAGCCATGCTATTCATGAGGGCAAGAGCTTCAACTAAGCTTTCAGCAACCATAAGTAAAAAGGATGGTGTGATAGGCTGCTGGTACATATGGCTGTCTCTAGCAGGCCAACTGTTACTTTTGCCCACCCACATCACTGAGGACATATGGCATTACTTTGGCTGTGGAAGCAAGTATGTGTGGACATGTCTCAGTGTGGGCATAAGACTGCTGGTTGTCTTCCTCTTTTTGCTCATAAAACCAACTGCCTCTGGGTTGAAAACTTATCCATAGCACTAGATCTGAGGACAATAAATGACATAGTTCTTCTTATTAACTGATATGAAAATAATACGATTAAGTTTTTCTCTAGGTTGATCACAAGATTTAGTGTATGTTTGCCATTATTATGCTTATAAGAAGAAATGATGGCTTTTTCACGAATGAAAGTCAGGGATTTTTTAATCAAAAGATAACTTATTAAAAAATACAGGATTCCCTAGAACGAGAGCAGTAGAAGCATCAGAAATATGGTTGAAACTATTTATTTTGTGCAATAATCAATTAGTGAAATCTAACAATGAATGTATTACTATTAGCTGTGACTATAAGGAAAATATGAGAAAACGGATGAGAAGGCTGAAATGAAGAAAGTTGTCTAATTCCAGCACAGTTTATTTCACAGAGTTCACAGTATTCTAAAACAATTTTTTACATTTATATGTTTATTTTTGAGAAAGGGAGAGCGCGAGTGAGTGAGGGGCAGAGAGAGAGAGAGACAGAGACAGAGAGAGAGAATCCCACACAGACTTCACATGCATTGTCAGGGCGGAGCCCAAAGCTGGAGCTCAGGAACTCGGAGATCACGACCTGAGCTGAAGTCAGATGTTTAACTGACTGAGCCACCCAGGAGCCTGCCCCCACCCCTTTTTAAAGTTTATTTATTCTAAAGCAATTTTTGCAAATTAGATTCTTTTTTTCAGTACAGTGAGTTCTGAATTTTCAAAGGGAGCCATTTCAATACTGGCAACAAGTATGTATTTTTAGTGGTGGCTCTAGAACTCCTACATAGAAAGGCTTTTAAGACATAGTCTGATTGGAAGGCAAGGATAGAGGGTGTGTGCTGAGGTGGCAGGTACACAGGACTTTAGATGATGTACATCAATTATCTAAAGAGAAGAATGGGCAGTGCTGCTGAGGATTATGGGAAAGAAGATGACGCTGTAAGTTACCTTTTCTTGCCACTGTTGGCAAATTTGTGTAGTTGGGATTTGTTGTAGATTTCTTTTATAATCACTCAATAATTTCATACACTGTATTCTGTAAATCTTAACATTTTCACTAAAGCTATATTTGCTAAATATTAGGTAAATAAAATCAAGATCTGTGTAGGTAACATTGACAAAAGCAGTCTTTCCAGAGGTAGAAATGATGAATTGTCAAATGCTTTTGAACATCACTTTTTCTACAAAGTCTCATTCCAGTTTCAGTACTTTGGCACATCTATTAATCACTATTAAGGTTGTATGTGAAATATTTGGCAGTGTGGGTATCAGAGATTTGTGGTAATGGTGATTGATGCTCAGAATACAGGATCATTATTGTTATTCACTGGCCTTGAGAACTTTGGTTTTCATCTGTTATCACCGTGCTGTCCCACTGACTGACAAATTTAAATTATTTGATCCATCAAAAAATATATTTTCTGGCAACTCATTTATTTAATTTTAATTTTTTTTATTACTCTTTGTGTGCTGTGGTGAAGTATCAAATTCTCAGTGTGTTATAACAATGTGGTAGTTCAGATGGAAGCAACTGCCTCAAAACAAACAGGTTTACTACCAAGATGTATAAAATACTGATTTTATTAACAGAACTAAATGCATAGATAACATAAAATATCTGAGTTAAATTATTTTTCACATATGTATACATATTTTTACATTTGACCTTTCTATTTTAAGTATTTGTGTACACACATATAATTGATGCAAATTCAGTTTTAGAGATCTTATCCAAAGGGTCAATTCCTTAGGGTGACTCTTTCAAATATGTATCAATTATGGCAAAATGGACACAAAATGGCAACATAAGGAGCCATAAAAATGAGAATAAATGGGAGATATTGGTTAAAAAAAACTTCCAAATGAGTTGATTTTGATTTAAATGCTCTTCGGTTGTTAGCTGAGGAAATTAATAGAATTGAAATTTTATGAAAATCATTCAAATTTGTTGTGCAGGTATGTACATTATGTGTACTATAAATATAAAAGGGATAGCATGTTATTTAGCACAAATATCCATACTTATCTGTATATATATATAAATATATCCATCATGAAACTGAGTGCATGTGATATATACATATATTGTGTACTTTTTAAAAAAAATTAAACATTTATTTATTATTGAGAGACAGAGCATGAACATGGGAGGGACAGAGAGAGGAGGAGACACAGAATCAGAAGCAGTCTCCAAGCTCTGAGCTGTTAGGACAGAGCCACATGCAGGGCTCGAACCCACAAACCACAAGATGATGACCTGAGCCGAAGTCGGACACCCAACCGACTGAGCCACCCAGGTGCCCCATATATTGTGTACTTTTATTTTTTTACATTAATTACTTTTTCACCTCATTAGCAACAAATTAAAAAAGGAGAAATTTTCATTTGGTAATTTGACCTCCCATATTCCTGTCTCACATTTATGGTTTTATATTGTTATTTTCTTTGTGACTAGACCTTTAGAACTAACAAATATCTTATATTCTTTGTTGATATTTGGAAAGCAATGTGTCTCTGTAAAGGGTGCATGTGCATGTATATGAGGACATGCAAAATTGTGATGAATGTTTGATTTTTGACAGAGAAAAGCTAGTTAAAATTATTCAGAGTGTGGTAGCACCACTGCAATGGAAAACCAGACATCCATCAATGTAATCATTAAACAGATATTTTTGAGCACCTACTCAGTACCTGACACAATTTTAAGTAATAGGAATGTAACTATCACAAAATTCAGTCTCTACCCTCACAGGCAAATTGCAGGACAGATTTGTCAAGGTGAAACACATTTCAGAACCAGAAATTAAAGTTTCTGAGTTGCTAGAATGTCATTTAAACAATGTTATGTTATACACTGAAACCATAAGAAAGCAGTTCTTCTATCCATCCCTTCAGGGGATAATGGTGAAGAAGTAAACTGGCTGTTATGCTTGAATTTGCATAATTTCACAACTACATAGTGTTATATAATGTCAATAAACTTAAAATCTGATATATGATAAATATGGTCTTTCAAATCAGTGGGGAAATGATAAAAGATTCATAAAATGATGTTCAAGTAATTGGCTATGTGCTTCATAGTTGTAAAAAGTTATAATACACCCAATTAATTTCACAGTAGGCACTGAGTAATATATAGAAATATATATATTCCAATATATCTATATATATATATATATATAGATATATTGGAATATATTGGAATCTATATATATTCCAAATATAAAGAAAAAAATATATAGGCAAATGTCATTTGTAATATTAGGGCTAAATTAACTTTCCAAAGTATAACCCAACCAAAGACAGAAACTAATAAAGACTGATGGATTGGACTTTGTTAAAGTGAAAAACTTTAATATTTCAAATGATACCATCACTGGATATAAAAAGAAAATGCCAAATCAGGAGAAAGTATTTGCAATTCACTTGACATATTTGACATATAAATAGTCCAATAAATCATTATGAATGATCCAATAGGAAAAAAAGGACAGGGGACCTGGGTGGCTCAGTTGGTTGAGCTTCTGATTTCAGCTCAGGTCAAGATCTCAGGGCCCATGGGTTTGAGCCCTGCATCAAGCTCTGTGCTGACAGCTCAGAACCGGGAGCCTGCTACGGATTCTGTGTCTCCCTCTCTCTGCCTCTCCCCCACTCACTTTCTCTTTCTCTTTTTCTCAAAAAATAATAAATAAACATTTAAAAAATTTAAAAAATAAGAAAAAAAAGACTAAGTACATTGGCAGGAAACACTGAGACTCAAATGAATACTAAATGTATTAGCATCTGTATTGCTAGTCAAATGCAAAAAACATGGAGGAAATTATATATGTGTGACATTTTAACAAAACTGTAGTATGAACTTATTCATGCTATAAGTAAAACTGTAAAACTATCTGTGAAACTATACGCACGTTCGTGCCCATGTCGATTGTTTTCTTTTAGTTCTTTTAAATTTTTGCGTTTTCCAAAGTATATTCAAATATCAGAACACACTCTTTGCTGTTGAAAGCAGCCTTTCAAATATAAACTCACCCATCACTTTCTCTAAATTTTATAGGGCCGAGATTCCTTATCAGAAACTATATTTCAATAATTATTTTATTGTTTTTAGTAGTTCCTACTTCAGACTTAACTGCTAGAGGAAGACTTTTTTCTTTTCTTTTTTTTAACAAAGCTTTCTGATGTACTTTTTAATATTATTATTATTGGAAAGAGCTTTTATTTCCTTAAGTGTTTTGTTGCCTAAGTGTGATGAGTATCCGGCAGTGAAATTCAGTGGAACAGATGTTTATTGTGATATATGAGATGAACTTGCTTCCCTAAGCTCACGTAGGCATGAAATACATCTGGCTTCTATACATAAAAGTCAATTTGTATTCCCAAATGTGTTTCTGTGCATTAGCCAGACTTTTAGGGGCAGAAACCCTACTAGTCCATCAAATAGGGGCTTTGCTTAATTATGAAGCTTAAGTTAGGCTACAAGATGAAAAATACTAAGTTTTCAGGCTGGAGACAGAGTCTGAGCAGGAGATGTTACTACCGAGTGTATTAAGGTTAGGTAACTGAGGCTGACAGAGCAACTTATGTGTGTATGTTAGGGAGGGGTGTGTGCATAAAATGAGAGAATCCTGTGGATCAGAGAGTAATCAAGTGTGTGAGCATATGGAATGCATAAGAAAGGAAATCCAGTTCAGAGGAGAAAAATAAGGCGAAGCAAAGGGAAAAAGCTAATAAAGGTAAGCTCTAAAAAAAAGTAGGGCCGAATGTAAACAGTGATGAGAATAAAGGCATTTGGTAGGCATGGGGGAAATAGTATCCAGACTGTGTCCGAAAGGAATTTAGCATGTGTGTGCCTGTATTGCTAGGGTTATGATACGCAGAAATCAGGCCCCTTGAGGTATAGCAGCTCTACTTTTCTATTCCTCAGGTAGCCTTGAATATTCCTTTTTAATTTTAAAAAGACCATTTATTTGTGTGTGATGGGTTAACATCAAGGACATGAGATTTTTCTAGAATATACTAAAACTGATCAATAATCTAGTAGCTAAAACCTTTTAAAATAATTTGTGCTAGATCTTTATATCATATAGAATTTCATTGCCAGAGTGAGCAGTGCATTATACCTTGTTTTACCTTTTTCCAATTACTGAGTATGGTATGAATAATGTCTTCCCAATGACATCTACATCCTAATCCCCAGAATTTGTGAATATGTTGTATTACATAGCAAGGGGGGGGGTTAAGGTTGCAGGTGAAATGAAAATTGTTAATCATCTGACCTTAAAATGCAGAGATTATCTTTCATTATTTGTGTAGGTCCAGTGTAATCACAGAGACCCTATAAGAGGGAGGACAAAATCATTAGAAGATGAAGTGACTGAAAGAGAGGTTGGAGTAGTAAGTTTTGTGGATAGAGACAAAAGATACATTCAACTTCTAGAATGGTTTTTCCCAAAAGAGCCTCTAGAAGTAACATAGCCCTGGATGATGACTTAATTTTAGTCCCACTAGGAAGACTTGTTTTGGACTTCTGACGTCTAGAACCATTAGCAAATAAACTTATGTTGTTTTAAGCCACTGAGTTTGTGTTAATTTGTGATAGCAGCAATAAGAAACTAACACGTTTAAACCATATATATATATATATATATATATATATATATATA
>NC_064810.1:28942362-28995704 GCF_023721935.1 Panthera uncia
CCTCTTTTTTTTTTTTTTTCCTTCCCCTCCCCCATGGGTTTCTGTTATGTTTCTCAGGATCCACATAAGAGTGAAACCATATGGTATCTGTCTTTCTCTGTATGGCTTATTTCACTTAGCATCACACTCTCCAGTTCCATCCATGTTGCTACAAAAGGCCATATTTCATTTTTTCTCATTGCCACGTAGTATTCCATTGTGTATATAAACCACAATTTCTTTATCCATTCATCAGTTGATGGACATTTAGGCTCTTTCCATAATTTGGCTATTGTTGAGAGTGCCGCTATAAACATTGGGGTACAGGTGCCCCTATGCATCAGTACTCCTGTATCCCTTGGATAAATTCCTAGCAGTGCTATTGCTGGGTCATAGGGTAGGTCTATTTTTAATTTTCTGAGGAACCTCCACACTGCTTTCCAGAGCGGCTGCACCAATTTGCATTCCCACCAACAGTGCAAGAGGGTTCCTGTTTCTCCACATCCTCTCCAGCATCTATAGTCTCCTGATTTCTTCATTTTGACCACTCTGACTGGCATGAGGTGGTATCTGAGTGTGGTTTTGATTTGTATTTCCCTGATAAGGAGCGACGTTGAACATCTTTTCATGTGCCTGTTGGCCATCCGGATGTCTTCTTTAGAGAAGTGTCTATTCATGTTTTCTGCCCATTTCTTCACTGGGTTATTTGTTTTTCGGGTGTGGAGTTTGATGAGCTCTTTATAGATTTTGGATACTAGCCCTTTGTCCGATGTGTCATTTGCAAATATCTTTTCCCATTCCGTGGGTTGCCTTTTAGTTTTGTTGGTTGTTTCCTTTGCTGTGCAGAAGCTTTTTATCTTCATAAGGTCCCAGTAATTCACTTTTGCTTTTAATTCCCTTGCCTTTGGGGATGTGCCGAGTAAGAGATTGCTACGGCTGAGGTCAGAGAGGTCTTTTCCTGCTTTCTCCTCTAAGGTTTTGATGGTTTCCTGTCTCACATTCAGGTCCTTTATCCATTTTGAGTTTATTTTTGTGAATGGTGTGAGAAAGTGGTCTAGTTTCAACCTTCTGCATGTTGCTGTCCAGTTCTCCCAGCACCATTTGTTAAAGAGACTGTCTTTTTTCCATTGGATGTTCTTTCCTGCTTTGTCAAAGATGAGTTGGCCATACGTTTGTGGGTCTAGTTCTGGGGTTTCTATTCTATTCCATTGGTCTATGTGTCTGTTTTTATGCCAATACCATGCTGTCTTGATGATGACAGCTTTGTAGTAGAGGCTAAAGTCTGGGATTGTGATGCCTCCTGCTTTGGTCTTCTTCTTCAAAATTACTTTGGCTATTCGGGGCCTTTTGTGGTTCCATATGAATTTTAGGATTGCTTGTTCTAGTTTCGAGAAGAATGCTGGTGCAATTTTGATTGGGATTGCATTGAATGTGTAGATAGCTTTGGGTAGTATTGACATTTTGACAATATTTATTCTTCCAATCCATGAGCAGGGAATGTCTTTCCATTTCTTTATATCTTCTTCAATTACCTGCATAAGCTTTCTATAGTTTTCAGCATACAGATCTTTTACATCTTTGGTTAGATTTATTCCTAGGTATTTTATGCTTCTTGGTGCAATTGTGAATGGGATCAGTTTCTTCATTTGTCTTTCTGTTGCTTCATTGTTAGTGTATAAGAATGCAACTGATTTCTGCACATTGATTTTGTATCCTGCAACTTTGCTGAATTCATGTATCAGTTCTAGCAGACTTTTGGTGGAGTCTATCGGATTTTCCATGTATAATATCATGTCATCTGCAAAAAGCGAAAGCTTGACTTCGTCTTTGCCAATTTTGATGCCTTTGATTTCCTTTTGTTGTCTGATTGCTGATGCTAGAACTTCCAGCACTATATTAAACAACAGCGGTGACAGTGGGCATCCCTGTCGTGTTCCTGATCTCAGGGAAAAAGCTCTCAGTTTTTCCCCGTTGAGGATGATGTTAGCTGTGGGCTTTTCATAAATGGCCTTTATGATCTTTAAGTATGTTCCTTCTATCCCGACTTTCTCAACGGTTTTTATTAAGAAAGGGTGCTGGATTTTGTCAAAGGCCTTTTCTGCATCGATTGACAGGATCATATGGTTCTTCTCTTTTTTTTTGTTAATGTGATGTATCACGTTGATCGATTTGCGAATGTTGAACCAGCCCTGCATCCCAGGAATGAATCCCACTTGATCATGGTGAATAATTCTTTTTATATGCTGTTGAATTCGATTTGCTAGTATCTTATTAAGAATTTTTGCATCCATATTCATCAGGGATATTGGCCTGTAGTTCTCTTTTTTTACTGGGTCTCTGTCTGGTTTAGGAATCAAAGTAATACTGGCTTCATAGAATGAGTCTGGAAGTTTTCCTTCCCTTTCTATTTCTTGGAATAGCTTGAGAAGGATAGGTATTATCTCTGCTTTAAACGTCTGGTAGAACTCCCCTGGGAAGCCATCTGGTCCTGGACTCTTATTTGTTGGGAGATTTTTGATAACCGATTCAATTTCTTCGCTGGTTATGGGTCTGTTCAAGCTTTCTATTTCCTCCTGATTGAGTTTTGGAAGAGTGTGGGTGTTTAGAAATTTGTCCATTTCTTCCAGGTTGTCCAATTTGCTGGCATATAATTTTTCATAGTATTCCCTGATAATTGTTTGTATCTCTGAGGGATTGGTTGTAATCATTCCATTTTCATTCATGATTTGATCTATTTGGGTCATCTCCCTTTTCTTTTTGAGAAGCCTGGCTAGAGGTTTGTCAATTTTGTTTATTTTTTCAAAAAACCAACTCTTGGTTTCGTTGATCTGCTCTACCGTTTTTTTAGATTCTATATTGTTTATTTCTGCTCTGATCTTTATGATTTCTCTTCTTCTGCTGGGTTTAGGCTGCCTTTGCTGTTCTGCTTCTATTTCCTTTAGGTGTGCTGTTAGATTTTGTATTTGGGATTTTTCTTGTTTCTTGAGATAGGCCTGGATTGCAATGTATTTTCCTCTCAGGACTGCCTTCGCTGCATCCCAAAGCGTTTGGATTGTTGTATTTTCATTTTCGTTTGTTTCCATGTATATTTTAATTTCTTCTCTAATTGCCTGGTTGACCCACTCATTCGTTAGTAGGGTGTTCTTTAACCTCCATGCTTTTGGAGGTTTTCCAGACTTTTTCCTGTGGTTGATTTCAAGCTTCATAGCATTGTGGTCTGAAAGTATGCATGGTATAATTTCAATTCTTGTAAACTTATGAAGGGCTGTTTTGTGACCCAGTATATGATCTATCTTGGAGAATGTTCCATGTGCACTCGAGAAGAAAGTATATTCTGTTGCTTTGGGATGCAGAGCTCTAAATATATCTGTCAAGTCCATCTGATCCAATGTATCATTCAGGGCCCTTGTTTCTTTATTGACTGTGTGTCTAGATGATCTATCCATTTCTGTAAGTGGGGTGTTAAAGTCCCCTGCAATGACCACATTCTTATCAATAAGGTTGCTTATGTTTATGAGTAATTGTTTTATATATCTGGGGGCTCGGGTATTTGGCGCATAGACATTTATAATAGTTAGCTCTTCCTGGTGGATAGACCCTGTGATTATTATATAATGCCCTTCTTCATCTCTTGTTACAGCCTTTAACTTAAAGTCTAGTTTGTCTGATATAAGTATGGCTACTTCAGCTTTCTTTTGGCTTCCAGGAGCATGATAAATAGTTCTCCATCCCCTCACTCTCAATCTAAAGGTGTCCTCAGATCTAAAATGAGTCTCTTGTAGACAGCAAATAGATGGGTCTTGTTTTTTTATCCATTCTGATACCCTATGTCTTTTAGTTGGCACATTTAATCCATTTACATTCAGTGTTATTATAGAAAGATATGGGTTTAGAGTCATTGTGATCTCTGTATGTTTTATGCTTGTAGTGATGTCTCTGGTACTTTGTCTCACAGGATCCCCCTTAGGATCTCTTGTAGGGCTGGTTTCGTGGTGACAAATTCCTTCAGTTTTTGTTTGTTTGGGAAGACCTTTATCTCTCCTTCTATTCTAAATGACAGACTTGCTGGATAAAGGATTCTCGGCTGCATATTTTTTCTGTTTAGCACACTGTAGATATCGTGCCAAGCCTTTCTGGCCTGCCAAGTTTCAAAGGAGAGATCAGTCACAAGTCTTATAGGTCTCCCTTATAAGTGAGGGCACGTTTATCCCTTGCTGCTTTCAGAATTTTCTCTTTATCCTTGTATTTTGCCAGTTTCACTATGATATGTCGTGCAGAAGATCGATTCAAGTTACGTCTGAAGGGAGTTCTCTGTGCCTCTTGGATTTCAATGCCTTTTTCCTTCCCCAGTTCAGGGAAGTTCTCAGCTATAATTTGTTCAAGTACCCCTTCAGCACCTTTCCCTCTCTCTTCCTCCTCTGGGATACCAATTATGCGTATATTATTTTTTTTTAGTGTATCACTTAGTTCTCTAATTTTCCCCTCATACTCCTGGATTTTTTTATCTCTCTTTCTTTCAGCTTCCTCTTTCTCCATAACTTTATCTTCTAGTTCACCTATTCTCTCCTCTGCCTCTTCAAGCCGAGCCATCGTGGATTCCATTTTGTTTTGCATTTCGTTTAAAGCGTTTTTCAACTCCTCGTGACTGTTCCTTAGTCCCTCGATCTTTGTGGCAAGAGATTCTCTGCTGTCCTGTATACTGTTTTCAAGCCCAGCGATTAATTTTATGACTATTATTCTAAATTCACTTTCTGTTATATTATTTAAATCCTTTTTGATCAGTTCATTAGCTGTTGTTATTTCCTGGAGATTCTTCTGAGGGGAATTCTTCCGTTTGGTCATTTTGGAGAGTCCCTGGAGTCGTGATGACCTGCAGGGCACTTCCCCCATGCTGTGGTGTATAACTGGAGTTGGTGGGCGGGGCCGCAGTCCGACCTGATGTCTGCCCCCAGCCCACCGCTGGGGCCACAGTCAGACTGGTGTGTGCCTTCTCTTCCCCTCTCCTAGGGGCGGGATTCACTGTGGGGTGGCGTGTCCCGTCTGGGCTACTTGCACACTGCCAGGCTTGTGTTGCTGGGGATCTGGCGTATTAGCTGGGGTGGGTAGGCAAGGTGCACGGGGGCTGGAGGGGCAGGCTTAGCTCGCTTCTCCTTAGGTGATCCACTTCAGGAGGGGCCCTGTGGCAGCGGGAGGGAGTCAGATCCGCTGCCGGAGGTTTGGCTCCGCAGAAGCACAGAGTTGGGTGTTTGTGCGGAGCGAGCAAGTTCCCTGGCAGGAACTGGTTCCCTTTGGGATTTTGGCTGGGGGATGGGCGGGGGAGATGGCGCTGGCGAGCGCCTTTGTTCCCCGCCAAGCTGAGCTCTGCCGTCCGGGGGCTCAGCAGCTCTCCCTCCCTTTGTCCTCCAGCCTTCCCGCTTTCCGCGCAGAGCTGTTAACTTATGACCTCCCAGACGCTAAGTCGCGCTTGCTGTCGGAACACAGTCCGTCCGGCCCCTCCGCTTTTGCCAGCCAGACTCGGGGGCTCCGCTTGGCCGGCGAGCCGCCCCTCCGCCCCGGCTCCCTCCCGCCAGTCCGTGGAGCGCGCACCGCCTCGCGGCCCTTCCTACCCTCTTCCGTGGGCCTCTATTCTGCGCTTGACTCCGGAGACTCCCTTCTGCTAATCCTCTGGCGGTTTTCTGGGTTCTTTAGGCAGGTGGAGGTGGAATCTAAGTGATCGGCAGGACGCGTTGTGAGCCCCGCGTCCTCCTACGCCGCCATCTTCCGGAACCTCATCTAAATTAAATTAATTTAGTTTTAAAACCATCATATTTTAATAGGGACAAGAAGTATTAAGTCCTAAAAGAAATAAATGAATGAACTGTTGTTAATTAGGTAACAAAAGTCTTCTAAACATATTTCCAAAAAGTCATGTTGGCTTAAACTTTTCTGCTCTTCTGAATCAGACAACATTATAAAATATAGTTGCTGTGGTGCCTGGGTGGCTGAATTAGTTGACTGTCCGAACTCACCTCAGGTCATGACCTCATGGTTCATCGGTTCAAGCCCTACTTCGGCTCTGTGCTGACAGCTCAGAGCCTGGAGTCTGCTTTAGATTCTGTGTCTCCCTCTCTCTCTGCCCCTCCCCTGCTTGTGCTTGGTCTCTCTCAATCTCTCTCTCTCTCTCTCTTTCTCTCACAAAAATAAATAAACATTAAAAATAAATGAATAAAAATTAAAAAATAAAATAAAATATCTGGGTTTTTTAGAAGAATCAATGTGATATGGAAGTAAAGGCATAGACTTCATGAGTAGAATAATGTGGACATGATTCTTGCTTCCCTCACCCCCAATACACACCCATCAGGTTTTGTTTTGTTTTCTTTTGTTTTGTTTTGTTTACCAGGAACAAATTTCCTCTATGATGAGAGACTTTATTTCTTCACCTGCCCCCTACAGGTGATATAAGGATGACATGAAGTGACAGATCATGGAAATATGGAGCATGTTGTCCAGTCCAGAGTAAATGCTCAGGAAAAATTAAGTTTCCTTCCTTTCTATTATGGCCTAACAGATGTGGGATATTTTTGAACACAGATATGTTACATAAATGGTTTTCGAATGAAATGACATTTGAGACAATAGCTATTCTACCAGTTTCTAAAAATCAGATGAGTCTCCATCTCTGCTACGTATCTATGACTTTCATTGTCATTTTATTCTGTGACTATTATTTCTAAGCTACAAAATTAAAAATTTGGACAAGAACTCTGCCAGCTCCCAGATTCTATGATTCCCTGGGTGAAAACCACAGGCAGAAATGTTATCTGCTCAATCAGATATTAGCTCATAATTAAAGCACATAAAGTTGAATGTTAATTACACCTTGTTCTTTAAAGACCTATTTTCTGGACATTTTGCAGGAGACAAATTGGAAGAATGAGGTTTGGAATTTTAAATACACAACTCCTTTTGCATATTCTCAAACCAGAAATTGTTTTTACACAATAAAGCCCTCCTGTAAATGGCTTCCAGAGGTTTAGGTTATCTGGAATCAATCACTCACAGAGTTTCAAAAGCACTGTGCTTATAAAGTGGAAAAACAAACAAATACACAAAAACTTGGGAGGAATACTTTTTAGTTGTTTTTTATGGATATTCTCATCTTAATTAAAAATCAAACACGTATAATTTAACAACATGAAGGGATGCTGATATCAGATAATTAACATTATAAGGAGATCTTGCTGTTAACTTAAATATACATGTCTTTGTTTCATAAGAAAAAAAACTTCTTAAAAACCCAATACACACAGTCTTTCTAAAGTGTTTGGACCATTTTATGTTTACATTTTACTCACTCATGATTTAGATGAGATAGAAATAATCTCAATATGGTATTCAAGATAAATTTACTTGAAAGTTAATATTGCTAGCGATAGGGCAGAAATTGCCTTTCTATCTGGAGGTGCAATGTCCAATGCAATAGGTATTGGCTACAGGAGGCTATTTAAATTAATTAAGAATTAATTTTGTCAGTGATGCTAACCACATTTCGTGTGCTCAACCATACGCATGTGGTTAGTGGCTACCATTGAATAGCACAGATATAGAACATTCCCATTCATGCCGAATTTCCTATCAGATCATGCTGGTGTCGAGTCATTTTTTGTTTTGAACTCTAAACTCTAAAATAAGAACATATCCTGAATGTCCCCCCATTGGAAATGTTGTAATCTTAATACGTTTAAAACTCTTTTATATAGATTGTTAGTATCATTGCAATAATCTAATTGTAATTAAAGGCAACAGTGTCGAGTAATCAAAGTACTTAAATTAAGGAAGACTGACTGATACAATTTAAAATATGACTGGGTTTTAATCTTACTGACGATGGGACAATGCCTTACCTGACACTGAATGACTAGAAGTCTATAATAATGGGATGATTATGTTCTTGTGTCTGGAGTCTGTGTGATTTATACCAGTGCTAGCCAGTAGAAATACACCAGGAGCCATGAATGTGAGCCATACTCTTAATTTAAAAATTTCAAGTAGCCCTATTAAAGCAATAAGAACAAGTAAAATAAAATTTGATAATATATTTTATTTAATCCAATATATTAAAAAAAAAGTTATTGTAGGGCTCCTGTGTGGTACAGTATATTGAGCATCAAACTCTTACTTCGGATCCAGTCACAATCTCACAGTTCGTGGGATCGAGCCCCACATCAGGCTCTGCGCTGACTGTGCAAAGGCTTCTTGGGATTCTCTCTCTCCCTCTGTCTCTGACCCTTCAGCATTCTATCTCTCTCAAAATAAATAAATAAGAATTTTTAAATGTTATTTAAACATGTAATCCATATAAAATTATTGATCAGATATTTACCTTTTTTCATACTAAGATTTCAAAATCTAGTGTGTATTTTACACTTTCAGTACCTCTCATTTTGGACTAGTCACATTTTTAGTATTCAATAATACACATGGCTCATGGCTACCATGTTAGACAGCACCAGTATGTACAGTCCAAATCAGTAGACATTCATTTGTTCACTTATTTAACAATATCTGTTAAGCACATGTTAAGTGCTGAGTATCGCCCCTGATGCTAGGGTGCAGTTAGAGGACATTGCATACACACTTAGAGAAGTTCCAGTCTGGTGAGAGACATAACAACAGACAGAAATGCAGTATTGTATTTTTGGCAATTGACTGAAATACTTCTATGTCAAAAATCCCATTCTGGCTCCTTAGCAAATGCAGAAAAGGGAAAATTAATCCAGGATTTAGAAAGTTGATAAAGGCATCCAGAGGAAATATCTAACTTAATACTTTTATAATCTATGAATTAAGCAGAAAATGCAGAGTGAAGACCCAGGAATGAGAGAACAGAATGTCTCAGAAGACAAGGCATATAGAAAGGAAGTTTGCATGAAGATGAGTGTGTGTGTGTGTGTGTGTGTGTGTGTATGTGTGTGTGTATGTGTGTGTGCAAGTGTATGTGCATGCGCATGTGCACGTGTGTGTGTGTATGTTTGTAATAAAAAGAGCCAGCATGAAAGTAAGAGATGGTTGAGGAAATTAAAGAAGTTGTTCCATAAAGTTGGAGGTTCCACTCTGGATGACAAAATTGATACAAAGGAAGCAAGACAGTTTTATACCCTTAATGTGATTACTGTCTATATTATGCTTAAATTAATATCTACCCATATATCGGTTGATAAGGAGTAGAAATAAAGAGCCAGCCATATGAAACAAAAGAAGCAGGGGATGGATAAGGGATGGTGATAGTGTTTAGGGAGAATGTGAGAGGATTACAAAGCCCTCAAGCAATTGTCCTTGAACTTCCCTTGGATTGCTGCTCAGTAATAAATAACCAATATTCTTGGTATATAGAATGATGGTTCTTACCCTATAAACAAATAACCATCATCAAATAATGAATATTTGAGATATATTTTATTTTATTTTATTTTATTTTATTTTATTTTATTTTATTTCAAAGATTATTTATTTATTTTGAGAGAGAGAGAGAGAGAGAGAGAGAGAACATGCATGTGTGCATATGAGTGGGGGAGGGACAGAGAGATAGGGAGAGAGAATCCCAAGCAGGTTCCATCCCAAGCATGCCAAGCATGGAGGCTGACACAGGACTTGATCCCAAAATTGCAAGATCATGACCTGAGCTGATATCAAGAGTTGGTCGCTTAACCAACTGAGCCACCAAGGCACCCTAAGAAATTTTATTTTTATAGGATTATTTCTATTGTCCATATAAGTCCATTAATAGTTGCATAAGTAAAAGCTAAGACCACTTTCTTGGGATGAATATTCCATACCCCCAACCACAGGAAAGAGTAAATACATAATAAGACCAAAAAGCATTTCATATTCTTTCAGATTTAAAGTTATAATTTGTAGCAAGAAACTCATTGGATTCTAATGATTATCACTCAGTCACCTAGTTTTGTACAGTAATTTGTTGGTACAGAGATTGCTGCATCAAAGCATAGCTTGTCTTAATCATCATTAAGAGGAAAAGAGTAAAATGTAATATTGTCAGGCTCTCCATTCTAATTAATGATAAAGTTAAATTTTTATGGTTTAATAAAATCTGCCACAGAGCAAGAGTTATTGGGTGAAGAAAGTAGGAATTGAAATCAAACAGAATTGAGCCTCAAAACTGAGGAAAAACATTGCAGTTGACTTGAGACTTATCCAAAGATCAAGTTCTAAAAGTTCTTCATTTATACTAAAGGATAGATTCTAGTATTTCTGTCACAAAACTCATAACCTTATAGATACCGTGAATAATTGCAGTTTTGCATTCTAATGAACTAGAAAAACACAAGTACATTTCTAACTTGTTGTATTGGATATTGTTATGGTAGCAATTAACTTGTGGAAATTGTTGTTCCTCAAACAGGATTTTAATAGGTTTGCCCGCAAATAAGTATCTTCAGCTTCTCTTTGAAACTACTAAGCTTCATCTCATCTTGTCAAGTCAGTAGACACGGGGACAGAGGTTTTGAGAAGTCAATAAAAATAACAGTGAGACAAAAATACAAGTTTGTCCTGGCATTTATTTTGAAAGATTTCCCCCTAAGTAAAAGTTAGAAAGCATCTGGAGCCTGTCATTCTGAGATGATAGATCTGAACAAGGAGACACATGTACGTGTCAGAAGCAGAAATAGTTCTGTGTTGATGATGTGGCTGTCATCAGGCATTTTGGGAGGAGAAAGGGGAAGAGAGGTAAGGGGTTTGAGAATTAAGAGAGAAATCTGCTGATTTATTTTGGAGAAAATGTGAATGCCACTAATCCTCCTTTTATAGGTTTACTGATTGAGCTGCTACCCTTATAACCTCTTCCTCCCTGCAAGCCACTATCCCATTCCTACCCAATGCCTTGGAGATGAAGATGATGCCACAGGGTATCTGGTAACCTATGGGCTAACTAAAAAAAAGTGCAAAAAAAGTTTTCACATTCTTTTCCAATAGCATCTAAATATTAATGTTATTGGGGCGCCTGGGTGGCTCAGTCGGTTAAGTGTCCGACTTCAGCTCAGGTCACGATCTCGCGGTCCGCGAGTTCGAGCCCTGCGTCGGGCTCTGGGCTGATGGCTCAGAGCCTGGAGCCTGCTTCCGATTCTGTGCCTCCCTCTCTCTCTGCCCCTGCCCTGTTCATGCTCTGTCTCTCTCTGTCTCAAAAATAAATAAACGTTAAAAAAATTAAATATTAATGTTATTGCAGCTAACACATATAGAAAATATAACTATATTTTAATTACATGCATATATATGCATTTATTTGTATATCTCTATATAGATAGATGGATGTGGATATATATAAGTGTATATAACGCACATGTGTATTTGTGTGTGTGTGTGTGTGTGTGTGTGTGTCTGGGTGCGGTGACCATCATAAGCTTACCTTATTTTGTTTTTTTTTTTGTGTGTGTGTTTGTAAGTTTATTTATTGATTTTAAGAGAGAGAACAAGGGAGAGCAGGGGAGGGGCAGAGAGAGGGAGAGACAAAATCTTAAGTAGGCTCCACACCGTCAGCGAGGAGCCCAATGTGGGGCTAGAACTTACAAACGTTGAGATCTTGACCTGAGCCCAGATCAAGAGTTGGATGCTTAACGGACTGTGCCATTCGTGCACCCTAAGGCTTATCTTATTTTGGAAAATTTCTTGCAAGTCTCTAATAACTGGATAGACTGACTTTAGGGAAGATTTCAAAATAAAAGTTGACCTTATATGGATCAGTTATCCAAATGCAGTTTTAGTATTTATCTCTCCATTTTAATATGCTTTTCTTCTTACAAGAGCCAAATCCCTTGTATCACCTTAAAACACGCTACTGTTACATTACTCAGGCTTTAACTTCTTGGACCATGTTCTAAAAATATACCTCCAAGTTATTCTACATACCAGCATTCTTTACTCAGACTTTCTTACTGAAATAGGTCTCCAGTTGATCTCTGGCAACAGAGGTCTATAAATTTGGCATTTTAATCTTGGCTTTGAACCCTACTACAGTGTGCATCCTTTCTTCAGACCATAATTTCAGGATTCACTTTAGCAACACATTCGGTAATTGTCTGACTGTGTCAGCTCCCCAGAGCTTAATCTTAGACCATCATTTATCTCTCCCTGCTACTGCTTTGGGTATCTCATCTAACCTTAGGATTTAAAATAGCATCTCTTAGTTGTTCATTCACAACTCTTCTGTCCCACTTTTAAGGTTCCCTCATATTATATCCCCACCGCTTTTGTGATGTATAAAAGCTCCTTTCCTAGTATGTAATAGAACATTACAAAATGAGCCTGAGTTACTGAAAAGAGCAGTCTGCATTGCCTATTGAAAGTGGTAATCTTCCTGTTTATGCTCATCCAGGTAGTAATGAAATTTCCCCTGTATGGTTTTAATGAGAAGTATCTTTCTGCTACAGACTGAATTTTGTCCCTCCCCCTAACCCAAATCCATATGTTTAAGCCCTAACCACCCACAGTGCCACTGTTTCTGGAGGTAGGGCCCTTATGAAGGAATTAAGGTTAAAAAGTTTCTAAGGGTGAAGCGCTAATGTAATAGGACTATGGCTCCATAAGAAAAGAAAGAGATCAATTTATTTCTCTCTACCATGTGAGAGAACCCAGCAAGAAGGCAGGAAGAGTCTGCCAGGCAGGAAGAGAGCTCTCACCAGACATTGAATCAGTCAGAACCTTGATCTTGGATTTCTAGTCTCCAGAACTAAGAGAAATCAATTTTTGTTGTTTAAGCCATCCAGTCTATGGTATTTTGTTATGGCACCCTGAGCTGACTAAGACATTTTCAAGTGTAGATTCAAACCCTTCTCTAGATTTACTCCAATAATCTGTTGTTTAATTTTAATTTCTTTTCAGAAAGTTTTATCTCTCAAAGATCTGTACAGGTTTCACTAAAACAGCAGGCACTTGTATTTACTTTGAGCTCTTCCCCAAATTGTCTCTCTTTCCTTCAGTGTCGGCTTCAAAGTCCTTTCAAGTCAGTGCACATTTAAACAGATGTCATATTCCACCATCAATCTAGCAAAGATTCTTTAATGACAAGTTCCAGCACATCCCAGTGTGGTACAGGGGATATTTTTAACATTCTGTTTGTATGAATATTTACTGGAGTAGCCCTCTGGAAAGGTTTGACAGTTTGTGCTAGAAAGCTCAAAAACACTTTTGTCTTTTGATACTATAGCTATACTTCTAGGAAACTGTGCTGAGTCAATGATACCAAGAGGGTTTTCTAGACAAGAATATTAGTCATACCAAAAATGACAAATCAGGCTACGTATCCATCCATTGAGAAAAAACAGTGGAGCTAGGGCAGTCCACATGTTGGGATACTATGGAACTACTAAGAGCATATTTACAAAAAGGTTGTTAATGATCTGGGTACATTCTAATTTTTTTAACATTTATTTATTTTTGAGGGAGATACAGAACATGAGCAGGGGAGGGACAGAGAAAGAGGGAGACACAGAATCCAAAGCAAGCTCTAGGCTCTGAGCTGTCAGCACAGAGTCTGATGCGGGACTCGAACCCACTAACCGTGAGATCATGACCTGAGCCGAAATCTGATGCTTAACCGACTGAGCCACCCAGGTGCCCCATGATCTGGGTAAATCCTTTTTTTTTTTTTTAAACTAGGCCAAAGAGTAGCCAAGTATCAATTTTCTTTTCTTTTCCTTTCTTTTCTTTTCTTTTCTTTTCATTTGTAACATCTATTTATTTTTTGAGAGACAGAGCGTGAACAGGGGAGGGGCAGAGCGAGAGAGGTTGACAGAGAATCCAAAGCAGGCTCCAGGCTCCGAGCTGTCAGAACAGAGCCTGATGCGGAATTCAAACTCACGAACTGTGAGATCATGACCTGAGCTGAAGTCAGACACTTAACCTACTGAGCCACCCAGGCACCTTATGATCTGGGTAAATTCTGATGATACATCCATAGTATGGATGCATACTATGTTTCCATAGTTCAGATTCTACACCTATGTAGATCTGCATGTGTGTTTGTATTTATAGGTAAAAGATAATAAAGAAATTTTAATAGTGATTACTTTAATTTTTATTATTTAAGCTTTTATCTCTTTTCCAACTAATTTACAATAAACAAATCTTACTTCCTGAGTTAGTAAATAGTTATGTTTTATACAGGATTTGAAATGACATGTCAGTATTTTTATGCACTGTCAGATTTATTGTCTTACTATAGCAGAGTGATCTACTAAACTGCCCAAGATTGCTCTGAGTTCTAGCTTATCACCTGTATGACTTTGCTTACATCACTTCTCATTGCTGGGAAATGAAATGTCTCCTTGTACACCAAACTATATTCCTCCTATTATCCAAATTGCAGACACAAGTAGTGCTCTCAGTAAACAATTTTCTAATCTCAAAAAATATGGTTCCCTTTTATGACATTTTAGAAAGCCACTTTATTTTAGTGCCAAACATTGTTCACATACAATAAGGAGGATATGAAAAGATTGTTCCTGCTGTGTATGAGATTGTTAGCACAAAGAGTTGTTTCTTAGGCCAATCCCAAAATTCAAAGATTATGTGTTCTCTGGTCTATACCCCTCTGGAGCTCACCTAATAGCCAAGTCCCTAGAGGGCACTCAATAAATATTTAATTGAATGGACTGTTTGAAAGCTCTTCAAGACCAGCCTTTAAAGTTACACTATGTAGTGAACATTCATGGATATAGCACTGACATCTTTATATCCTCATTTCAGTTGCACTGAATTTATAGTAAGAAGAGTGTTATGAATTCTTCATAAGTGCTTCAAAAGCAATCTTGACATATTGATTAGAGACTATTGCCTGTACAGGAACTACAGTTGCATTTCAACTGTTGTTTAGTTGTAATTTTATTCCCAAGTGTATAACCAACCTGTTCTGTATTTTATAATAATATGTAATAATAGAGTCCTGTAATTTTGCTCTTTAGAAAACATATTTGCTATTTAAAATGTCGGTCAAGAAGATATAAATGAGAAGTAATAAGGTTTGTGTTGTTAGACTATTATTCTCAATTTCTGAGAGTGGCCTAGTCGAGTACACTGATTCACTTTAAGGATCATAGCAAATTGTCACAATTCTCCTGGATGAATTCAGTGAAATGTGATATCCAGTAATGCTAGGAAATTGTCTGTTTTCTTTAAAAAATGGTCATTACAAATGTGTAATGTTTATAAATGTGATTGGCTTAGGGTTATTTCACTTTTTTATGATTATTACTATGCATATTTTCTTGCTTGCCCACTGGAAGTTTAATACTCTTGCTGACTAAATCATATTTGAACCCTTTCATGTAAAACAATTTTTAAAGCAACCTGAGAAGCTGTCCACATTTTTAATTTTTTTTTAATACCAAGTAATGGGCCTGCCTTGATGAGTGGTAATTCTTGCTGGCTACTGAATCCCATGTTTAGTTTCAAGCCTCATGGCAGTAGTGGTGAGCAATCACATCGTAGATTATTTCGCATCTCCACTTCAAGTGCACCCTGTGCTGTGCAGAAATCTCAGGAAGAAAACATATGTACTAACACACCTAAAACCACCTTTATTGTCAGCCTTAGGGCGAGAAGATATTAAGGTAGAAGCCTATTTTTTATGGTTTTATTTTATTGGAAATAATCCTGATTGAGACATGTGTATGGAAAAAAAAAACACTCTGAGCCAAGTTGTTTCATTATAAAATGAAAGCAGCCTTTTAAATCTAAAACCTAAATATATAAACAAAATTGTCTCTGTCAGTGTACTGTTGTTAAGAGGTGGTAACAGATTCCAGTTATTCATTCAGACATATTCAGCATGTTTTATTAGTAGATGGAATTAGAGGTGCATTAAGGAACCAATGGAATTTCTCACCTGCCTTTTTAAGAATTATCCTGGGAAACAAGTATTTGTCCTAACAGCCTCATATGCAGCAGCCTACCTTCGAAACTCTAGTTTAGTATAAATATTAACAAATTGCTTGCTTTCTCTAGATGTCTCTTAGGCCCTGACAGGAGTTTGATATCCCAGCTTCAATTAAAAAAAATTAACTTTCTTAAATAAACTCAGCCTTAACACATATATATTAACTTATATGAATCTTCACTCATCTAGCGGCATAGGATAGCTACATTTGAGATGCTTTCAAATGAGTGCATTTCTAAATTTCTTGTCACCCAAACCATATTTAAAATTTAATAGACAGGAGCAGCATTTATGACAGAGTTCCGGAGGATATGCAGTTCACTTACTCCTCAAAAAAATGCTAAAATGCAGAATGCTAAAATGTACTCTTGGCCTCGGTATCACCAAAACACGGTTTTTTACAATGCCATCAACCCCTGTTCCAGTTATTTTAAGATAAGAAACAGTCCTATGAAACTTGACTGTGTTGTTTTTAAGGATGTTGAGAGGTTTTTTTTGTTTTGTTTTGTTTTTTTCATTTTATTACACAGGGTCGTCGTCTTATGCAAATCTTATGCAGAGGTACTTTTTTGTCTTAGGATCAGTTCTTCTGAGCAATTGCTCAGCTTTTATTTTATGGAACCTGAATTTTGCAATGACAATTTCCCACTTTTCACATTGACTGTTAGAAAGGTTAAAACCAAATGAGTGGCTCAGTCATTCTAATTGTATCTATCAGTATCATTCCAGATTCAATTTTATATTCTTGCCCTTATTTTTCTTTTACTGTATATTTTCACCTTTTAAAAATTTTATACATTTGTAGATATCTGAGGATATCTTATTAATATACTTTCAAATAGTATTAGAGGAAGATGACCTATAAATATAGAACACTTTTCCTAAGACCAACCCTTAATGCTATTTCTGGGATTAGAGATTCTTTCCTTTTGAGAAATTTGCCTTTTTCACCTTTAATTATCTTGATGAGATTCCGGTCTTTCCCTGATGTTTGTAGTATTCCTGCTCATTCCGTTAAACTGTAGAGCACTCCAGGGAACACAACCGCTATAAAGAATTCTGAGATAAATTTAATCATCTTAACCTGCTGAAGGCATCTGCCATTGTCTTCTTTCAGTATATTTGATAGATACAATCCACTCGTTTTATGAAGTAACTGAGAGGATTATCCATTCATTTTCCACCTTCTTGAGTCATTGATTCACAGCATCTCTCTGTGTGCAATAACACACTGGTCTGACTTTATACAATTTTTTCAATTGTTCTCTCAAAAATATAATTTGGCCATCAGATCCTGTAGGTGAAAAAAATCCTGAAAACTCCTGATCATTTTAAATGTAGCTTCAAAATTTAATTTTGTCCAAAGGAGCCTGACCCCTTTCTTCATTTAGTCCTCCATATGATTCCAGCACGTCGTGCACATGGGCATTTCCCTGGAGTGAGTTTCGCCTAGCACATTTTCCCACCTGCCACCATTGCTTGCAGGGATATAACTGAATTATTTTTTTGGAGGCTTAAACTCTTTCTAGCCACATCAAACCACAATCCAATCTCACTGTTGAGCCCGGTCCTTTATTTTATTTTATTTATTTATTTATTTTTTTTGTTGCTCTTTTCAAAGGCTTTTAGCAAATTGGTTTTGTCCCACAAGCCTATCCATCCCATCATGCTTTCTGCACGAGCATGTTTGGAGAAATAATATTTCAGTCTAGAGGCATATCTGAAAAATAACAACCAGGTTTAATAAGAGATCATTTCACCTCCGGTGGGACAAGGAGAAATTTCCTTGTTTAGAACATATTCTTTTTATTATTTCCTGCTCAGGAATGTAGTGGAACAATCCAGGTAGCCCTTCACTAGATAAATGCTATACACATGCAATGTATTATATTTTTTATGTTGTAGCCCTTTTTTTCTCTCACTTATCCTAGTTTCTGTATAAAAATAATTTTATATCAATATATAATTATAAGCAATTTAAATAACTTAATTACAGTGGTGGTGCTCCAGTAACAGATTAAATTAAGAGTAGTGATTTTTTTTATGTTTGTATAAGAAGACCACATCAAAGCTCTTTATCACCAGCAGAATAGGAGTTAGAGAAATTGAAGTCCCAAAGTCAAAAATTTAATATATTTTATAATTATAAATATGTATCATTTAACATATAAACATTTAAATGCTTTTATAAACATTTAATATTTTGATGCTAAAGATCTCAGGAGCTTGAAGGAAATACAATTCCAAAGACACAGTCTATTTTCATATATTTTTCAATTTTTTTAATGCTTATTTTTATTTTTTGAGAGAGAGAGACACACAGAGTGCGAGTAGAGGGGGGGGCGGTGGTCGGAGAGAAAGGAAGGCACAGAATCCAAAGCAGGCTCCAGGTTCTGAGCTGTCAGCCGCTGAGCCCTGTCACGGGGCTTGAACTCACAAATGGTGAGATCAGACCTGAGCTAAGGTTGGACGCTTAACCGACTGAGCCACCCAGGTGGTTCCACAGACCATTTTCATATTAAATCAAACATTAATTCCCTTTATATCAGCTTAATTTTAAGAGGAAGAACATGGAAATAAGAGATTATCTTTTCTTTTATATTTCCAATCTTTTTTAAAGTTATTTATTTATTTATTTATTTTGGGGGGGGAGGGGCAAAGAGAGAAGGAGAGACAGAGGATTCCAAGCAGGCTTTGCAGAACCCAACAACACAGGGCTCAAACTCAGGAACCATGAGATCATGACCTAAGCCAAAATAAGAGTTGGACACTTAACCGACTGAGGCACCCAGGTGTCCCAAGAGATTATCTTTTCTAAATAACAGAGAAACTAATTGTCATATAATATGAGAGGGTTAAAGTTAGAATGTAAACTTGTTGACTGTTACAACTTAAACTCTACTCCAGTCAAACATTTGAGAATTTAAGCTTTCTCTCAAATTCCCTTTTCTTTCATCTTTTATTGTTTGCATGTCTTAAACAGAATCTTTTCTATTTTCTTATTCCCTGCCTCATTAAGCCCACTTCCTGTCATGTTTTCTATAGTCTTGTGTACAATCAGCTCCAATTTTAAACATGATCTTTACCCACATTTTCAATTATTTCCCATTACTATTTAATGAGAACTTATAATCGTTCAGGATTTACTATGGAGTTTTTATATTCTGGGCACTGCGGTAGGCGGTACAGATACAAAAATGAATAACCAATAAACATTTCCCTTAAAAAGTTTACAGGCAGTAGAAGTCATAGGCATTCAAATAAATAATTATTATATAAAAATATATATGAAATAATGAAAAGACATAATTAATGTCACTTCTCATCCAGAGTGC
Organism: Panthera uncia; assembly: GCF_023721935.1. Lineage (NCBI taxonomy): Eukaryota > Metazoa > Chordata > Mammalia > Carnivora > Felidae > Panthera > Panthera uncia. Next base: position 28,961,614 of record NC_064810.1, read on the forward strand.
ACTGTAGTACAGAGTTGGATACAACCATTGGAAGAAGAGAGAAACCCTTTCACACACACATACAAAAATATATTTATTAAAGTAGATTTTTGCCTGGCAGAGAGATGTAGGCAACTCTATAAGTAAAATAGCCTAAGTTGAGGATCAAAAACATGAGATGCCATGATGTGTTCAATGGATTGCAAAGAATTTGATAAAGGGCTAGTTGGGAACTGGCAACGTGTTATAGAAACAGTCTTGACAGGAAGATATTTTTTTTAAGTATCATTTGTGTAGTAGATGGAAAATCATTAAAGATTTATAATCAAGAAAAATAAATTGTTTTATTTTATAAACATCACTTTGGTGAGAGTGTGGAAGATGACCAAAAGGGATGAGACTGAATAGGGGTTGAGGAATCAATGAAGAAACCAGTGCCAAGTCTGGGAGAAAGCTTTTAGATCTCATATGGAGCACAGGAAAGGGAGAGAATGGTTGAGAGAAATGTTTGTAATGAGAGCTATATATGTCTTGAGTATGGCTTGCTTGTGGAAAATTGATGAAAAAATATAATTTAAGAATAAATTCTAGGTTTCCAGCTTATGTGCGAGGTGATGTTAATAAATTAAGATGGAGACTTTAGCTGAATACATCATGGCTTACTACAATTTGCTCCTTTCTCAGTAGTAAATTTATGTCCCTGACCTGTTGATTCACTTGTGGACATGTGACTTCCTTTGGGTAATGAAACATGACAAGAAATGAGATCTAAGAGCTAGCACTTGATTCACAATGTTTTTCTTTTCTCTCCACCATGAGACTGGCAATGTCCCAAGTGGACATTACTCTTTCTACCTGGATCCCAAAATCAAGGGGATATGAAACAATGACATGGCTGACCAAAAATATAGTTTCTTTCTTTAAGCCACTGAGCTATCAGGGTCATTTGTTATTGTGCCTAACCTAATCTATCCTGACTGATACAGAGGAAGGTAACATAAAGAAAGGAAGCTCTGGAGAGAAGAAGATTAAGTCAGTTTTGAATAGGTTTTCAGACCAGGCCTTAAGAAGGCCTTTATATTTATGGCATTGGAGAAGTCACTAGACATATTTCCATTTCACTGCTTTCTCTATTAATGGATTACTTTTTCCTTAGTGATTTACTTGTTGAGAGGCAGCATTACACAGTGGTTCTCTAAAACCACACTGCCCATGTTTGAAAACCAGATCTCATCATTTGTATACTTAAGTTTCCTCATCTGTAAAATAAGCATGATCAAACAATGTACCTCATAAGATTACTTTAAGAATTAAATGACATAAAATATATATCTTCACTTAGAAGAATGTCTGGCTCATAGTAAATGCTATGTAATGTTACTATTACTACTTTTTGTGCATAATTAGATCCTTTCATAAAGTAGGTGAAATATGAAGGTAGGCATGCTTGTAACACATTTCACTTTCCATGAGGCTGTAAGAAAAAATAGTGAAGAGAAAGATTTTTAGAGGCACCTAGGTGGCTTAGTTGGTTAAGCATCCAACTCTTGATTTTGGTTCAGGTCATTTTCTCACAGTGAGTTCATGGTTCAAGCCCTGCATTGAGCTCTATGCTGAGAGTGTGGAGCCTGCTTGAGATTCTCTCTCTGTGCCCATACTTGTTCGCACTCTCTCTCTCAAAATAAATAAACTTAAAAAAAAATTTTTTTAAAGATTTCAAGGCTTATCTTTCAAGGAAAGCTGTTCTATTAAAAATAATTTCTATCATTTACTTTAAAGTGAGATTGCCTTGGGGTGCCTGAGTGGCTCAGTCAGTTAAGCATCTGACTTCAGCTCAGGTCATGATCTCGCAGTTCATGAGTTCGAGTCCCGCATGAGGTTCTGTGCTGACAGTTTGGAGCCTATTTTGGATTCTGTGTCTCCCTCTCTCTTGCTCTCTGCCCCTCCCCTGCTTGCACTCTGTCTCTGCCTCTCTCAAAAACAAATAAACATTAAAAAAATTTTAGTGAGATTGCCGTATCTAAGTATAAAAAAATGCGTCTTAAAATTTGATTTATTCATTGCCCCTTGTAATGTTTTTATGGGATGTGGATGAATTATTTCAAGGCTAAACAATTCTTTGAAAATGAAGTTTCATCAAAGAAACATAAAAATGTCAAATGACTGATTAAAATAAGGAAGAACTTATTGATGTAGCATGCTCTGGGAAAATACTGAAAATTATCTGTTATTTTTGGATACAGATATTGTATTGTATATTGGAGATCCCAGTATTCTAAATTTCTGGAATTACCCATTGGCTGCTCACATGTTTCTGCAACACTGCTTGTCCTTGGAAAGCCCTATGGTTTTGTCTAGAGCAAGTTATCAATCCAGCTCTGCTAAGTTTGAGGCTTCCGTACAGAGAGTGGACACAGCTCTAGGCCTGATATCTTTTATTTCTACCTGTAAAGTTCTGCCTTTTTGTACATATATTCCATGTAAGATGCAATATGGCAGAGTAGTTAAGAGGATCAGAGCCAAGTCAGCCAGAGTCAAATTCCACCCCACTTAATTAGCTGGGTGCCCTGAATTTTTTGCATACGTAAAATGGAATAATAATAGCATCTACTTCTTAGATGTGGGGATTAAGTGAGTTTCTAGGTAAAAAGCAGTTAAAACAGTCCCTGCCAAAACAAAAGTACTCAAGTGTTAGCTGTTGCTATTTGAAAGTGGTTCTGCTAAAAATAATAATAATTTATTAAAAAGTTTCAAAACCACAGGAGTTAAGTTGCTTTCTATATTTCTCTTCTTTTTCCAAAATCCAAATTTAGAACCACAGTAAACACTTCATACGTATTTTTTAATTGGTCTGCTCTTAAAAACAGTCCAGTTAAATATGTTTGTTAAAGGGATTGGGAAGAAAGCAGGCTGGTGAAGGTGATATTAGCAGGCAGGTGATGTTGCCAGCACCACCCAAATCGACTCAGGAAAGTGGCTCCTCCGCCGCCTACCTAAATGCCGTCATCAACCATCAGAAAGGTACGTACCTTTCCTTACCTTTCCCTGTTAAAGAAACATTTCAATTATTTATTCAGAGAGTATTTGAATGGGGTATCCTGTCAAACATGATAAAGAAAAAATGGTTAGGGTGCAACCTTTGCCCTTAAAAATGTTGTCCCTTTGGAGCACCTATTTTCTCCTACCAGTTCCCACGGTGTTTTGGAAGGACCTGTGAGGTATTGTCAGTGGCTGTGGATGAAGTGGACAGTGTGCTTTAGCCACATGAATTATCTGAATATTAAGTTCAAAGTGAAAGCATGGGATGGGGTGCCTAGGTGGCTCAGTCGGTTAAGCGTCTGACTTCAGCTCAGGTCATGATCTCGCGGTATGTGAGTTCGAGCCCTGCATCGGGTTCTGTGCTGACAGCTCGGAGCCTGGAGCCTGCTTTGGATTCTGTGTGTGTGTCTCTCTTTCTCTGCCCCTCCCCTGCTCATGTTCTGTCTCTCTCCCTCTCTGTCAAAAATAAGTAAACATTAAAAAATTTTTTTTTAAATAAAGTGAAAGCATGGGGGATAAATAATCAATCATAATTTCTATACAAGAAAGAAAACATGTTTCATTATATTTTGAGAAATTTTAACTGGATAGAAGAAGGTAATTTCTAATTATTTTAAAATATAATAGGGCATATGATTCCCTCAATTTCTCTCCTTCTTTCTCTCTTTTTTTTCATTTTAATTTTCAAGCTAAGCTTAGCTTCATGTTTTTCTTTTTTTTTATTTAAATTCCAGTTGTTTAATATACATGTTTTTATTTCAATTTAAATCATTGTAGTGAACTGGTTAGCCTACCTTGTTACATATAACCACAGTGAAGAACAACACTATTTAATGAGTTTTTGAAGATGAACTTTCTAAATATTATATGTCTGTTCTTGAATTTCTTTTCAGATTGGTTTGTTTGGGGGTTTGTTATGACACACATTTTTAAAAGACATCTTTAGATTACAATTTTTTAAAAGAGGAAAACAAAACCCCAATGTATTATAGTTCTCTCACCAGAGAAAAACAAACTGTACGGTGGTATTAAACTGCAGGCAATCAGGAATGGCAATAACATATAAACTAGAATACAGAGACCCTAAAGGTCTCAGTAGTCAAGCTGGCTTTTTGGCCGTTAGCATGTGTTAGTATGAGAATTAGAAAGGGTGCCCTTCTAAAGGGCAAAATAAATGTTCATAAAAATCAAACATTTTCATCAAGTAACTGAATCTAATCCCTCAAATGACCGAGAATCACAGGCAGGGAGTACTTCCCTTGCTAGGCAGAAATGACACTAGAGGCCAAAGGGGCCAGATTGAACCAGAAACTCTGCAGGCCCATATGCCAGGAGGTGAGTCAGAAAAGGTGTTACATACAAGAGGGAATAGAAGTAACAATTCAAGCTGGTGTGCAGGAATAGGGTTTTGAATCCAAAAAGAAGAGGAAGAACAAAAAAGCAGGTTAAAATCAGGAGGCCAAGAAAAGGGTGTGCAGAGGCATTCTGATTGATTGATTGATTGATGACTGATTGGCTAGAATATCATCAGATAGCAGTTGTTACTTTTGTCAACTATAGGGATATGAACATATGCTGGGGTGGCCCTGATAAAAGGACCAGACTTAACACCTTTTAACCTTTGGTGAGGTTACAATTTCCCTGGAATTGCAAAGTCAAGGACACATTTCTTTTAGACCATATTCTTTCCATTACTCCCAGTTTTTCTTTTACCATAACCTGGCTTCTTTTTCACATATTCAATTCAAATACTCTAGTAGAAAAGCCCTTATAATCTCAGTGACTTCTAACAAAAGTATATTTCTTACTTATGTTGCACAGGTAAGGGATGGATAGGGGTGTACAGATGACTTCGTTTCCTAAAGCACTCAGAGATCCAATATGGCTGAAGCCTCATCACCCTGTAGCTATACTCTCTGGAGCACCAGGCCTCTACTTGCCCTGTGCTGACTGCTAAGTCCAGAATTGATACACATCACTTCAGCTCACATTTCATTGACCATTTTCAGTCATGTGACTCCACTCAACTTCCAAAAGTCTAGGAGACATAGAAAACGTGTGAAATATTTGGTGAACATTATTGTCTTTGCCTTTGGGGAAAGACTAGCTGTTGTCTGGTAGAGATTATAAAAGAATCATATGTGATGGGGTGAATCTGTTTGATTGAGTAGCTCCAAGAGGGCTATCACCAGGATGATGGCTTTACTTGCTTTAAATGGTCCAATTAGCCATTGTACAGTTTTTAGCCAGATGTCACTTTCCATCCATATCATTTCCCCTGATGCCATTTTGTGATTTTTTGAAATTTCCTTTTGCACACCAGGGTCAGTAATTCCAAGCACCTGTTCTAACACATGAGGTTATGATGCTTCTTCATATTGCATAGCAAATGCAGAGGTAGAATCTGTTTCATTTTGTTGTTTTTTTTTAAGTAGCATATTGTGACAGAATATTTGTAAGTGTATGTAGATTTAGAAATGCTTTTCTTGAATTTTCACCTGGTTATTAGCTTTGCAGGTAATAGCCAATGGTCAGGTGGATCTAGACAAAAGTATTTGCACCCTAATTATGAATTTGGTGCTTCAGTAAAGAATCCCATAAAGGTGAAAAATGGTCTTTTTTAAGTATTTATTTTGAGTGAGAGAAAGAGCTGGGAAGGGGCACAAAGAGAGGAAGAGAGAATCCCACCAGGCCCTGCACTATCAGCGCAAAGCCAGACACGGGGCTCAAACTCACAAATCATGAGATCATAAGCTGAAACCAAGACTGGGACACTAAACCAACCGAGCCACCCAGGCACCCCAAGGTGAAAAATGGTCTTGATGAAAAGTATTTTTTGACCTCTTTTCCAAATGAGGGATGCAGAAGTGCTTCAAAGACCTATAATGTATAAGTCAGTTAATATTTCCCAAATGTCTCTGTTACTAAAGATTAGAGGTAGAATTCAGGAGACCATTGATCCAGATGGGATATTCTCGTTCAGCACAGGGAGAGATGCTCTATCAAAAGGCCAAATTTAACTTACTAGCTGAGGTTGAGGCACTTCGGAAGGATATTTGGGGAACTCATAGGGTCTCAACACAATAATTAATTGACTTTGACTCATGTACTTTACCAATAATGTGAAGCAGACACAATAACTTAGACTCTAATGTCTTAATTTAAGTTGATTTTGAAAAATATGTGTATCTCAACTCAGAGATTAATTTCCCTTCCCCTGATCCAGCCAGTGGTGATGTTGGTATGGAGGTGTGGGCATATCAATAGTCATCCATGTTTCTAATAACCTGTAATTTGTACTTCTTCAATAACTGGAGGGAAAAGCGGAAATATAGTTAAAATAACTCTCGAGAAGATATTAAAAGTTAAACATCTTGTATTTGGATTCTGAGCTTGGCACTTATGATGCCTGTAATTGCTGATGTGACTGAGTAAATTATCTAACCTTCCTGAGCCTGTTACCTCTTTTTAAAGAAGGGGAAGGGATGAGAGTTGAGTTTAGTACATTAACTCAACATTTAGTAAATTTAGTAAATTTAGTAAATTAACTCAACATAATTGAGTTAAGTACATTAACCATACTTCTTTAGCTTAAAAATTTGGTGATTACATGATCAAAGTAAGGAATGCTAATGTAATACTGAACCCCAAAAGTCTTTCAAGGAATGTCTTGCCCTTACTGGCCTTGAACCCAACTCCATCCATCAAACCACAATACAAACACAGTCACATAACCACTCATAAAGTACATTCCCAAGTGTGGGAAGCTGAAAAATCCTCTACCAAAAGATATTTACCTTGAATAGGTAAAATTTTGGAACCTATGAATGCTACCTTCTTTGGGAAAGGGTCTTGGAAGATCTACGTTAAGTTAAAGAGCTTGAGAAGAGATGATCCTGGATTATCCAGGTGGGCCTTTTATCCAATAACAAGCATCCTTATGAGAGACATACTGAGGAGAACAGAAACGCTGAGGAAAAAATGATGTGACAATGAAAGCAAAGATTCAAGTGGTGTAGCCACAGACCAAGGAAGTCAAGAAATGCTGACAATCTCCAGAAGCTTTAAGAGACAAGGAAGGACCTCCGCCTAGAACCTCCAGAGGGAATATGGCCCTGTCCTACTAGCACTTCGATTTCAGATTTTTGGCCTCCCAAACTGTGAGAGAATACATTTCTGTTGTTTTAAGCCACCGAATTTATAGTAATTTGTTACGATAACTAACAAACCATTTCTATGTGTTTACTCAGCTAATTCCTGGCTCCCTTCCTCCATTAATGTGAATTAGAATCTACCTACCCTTAGAGTACTGTTTCACTTTCTTGGTTAGAATCTTTTGGTTATTCCCACCCCCAGAATAAGGATTAATCTTGCTACCCTCCTTTTCCTATGGTATTTTATTTATGTCTGTTAAAACACTATTTGGTTAAGTAGCCAACCCTTGATTTTGACGCAAGTTGTGATCTCATGGTTCCTGGGATTGAGCCCCACATTAGGCTCTGTGCTACCAGAACTGCTTGGGGTTCTCTCTCTTCCTCTCTCCTGGCCTTCCCACACTCACACAAGGGCACATTTGCACTTTCTCTCTCTCTCTCAAAATAAATAACATAAACTTAAAAAATTTCTAATATTCTACTGTTTACCTTTTTATCTTGCCTCAGTGCCTACTTGATTACTGGAATAAGGTCAGCATTGCATACATATTTTCTGTGTAACTATGGGACTGTGACCCATTATTGCTGGAATAGGGCCATTCTTTGAGTAATTATATATAGTGCCAGTCTAACCTCCCGAATATGTGGCTTCTTTCTTGGAAATTGCTTTACAGATTCTGGGTCTTAAAAACTGGGTGAAGGGAAGGCTTAATGGAATAAGAGTGACAAAAAAAGAGAGAAGATTAAAAAGCAACTTTAAATATTATAGTTATATTAATATCTCATTAATTAACTAAAAGCCTCTAAAATCACAATTGCCACATTATTGTTACTTATTTGCACCATACCTTGTTTAAAAAAAAAGGGTCTGGCCTATCTTATGTATGATTCCAACTATGTGACATTCTGGAAGAGGCTGGGGACAATAAAAATATTGGTTGCCAGGGTTTAGGAGTGGGGGGTGAAGAATGGGTGGAGCACAGAGGACTTTGAAGGGTAGTGAAAATAATCTGTCCAATACTACAATGATGGATATGTCATTATAAGTTCGTCCAAACCCTTGGAATGTACAACACTAAGTGTGAACTCTTATGTAGTCTATGGACTTTGGGTGATTATAATGTGTCAGTGTAGGTTCATGATTGTATCTAACCACTCTGGTGATGATAATGAGAAAGTCTATGCATGTGTGAGGCAGAAGGTATATGGAAGATATCTGTATCTTCTATTCAGTTTGGCTGTGACCTAAAACTTCTCTAAAAAATAATTAATAATGGGTGCTTGGGTGGCTCAATCGGTGAAGCATCTAACTCTTGGTTTTTGTTTTTTTTAATTTTTTTTTCAACGTTTTTAATTTATTTTTGGGGCAGAGAGAGACAGAGCATGAACGGGGAGGGGCAGAGAGAGAGGGAGACACAGAATCTGAAACAGGCTCCAGGCTCCGAGCCATCAGCCCAGAGCCTGACGTGGGGCTCGAACTCACGGACCGCGAGATCGTGACCTGGCTGAAGTCGGACGCTTAACCGACTGCGCCACCCAGGCGCCCCTCTAACTCTTGGTTTTGACTCAGATCATGATCTCACAGTTCATGAGTTTGAGCCCCACGTCAGGCCTGTGCTGACAGTGCAGAGCCTGCTTGGAATTCTCTCTGCACCCCCCCACCCCCCACCATGACTCTGTGCTCACTTGCTCGCTCTCTCTCTCCCTCAAAATAAATAAACTTAAAACATAAAAAAATAATAGTAATAATAGTAAAGAGGAGAGATGTGAGGAGATGTGAAATATTAAAGAATATGTCTTCTGTAGCAAAATTTGGGGTACCAGAATGAGTCATTCACTGGCATATCTCCTTGAGCCCAGTAGTCAGTTCACAGAGGCCATTGTCTAACATACCGGGCATGTAGGATGGTATATGGGATGGTCTTAAGTTCAAGAACCCAAGACTTCATGTTTTCTAGTGCTATGGAAAAAAACACAGACAACACTCCTTTTATAGGTGAGGAAATTAAGGCTACAGACAGCAACATATGCTTTGAGAGGAAATTACGTTGCCTTTCTGAAACTGGATTTTGTCATCTGTAAAAGGAAGAGTTGATGCACATATTTGGGGAGGCTGCCCACCCTAAATCCTTTTTTTTAAAAAAAGTGGCTCCCATTACTACATTATGCTTATACTATAACACTATATCTCCCCACTTACTATCACTTTTAAGTAAACCAGGAATGAAAGCACCCAAATGTTAATTTTTATCATGTGGAAATTACTCATTGTACAGTTATGCTGAAGCAGAGTTCTTCCTATCTATAACTATGCCCATGTTTCAAGGTATGTCACTTACTAGCTTGTGCTTAAATACCTCCTTTAAAACTCACTTTTTAAGATGGTGTCTAATTACTTTTTCCAGAGAAGAAAATGATGTTTATAGCTTCAGGTTTAGGAATTATATTTAGAAAAAAAGGAAAAAGAAATCAAAGTGCTTTGGAAAGAAGAAAGCTTATTTCTTACCTTTAAAAATATCCTACTTGAGACAGGCATTTAAAAATGTATTTAATTCCCAAAGGAAGCTTTTGAGAAAAACATAAGCAAATGAAGAAGTATGCTTAGAAGAGAAATTGTGTTTCGATCTAGTGCTCTAGTTTCTTTCTGAACAATATGACATATATATTTTAAAAGGATAACAGCCATTAAAAAAAAAAAAAGAGTAGATACAAGGGACTGTGATGGTCATATGGATTGCTAACTATTTACACACAGAATATGTTGTTTAAGATATATCTAAAGTGACAACCCCAGATACATCCCATCAGGGACTAGAATTAGTGCTCTCTGGGAAAATCCTCATGCCCAGGCCTGAAACATAGGAATAAGACCTTTGAGATAGTTCGGGCTAATTCAGATACACCATCATGGAGGAACTATAAGCTTGAATTACTTTCTAGTCATTTGTTTAGCAAAATACAGTGAAAAATACTCTGTGCAAAGACCTGTTCTAGATTCTGTAGGAGTTAAAAAGATGAGTTATACTGGATCATACAAGGGTGAAGGAAGGAGCAAAGAGGGAGAGGGAAAATGGAGAGTGACTGAGTCAATGGAGATCAGAGTGAGGTGTGTAGTATAAGTCTGAATCATGAAGAACTTAAGGAGCTTGAGGTTCCAACTTAAGAGACTAGTGTTAGAGGTGAGGTCTCCGAATTATGTCTCTAGAAACTTTATTTTAGTTCCATTCTGGAACCAGGGAAGAGAAAGAGTATTTGAAAAATGTCCCCAGATAAATGACATGGGTTCAGTCGGTATCACTAAAGATGGATTCAACCCCTTGGCACAGAAGGATGCACAGAAGGGAGAAGCCTAACATTCTTGGAGTACACGCTCTATGCCAGACACTTTTAATCTGTTATCTCATTTAACTCCAAAATAAATCCATGAAATAGAAATTGTTTCCTCCATTTTTAAAGATGAAAAATGTGAGACACAGAATGGTTAAATAAATTAATCAGTGTCCCACTGCTGGAGAAGTAGAGCTGGCATTCCATATTCTTTTTACCCCTATCATGCAAATTTCCAAAGACCGATGCAGTATCAAACTTTGTTGTGGCTAGATTAATGTGTTTCAGGTAACTGTAGTTTCTCTATACCTTTTCCAGGGAAACCCAGAGCCTCAGCTCTGTAGGTGGTGTTCTTTAATTCGTGTCCCTAAGTGCCTGGCTGCACTCATTCCTTTGTTTAACAAATATTTACTGAGCTTCTTCTGTACTCCAGGCAAATATCCAGATGTTTTAGACATACACAACAGTGAACAAAACTCACAAAATGTCTGTTCTCATGGAGCCTACATTCTATTTTGAGGGAGACAGGAAATTAATAAAAAGCACAATAAAGAAGTAAATTATATAGCATGTTAAACATTAATAAATGTGAAAAAAAATGAAAAATAAAAACTAAACTAAACCTAGCAGGAGAAGGGAGATCTGGAACAGTAAAAGTGAGGGTGGGGATCATGGTGTCATTGAGGAGATGAAAAGTGAGCAGAAATCTGAAGCAAGTGAAGGATTTAATGATGCTGAAGTCAGAAATAAAGGGGCCATCAGAACAAACATTCTAAGGCTAACGTGTCTGGATTCATTGAATGTTAAGGAAGCCAGTATGGCTGGTGCAGAGGGATTGAAGGTGAGAATAGGATAAGATAAAGTCAAACTGGATTGGAGAGGGTCAGGTCATGAAAGACATTATAGGTTATTACCTGAGCTTTGGCTTTTACTCTGAGTTAAATGGGGGAGGTGATGAAGAATTTTTAGAAAAGATGTGATATGACTTTAGTTTTGAGAAAATTATTCTTTCTACTGTGTTGGTAAAATGTGTAGGAAGGAGGTAGAGTAGGAAGTCGGAAGTCCTGTAAGTTGACTCTTGCAATAAAGATGAGAGATGTTAGTGGATCCAATCAGGGTGGGTATAGTGGAAGAAGGAGAACAGATTGGAGTCTGGATATTTCATAGATATCAATACAACAGGTTTGAGATGGATTTCATGTATGAATTTGAGAGAAATAGAGGATTTTAGAATGTCTCCAGGATTTTTTGCCTGAATAACTAGAAAACTGAAATTGTCATTAAATAAAAGGAAAAGGCTGTAGAAACATGACTGGGAGGAAAGTCCAGGAGTTTTTTCGGATGTTTGTTTGTTTGTTTGTTATTAAACAGATATTCTAGATACTTATAAGACTTCTGTATTCATTGTCTATTGATGCATGACAAATCATCACAAAATTAACAGTTTAAAATAACACCCACATTTTTAACTCACATTTCCCTAGGTCAGAAGTCCAGATGTGTTCTCTGTTTAGGGTTTCACAAAGGCAAAATCAAGACCTCATCCAAACTAGGCTCTTAGCTGTAGGTTCTGCAAAAGAATCCATTTCCAGGTTCATTCAGGTTGCTGGCAAAATTAAATCCTTGTGGTTGTAAGACTGAGGTCCCTCTCCTTGCTGGCTCTTGTCAGAGGAGTTGCTCCCAAGTCATTGTTTACGGTCCCTTCATCTTCAAAGACAGTAGTGTTTCATCAAATCACTTTCTTGCCTCAAATCTCTCTGACTTCCTCATATACTTTCCTCTTCTACTGCCACCATGGAAAAGCTCTCAGCTTTTAAAGATCTATTGTGATTATATTAGATAATTTTTCTTTTTACAATATAATAACATAATCAATAGAAGAGTAACAAGGATAGTGAGAGAGGATGAAATAGTGAAGGCTACAGGAGTTATCTTAAAATTCTCACTACCATTACATCTGAGTATAGATGTTAAATAAGAAGTTAGATATATGAGCCTGGAGTTCGGGGACAAAATGTAGGCTAGATTTGGAAGTTTGTGTTTAAAGTCTTAATTTTTATCTTCCCTACATCCTCCTTCAGTAGTTGGGAGTGAGTTGCTAAATAACACTCAGCCATAGGTACAGTTGGAGCTATTGACACAAGGTCAGACATTTCTATTACCTAAAAATTACCTAAAAGAAACATTGCAGTGACTCACTTCATTGGGCAGATCTGATTGGAATGTCATGCTTGCAGTGATAGTGACTTTTCTGCCTAGAATATGTGGCTGCCATTATTTATGAGAAACCTACTTCAATCTCAATGGAAGACTGTGGCTGCTCCCTAAATTGTTCATTTGCTCAATCCTAAATAGTGCCCACTGTTTCACCCACTTTAAATAGGTCTATGTCAAAGAAGAATTGGATTCAATATTTTTTATTCCAAGAAAATGGTTATCAGATGTAGTTCTAAAACTCAGCACCCATAGAAGCAGAAACCAAGCTGCTCTGTGTGAGATATATTGAGCTTGTTCTCTGAATGGAATAGTAAGTAGTTAGGAAGAAAGCACTAGGACTTTTATCACTCATCATCTGGTGAATTAATTAACCTGAGGCTTGACTAATGGGAAGCTATTTTGCTGTTAAGGGTGATTAATTAACAAATTCTCCTACTTAGGAATTAGTGCTTCTATATGCACATACGCATATATATATGTATATTTATATATCAGTGTGTGTATATATATTGCACTATTAGCCATGATTATTTAAAATATTATTTTCAGATTCTTTTAAAATAGTGTAAATAATTTAAAATAAAAGCAAAGGAGGTGCCTCTTCCTGGAAGTTTCAAAAGCTAATGAATAGTCCCCATGGTCATATTAAATTGACATCCAACAGAAAAGGAAATAGAGCCAGGTGACTCTTTTCTTGTCAAAATCATTAGCTTAATGGTAGAGGACACAGGACAAATGAACTGTAGAAGCAATTGTGAGCCATACTTTTGTTATATGACAAACTCTCCATCTAAGTGATGGGAACTAGGTGGGTGGGGATAAGAAGGGGGAAGGTATTGCGAACAGCTGCCAGATCATTTCTGTTATGTTTAGTTCAGCTTGAATTAGGAAGAAAGCAAAAAATGAAGAATGTCTTCTGCTTTAGGATGAATAAATATTGTTGAATCAGATGTTAAGATTGACTGTAACAAACTTAACAGCATCCAGAAATCCAAAGGAGGGAGATTACTTAGATGATAATGAATCTGAAATTTGTGTTCAAGAAAAGCAAATTATTTGGACTGAGGGGAATTGTGGGGGTAAGACTCAATGGGGAAAAATAGCTATTTCCTAACATTCAAAGCATTGTCCTGATAAAGAAAGAAAATATTTGTTCAGCATTACATTAAAGAGTAGGGTTAGAATGAATAATTGCACATTAAGAGCATCTAAAACATGAGATCAATGCAAGAATGGTCTTTCTAAGAAAAAACAATCATATTCTTTTACTTGAATCATTTAAGCAAAAGCTAAGACACCACTGCTGAGGAATGTTTGTATTCTGTTCTTTATAAGCTAGATGATCTTTCATCCTGAACTGACTCTTAGATTCTATGAGCCTATAAAGAAAGCTAGTTTTATTATAGACTTGAACTTATTACATGTGATGATTCAAGCTTCTAAAGTAGTAAGGGTTACTGTATTAGATAATAATAACTACTATTTTTTTACACATCTATTATCAATCTATCATGATGTCCATGTGAGAGACTGCCAGTTTTCCCCCAAAACCTGTTCTCCCTTTTCCTCCCAGAAATGGTACCCCGATATTTTCGCTAGCCAAATGGCTACCCAGAATAAAGACTTCACTTTGCAGTTTCCTTTATCTGGATTAAACAAAAATATGACCAACATATTGAAGGAAAAGTGACACGTAGCAATTTTCCTAAAACTTTCTAAGAAAGAACTGCTTCCATCTGGGTCATTCCCCTCTCCTCCTTTATCTTGTCCTCCTTCCTGCTGACATGATGTCTGCTGACGAATAGGACCTATTGGATCCTGAGTTGTCTGAAATATGGAAACCATTCCTGATGAAGAAATTAGAGAGTGCGTTAAGTATTAAGCTTAAGCATTTGAACTACACACACATACACAGGTAACTATGTGAGGTGATGGATATGTTAATTAGCTTGTTGTGATGAACATTTTACAGCATATATGTATATCAAGTCATCACGTTGGACACCTTAAAACCATACAATTTTTTTGATATTATTTTTTAACTTGTTTTATTATTATTTTTTTTTAATTTACATCCAAATTAGCATATAGCGCAACAATGATTTCAGGAGTAGATTCCTTAGTGCCCCTTACCCATTTAGCCCATCCCCCCTCCCACAACTCCTCCAGTAACCCTTAGTTTGTTCTCCATATTTAAGAGTCTCTTCTGTTTTGTCCCCCTCCCTGTTTATATATATATATATTTTAAATTTCAACTGTACCTCAATAAAATTGGGCAGAGAAAAAAAAAAGAAAGGAGCCTGAATGCCACAGAACTTTATGGTACAAAACTCATTTTCTTGTATCCAGACTTTCTCATGAGAGAGAAATAAATTATTTTTTATACTGCTGCCATTTTTTTGTCAAAGACACTTAATAGTTAATTCTAATATAGCTGTACAATAGGCCTATAGCTATTTCTATAGCAATTTGTAATTGGTAATAGGAATTCATCATTGAATGTAAAGACATTGCAAAAATACTGTTATATGTTTCTTAAATGTTACTTTTAATTTGTTTAAAATTTACACTATTTTTAAGTTGATAAATAATCTGAAAATTGTAATTTATTTGCTTTTTTCAAAAAAGCAAAGTTAGCTATGTAACAATTGTATCTTGCATCTTCAACATTCACAGTATAGACACTTATCCTAAGAAAGTCCACCATTTAACTAGAAACTGAATCAACATTATAGTATTCCTGTGATCTCAAGGATACTCTGGGGAGAGCTGAAGCAGATTCAATCATATGTATTAATACACACTCTATAGACCTTCTCATGGAACTCTGCAAACCTGATTTAGTGACTTTCTACCTATTCAGATAGAAAACTATTTAGAGTTTGTATTTTTATGGGGACCAATATCCAGTGTTAGAACAAATTTATTATAAAATATTAGAAATAATATTTTTTGATAAACATTCTATTGATATCTCCTATAGATATGAAATGTTTTATGTAAATGATGTAGCATAACCAATAGACCATGGCAAGCTTTCTTGCACTGTCCTTTAAATGAACTTTACATAAGCCCAAGGATATACCTCATGTGAAAAAAAAATTACATTTTATGGCTCAGACATGTTGAAGTAGATTCCAAGGCTCATTCTCTAGAAAATCACTAGGATGTCTCTTCAGGACCCATATTCGGCAAGTCACGTAATTATTTGCCGGTTAGGTTAAATATGAGTTAGCATGTTATAAATAAATTTAATTTTCTCATGAATTCCCTAAATATACTAAATTTCTTTCAAATTATTTTAGACTTGACTCTAATTTTATTTTTTTAATATGTATATAAACATAAAGGATTAGGTGTTATATAGCAAACCTAGGTAAACTTTTCCTTTAAAGATCGTTACTGAGCAATGGAATAGGGTTGCAGATCATACATACCTGGAGCAGATTTTTTTTTTAAGTAGTCTCTATGCCCAACGTGGGTCTCAAACTCATAACCCTAAGGTCAAGAGAAACATGCTCTACCAACTGAGCCAGCCAGGCATCCCAGAGGAGATATTTTTAAAACACACGACTGCCGAATCAATACCACAGAGTTGTCTCCTAATAAACTCCTTTTTTTCTCAAAGGAATGGAACCCTCAAATTTTAGCTGGTCACATGGCTCTCTGGAATGAAAACATTCTGCACCTTCCTTTGTAGCTAGCTTTGCCCATGTAATTTCACTGTGCAAGTGGACTCACCAAAATTTGGAATCAATCTTCATGGCTTCCCATTAGCCTGAATCTAGGTGCTGACCGAAATCCTCCTCTTTGGGGCACTGACAGGTCTTGGCACACCCTCAATTACTGCAAGCTATTAAAAAATAAAAATAGAATCACTCTTCAAAACAAGCTTATGTGGAACAAAACATCAAGCTGCCTTTCTCAGTAGAAGTTTTTAAAAGCATATTATGAAGTAGAACCACAAGTAGAAACCTCAAATAAAGACATATAAGGCTCGACTGGGTTTTTTATTTTATTTTTTTATGAAAAGGGAACCGGGAACAATGACAAAAATAAAATGCAATATTAGGAGTTCATTTGAAAGTTCAACTTACCCGTTTGCACTGATCTCTTTACAGATTCAGCCCTACTTGTCGTCTCTTATAACTATAGACTATAGGATGAGAACTAGTGTGCCTGCAGCCCAGTGATCCCTGGGAACTGCAGGGTCTTAAATCAGAGGAAATCAGAGATGTCCACTCTGTACAAATCACTGGTAAAAGAAAAAAGAATGAAAATATTCCTAAGGATTTCTCAACAGTGAAAACAAATGATTTTCTTTTCTTTTGGTTAACTACATATTTCAATTTACCAGAGTTAATTTTACTACCATTCTGCAACTGAAATATTTATACATTATACATTTGACCTGGTGCATATGTAAGGGTACTAATTTGACCTTGGAAATTATATATATATATATATATATATATATATATATATATATATATATATACACACACATACATACAAGGGGTGTTTCTCTTATTTAGCCTATACAATGATTTCAATTTATAGTAGACTGTAATGTATCATGCTGTATTACATACAATACCTCATTGTTTCTGTTTAAGTAAAACATAATATGGCATTGAAGCATCCAGATCTGTATTTTGACTAGCATAGTCAAAATAGAACGCTAAAGAATTAGAGAGTAATACCAGTGTAATTAATGACGGCTATGAATGTATGTATGCATATATTAATGAACTTATCTCTGGTCTTTCAAGTTATCAAGCTAATACTATAGCTAATTTATAATTCTCTCCTTGATTAAATTCCTGCTAAAATTTTATTCTGATGGCTTATTAATGGAGTATATAAAATGTATTAATAATGGTGCAACCTGTAGTTAGCAGAGAATAATCATTGCAATCTTTTTAAGAGAGGAAGTATTTGGAGAGGCAGACAGCTAAGTTTGCCTCAGTGATGTTCTTTGGTATTTTGAGTAACAAAGGGACACCGAGAATTTTCTACATAAGAATGATTTTTACTGATATACACATGTGTCACTGATCCCCTTCCAGCACTCTAAAGAAATTCTACCACTTCTTTGGCCTTATGTAAGGTGTTCAGGGAGAGGAGTTATTCTTTGTAGGTGAATTATAGTAGGATAATTGTGAAGCTTCCTTTGAACCATAAGAATATAAATACGAAATGTTTGGTTTTAGTGGCATAGGAGAATGCACTGATAATAAGTATTCTGTGATTATCTTGCAAGCTTCAGTCAAGCAGAGCATTTGTTCTGGCCTTACTTAAGTGAAACAATGGCTAGAGGAACCATCATCATATGGTCAGACAAGCAGAAGATACCTTGGGGTTTCTCGGCTTTGGTACTATTGACAATTTTGGCCATGTTTTTCTTTGTTGCAGGCATTGTCCTGTGCATTATAAGACATTTGATAGCACCACTGGTCTCTAGCCACTATATATAGTAGTAGCATCCACCCCCCCCCCAACTATGGCAACCAAAGAGTATCTCAGAACATTGCCAAATATCCCCTAAGGAAAGGGTATAATTGCCCCTGATTAAGAACCACCTAATTACCAAATGACTAAAGTCACAGAATTTTCAGGAAAGAGGATTGACTCAGTCTTCAACCACATGTGATGAAGTGACTATAATTTATGAAATTAAAACTATATAGATATAGATATAGATATAGATATAGATATAGATATAGATATAAGAAGAAACTATTTTTTTCAAATGCTTGGTAACATATTTTGGCTGTACACTCACTAGGAGATGTTTTATCTTGTGTATTTTCAATTATTAAAAGCATAGCAGAATAGCTTACATTGTACCATTGTTACCTAGTATCAGAGATTAGTGAGATTTTTTGTTGAGGAAGTAAAAGATTGTTTTTATTTCACATAAATAGTAAGATGTTAGGGAGTGTCATTAGGATAGAATAAATAGTGGCATTAGAATAAAAATGAATATAATTGCTAAGGTATCCAAATCTTGCTTAATGGTGTTGAAAACATATATTAACAGGTCAGACAAAATCTAATTTATAAAAAAAAAATATTTAAAGAAGAGAGCTGAAGCACTAGGGCAATGTTCATTCCTTCCTGTATATATTTTGTCAAAAAATTCTTAAAGATAAATATCTTGATGATACGTTCTTATTAAGCTTTGTCTTAATTAATCTTAAAATACCTAGAGTTTTGTGTGGCTCAAAATATGTAGTTATTAAATATTTGTTGAATTAATGAATTTTGATACTTAAAATTATCTCCTATTTATTTATACTGTTTTAGTTCAGTTTGCAAATACATCTTGCTTGGAATATTGCTATCTTTCTAAATAATGTTGGTTTTTTTGTTTTTTTTTTTTTTGCTTCTAATTTTATTCTCCACCATACTGCAGCCAAATATTTTTTAAAACTCATTTTAGAACATGATTTAAAGTCATAATTGACTCCCTATCACTAAGGAAAAGCCTAAGACCTTTGGCAGTACGCATATTTAAAATTTTAATCTAGCCCCGGCCTACCATTGCTACCTCATCTCCCACTACTCACCCGTGTGCTCAGATACCTCAGTCATGCTATATTCCTTGTAGTTCTTGGAAGGAGTCAGGCTTTCTTGCATCCCTGTGACTATGTTCATGCAATTCTCTCAGCCTGGATTCTTCTTTGCCTCTTGCTGATTTGCCCTAGTCTTAAAATATATATTCATGACTTGATTCTTAGTCAAAAGGTCATCTTCTCTGCCTGGAGTGTCCTAGCTGAACCAAGTCTTTTACTGCACTTCGTTTTAATATATACTACCTTTTAGTACTTCCTTTCTCAGTCTTCCTAACAATTTTTTATGACCTATACTAAAGCATTATTATGTTGTATTATAACTGCCCATAAGTCAGGTCTGGCTGAGGTTTAATCTTTCCTTGTGTTTTACTTTGAGAACATACAGGTGGTGAAAAAGTCTATTCTGATTGCCTCTCAGGGGGCCTTCTCGGGTAACATCACAACTTAGACCTCTCTGCAGCTGCCAACAGCCTATAGAAGATTCCATGTTACAGATACCATTAGAACTCCCCTCCCCCTCCCCACCATTTACTTAGTTTTCCAGCCCCTTTGTAGTCCTATATGGTTATCTCAGACCCATGCACCAGACTCTGGAAAACAGAGGTAGAATGACAAACTCTAAGTCCATACAGGGTTCAAATCCTGGCTCTGTCATTTACTCACCATGTGATATTGAACAAGTAATCATCTATAAAGTATGAATAGTAATGGATTCATCTCACAAAGTTGTTGTGGAAATGATATAACTAAAATATGTAAAACTCTTGATAAGAACTAGTCACATACTCAGTGTGCCTTTGTTATTTGCTATTCTTTTATATACAGATGTTAACTTACGAGCAAGCTAGCTCATAAAGGTTAAAAGAACAGTTTGGTAGAGGGCTTGGTACAGTGATTTGCAAAGGCTCAGAGCTGAGCTATTTAGGTTCAAAAAAGCTCTATGGACTTGAATAAGTGACTTAAACTCTATGTGCCTCAGTTTTGTAATGTACTAAATGGAGACCATTATGTATGATCATTGGGTTTTTATAAGGATTAAATGAATAATTACATATAAAGAACTTAGAATTTGTAATAAGTTAGCAAATGTATTATTAATATTCATAACTTAGGTGAGAAAGCATTCCTACACATATGTATTCAAAATTCGTCTCATGTAGACTGTCCCCCCACTCAATATTTCCATTGTTTCAAATTCCACCTTTATTCATTCTCTATGGTACTGCCACCCATTTGAGGTTTCTCCTTATCTTTCTAGTAGCTAGAAAACTTAAATAGTACTTTACACTTCAGCCAGATGAGTTCTAAGGGAGAATGGCCTTCCCTCCATGAGCAAAGGTGATTTGATTCCTCTGGTTTCAGTTCAGTTTCCCCACTACAGCAAGTTGAGGGCTGGTGTTTACCAGGGCTCACCAACAAGGAAGCAAATCTTGAAAATCTAAAGTTGAAATTTCCTTACAGTCAACCTGGCCAACTGTATCACCTGTTGAGGAAAGAGTATTTTTCCTGTTAACTTCATTCAGGTCAGGTCCTTGGAAATGTTTGGCATTTCTACCAATATCCTTTCACCATGTTTAAACCCACTTCACGTTCTCTTGTTCCACCCAAAGCCCAGGTAATTAAAAAAAACAACAACAACAAAAAAAACATAACTCACTAATTATGAAAAGTTGTGTTCTTTTTTTTGAGATGAATTGAGCCAATAGATAGTAAAAAAGTTTGAATCTAGAATCTTCTTGAGAAGGTGATGTTGAGGGAGGCCAATTCATTTTACCAACTTCTGTTTACATGCATCTGAAGAGAGAGGAAAGGTTGAGGTAAACAAGATGAAAAATAATAGGTACAGAGAAAATAGAATACTGAGTTAAATTTTAACTTACCCTTAAAAAGTATATAGAGACATAGAATTTTAAATTTCCTATTTATAAAATAAGAACGATATGAACTTTTCTAATATCCCTCAGAAGTTTTTCAATGAGAAGTGCCTGGGTCACTCAGTTAGTTGAGAATCCAACTCTTGATTTCATGACCTCATGGTTTAGGAGATCAAGCCCCACATTGGGCTCTGTGCTGACAGTGTGGAGACTGCTTCGGATTCTGTCTCCCTCGCTCTGTCACTCCCCCACTTGCTCCGTACCTCAATCTCAAAATAAATAGAAAATAAACTTTAAAAAAACTATTTAAAAAAGTTGAATACAAATTGATTATTGTTTCTAAACTAAAGGATAACCTGAGAATTTGTTTTGTGTATCTCATAATATCTTTGACAAACATTGCTTCATTTTAAAGCCAATTTGAATAATTGTATTTTTAAATTTAGTGTACTTTATCTTAAAAATATTATTCTTTTAAGAGTACCTCTCCCACTAACATGATTTGAAAAGGGCAATTTATCCCATGTTGAAAGAGGTAACATCATAAATTGGCGGTTATCATCATATAGCAATTGATTACTTTAAAGTACATAAATGCATAATGCATGCATTGCGGTTCACTGATTAAAGGAATAAGTGACCATATAGATAATACTAAGATGTAGACAGTTTTCAAATATTGGCCAGAATATTTCGATCATGCTAATTCACTTCAGGCAGTAGAGACTAAATTACTTTTATTTCATTTGCCTTCTCCCACCTCTTCTTCTTCTGGGAGCATAGTCATGTGCCCGGATGGTAATTATAACCACACCTTGTGATCAGTAATATTTTCATAAATATAATTTTTTTTTTAATTTTTTTTCAACGTTTTTTATTTATTTTTGGGACAGAGAGAGACAGAGCATGAACGGGGGAGGGTCAGAGAGAGAGGGAGACACAGAATCGGAAACAGGCTCCAGGCTCCGAGCCATCAGCCCAGAGCCCGACGCGGGGCTCGAACTCACGGACCGCGAGATCGTGACCTGGCTGAAGCCGGACGCTTAACCGACTGCGCCACCCAGGCGCCCCTCATAAATATAATTTAAAAAGCCTGAGAGACTTAGAGAGATTTTTGTATTTCCATGGTAATGTACACAAACAAGGAAAAAATGTGCTTGCCTGAATGTATGATTAGCACAGCCCTGGTAGTCTGTGTTGATATTTCCAAAAGTTTGCTCACAGTATTCCCAGTTGGTTCATTCAGGTGACACAGAAATGCCCAAAGAGACTGACTTTAATACAGAAGAGCACTGAGACTATGAGAACTTGCCCTGCCTGTTTTATTGTTGGAGATAAAAATCATACACTTATTGTTGTTCTTCAAATAAATATTTCAGACCCTTTTATGAATAATTAGTGCACATGCAATCTCCTTTGAATGGCACAAGGTGAAGTAAAGGAAGAATAAAATACATCTTAAGTTCTGCGTCTTTCCCTACTATACTACTGGAATCCTCGTGTATCCACACAATAGATTAACTACCCTCTGTGCATACTATATTTTGCTCAGCCCTTAATATTCTGAGGCGGAACTGAAACAGTCGTTATCTGTGGCCGTTCCTGGGTGATTTTCAAGCCCAGCACTACCCACCCAAGTGGCAGTGACACCGGCTTTCACTGAAGCCTTATTACTCTTAAAAGAGCAATTTGGTTGGTTGCACGGCTATTAGGATCACACAGCAGCCTGAAAGCTGTCAGTACAACTGCTTCTCATCTTTTTCACACAATCCTGACATCTTTTCTTTTTGCTGCTGGACACAGACATTACTGTTTTTATCATTTTCAATCAAGCTCACCCAGAACACTGAGGAATACATTCCCACTGAAAGCAAAGTGAAGATCAGAAATTATTTTATAGCTCCTGGAGCAGGAGCAGAGAGCTGCGTGCTGAGAGGAGCCGGATCCGTGAGAAATGTAGCTTGGCTCAGGGCTACATCAGGGAGCTGCTACTTCAGCTGTTAAAGATGGCAAAACAACACCTACCTCAGGGTTTTCAATGATTAATGCTATTTTAATAACCGGGAGGGAAGAGGATGTGAGAAATTTTGTGAAATTAACTTGTGGAAATGTTATCATTAGAGAAAGTGGGGAAAATTACTAGACTTGAACTTTTCTTCGTTTTGATGCTCTTTTTCTCTGGACCAACTCTGAGCAAGCTGACTCGGACCCCCTGGAAAGGAAAACCTTGGAAAGGGGGTAAGTGATGAAAGTTGTGTGTTAAACATCTAAATGGAGTTAGCAAGGCTGATCAATGGCAACTTGAGGACAGCTAAAGGTAGAGGAACTGCGTCTGCTTGAAATCAGATTTTTATTTCAGGCAAGAGGGTCTGTGTTGTAGGTGGCTGGGAAGAAGAGCTTTTCTCTGTTGTTGATAGGAATGTATTTTTGCAATTTTGGGTTTTGGGGCTATCAAAGCATTACAAGGATTGTTTCCAGCAGGAAGGATGTAGAGCCAGATGCATACTGCTCTACCGCAAGGATATGTGTGGTATCCTTAGGAAGCTGCATTATTTTTAAAAAAGAAATGGGTCCTGAATATGTTAGATCCCTGAATTGTTTGGCAGATTTTGTGAAACGGTCAGAGGGATGCCTTAGGAGGGGCACGTTATGAAATGCAGTGCTACCAACACTAATTTTCTGGCTGACTCTATCAGTGTTGATGTGTTAATAAAGATAAATTGCATTAACTTTATTGAGGAAAAAAAATCTGCTGAACAAGAGCAAGCCTTTCAGTACTTTGGAGTGTGGAAATCCATTTTCTCCTGCTGTCGAGAAATTATGATGAGATGAGAGAGAATTGATGATACTTTGACCCTGCCTTTTTGTAAAGTTCAGTGGATTCTGTTTTTCCTGAATGCCATTTGTTTATACTAAACACAAGTTATCAGGGTATCTGTTCTGTGAATGCTATAAGCCAAAATGATGCTGCAGAAATATCCCATAAAAGACTTTGTGAACTGTGTTTGCATGTTTGGGGGAGAAATCTTGATGGAAGATAGCTGAGGATTTTGCTTTGCAGGAGAATTCTTTTCACCTAATATTTTGTCTCAGCTCTGGAAATGTTTTCTGGGTTTCCCCACCTTTGCTTTACTGTTAACGGTATGATGTGAGGTTAAAAAGAAGCATGAACATTAACAAGAAGTTTTAATAATTTATCACGACATCTCAGCAGGATTTTCTAAATACATGAGCCTTCTCAGTTTGATCTTTCTGTGTCTCCTTTGGTTGCATTAAAGATATTACAAATCTTCCGTCTACAGTACCTTGGAGGGAAAAGTTCCAACAGGCACTTAGCTTAGATGGTTGGTGCAGATGTACTCTTGAGGAGTTGAACTGCAAATGATCTTTGGGCATTGTAAATTATATCACCGCATTACTGTATTTCCTAGTGGTATCACTGTGTGTGTGTGTGTTGGGGGGTATCTTGAAAACTGCAAGCTGTTATTTATGTTAGCCAGCATGGCAGCTTTTTTGTGGCTTGGGATCTAGAGATGTATGGTGTTATCAACTCTAGGGGATGTCAGAAGTGTTAACTCTACTTCCTATATAATTTTTTCAAAGACAGTCTGCACCTCTAGCATGTAAAAGCACCATTTCCTGTGATAAACTTTGGCAGTAGACTTTGGAGTTCTAGCTACCCGGTGAGAAAGTTAGATTGCTACAAGGTTTAGGAAGAACTGTTAACCTAGTCAGAAAGGTTCATTTCAAAGTGTTTGCATGTGTTCCTAGGCATTCATTCATTCCACACAGCTTTAAATACAGATGCATTGGGTTTCATTTGTAAATTAGGTCTGAAATGTTTCGTCTTTGAACATATGACTACTTTTTCCAATGTGCTCTAACTAGCTCAGCTAGAAATTTGCTAGCTCTGCTGTATGATGATGATATGAGTCAGTCAGGTTCAGGAATAGGCAATCATAGCAACATATTTCATTTATTGTTAAAAGAGTTTTGTGTATTTTAGAAAGGTCAAGCCAGTTGCTGGAAAACTTTAAACATGTTGACCTTTTTTTAATTATTTTCTTTTTAGTGCCTCTTTTTGTCACTGAATATGTATTGCATAAATATTTTCCACAGATTCTGTGTTCCTGTACAGTAGCTTTACCTTGATATGCATATGTACTGTTGTAAACATTTATTTATTCATGAGCTTGGCTATTGATGGCTGTGTGTTATCTTTTGATGGGTTATAAAATTCTGTTACTTGTCCCTTGCATATTATGCAGTCTTTTAAAACATATTTTTACAATTTTTCAACATTATTTTCTTTTTCGGGAGGAAGCAGGCTTTATTATTTTGTAGGATACCTACCAGAAGTATAGGTATTTATGGGGTAGGTTGAAGGGAGAGAAGGAGGGCTCTTAAACACTGTGGCCAGAGGCAAAAGGAATCAAGGTTCAAAATACAAAATAAATTTAAAAGGTCATTTTAACTACTTAAAGAAAAAATTGCTTCATATCAATACTGATTCAAGCTTATCTGCTTTACAGAAAGATCTTCAAAACAGATGCTTTTTTTTTTTTTGTCAAAAATCCTGGAAAAAGTAACAACAACAAAACAGCAGAGTTTTCTTCTGAAAAAAAAAAATCGAACTCACATTGGTTCTGTGCATTCGTCTTAATCTGATTGAGCAGCTGTCAACCTCCATATGGCAACCTGCCCACACTGACAATTTCCATTTTTGTTGTATTAGCAGGAACCACCATTCTGAGAGAGGGGGTTACTGGGGCAGAGCCAGGGAGTGGTGGCTTCACAGATCGGTGAACAGCTATGGCCTGTGAGGGGTAGTACAAACAGCACGTGGCCAGGCAGCTCAAAACAGGTATCTATAAACTGACTTGTTAGAACATTTGGAAAAAATGTGGATTATTGTTGGCTACCAAGGGATTTTTAAGCTCATCAATGAACATGAATCTCAAATATAGGTTAATAGGCCAGCAACTTTTCCCTCAGGCACATGCTTTTCTATTTAATCACAATATATGGAACTCCTTAAGGGAAAGCAGGTGTCTCATCTGATTAGTTCAGAGCATAGCATAAGTGATCATAAGTTTGCATTCATGATAAACTAACCAGAAATCCTAACTACAGTGCTGACATCATCTCATTAGTATTAAAGGACCTAATTATTTTGCATTCAATTACTTTCACTGGAAAGACAGTTTCAAAGATGTAAAGAGCTCCATTCCAATGAGCAGACTTCACAGAGAAGTTTACATTGTAGATGGTCAATATGTGTAACAAAAAGGGAATTTAAAAACTGCGTGTGTTTTTTTTTAATTTTTAATGTTTATTTATTTTTGAGAGAGAGAAGCGAGAAAAGAGGAGGGGCAGAGAGAGAGGGAGACACAGAATCAGAAGTAGGATCCGGGCTCCGAGCTGTCAACACAGAGCCCCATGAGGGCTTGAACTCACAAGCTGTGAGATCATGACCTGAGCTGAAGTCTGACACTTAACCAACTTGAGCCACCCAGGCGCCCCAAAACTGCATGGTTTTTAACAAAAAAATCTGCTATTGGAATTTAGAATTTAAGCCATTTTAATATTTATAGTTACTTTGCAAGGTGAAAATCGGAGGTAAATAAGAATAGTAGGGATATAAATAGGTAAAGCTAGACCAATGTGATAGTTACATTAAACACCCGGTGCAACACAAACATTGACCAATCAGAACAATCCTTGATCCAACAAAGGGGAGGGTCCAATCCTGACCTCAATTTTGCCCCACCCACTCTTCCACTTGACCTGAACTCCATTTGAATCTCCTACAAGACTCTGTTAAGTTCATTCAAGCTTCTCAGTTATGACATAGGAGTTAAACTCTGACAACAGAGCATAAAGTTATCAAAACTTTTGGTGATTCAAAAGATTCTTTCACAAAACACTCATACTTGTTTCCTTTTACAAATTATGGCAGTCAGTTGCCCATGTTTGTCTTCACCAAACAAAGAAAACCTCTCTGGCAGTTATCACCCCTCTCTCTGTGAAGGGTTAGAATGGATAATAAGCACATATTATGCCATTATATCAATTCATGGTATATTGAAGCACTGATGGGATATTCTGAGTGTCCTTTTAGATTTTATAAAGTTATTTACATGGTCCTGTATAATATATTGATGGTTATTTAGGGATTTGGGGGAATGTACTGAAGTTCTTTTGACCTTAAAAGGGTTTTTTTGTTCTTGTTGTTTGTTTTGGGGGTTTTTGTTCTGTTTTGTTTGTTTGTTTGTTTTTAAATCTTGACTATGTGCTGCTGTCTACTATGGACAAGATCATTTTTATGATTCTGCCTGATATCTTTTCCAGTTATATGAGCTGATAAAAAAATCTACTTTGTTTGAGCAAGTACCTCACACAATCCAGTGGTCTAATGTTTCTTGTTGTAATGTAAGAAATAAAGGTTTTCATTTCTAAAATTTTCATACTGATGGTTTGCTCTTTCATAAACACCAAAATAATTTAAGTTTTCCTGATTTGAAGAAACAGAAACAGATCACTTTATCTTTGAAGTTTTTCCTGGAATGTCCTTTTACTACTACAGTAGCCCTGACTGCCAGATCAAAGGCCCCTCAACCACATACTGAAAGTAATATTCCATCTTTTAAATGACTAGGGTATTTTATTTAGGTCAGAGGACATTTGTCAGTTTTTACAATACTTTATTGTTACATGTCTCTGTGTTTTGTTTACCATTTGTAAGTTATCTGAAGAGAAATTTTGTCTTTGACTCATATTAGCAGGCAGTCGTATGTACTAGATGCCCAAAAATTTGATGAGTGAGCAAAGTATATGAGATATTAGACTGGTAATAAAATAAACTATGGCTTTAGTGTTAATTATACATTTCTTTTAACTATGTGCTATATCTTACCTTTCTAATGTTGGGAAATCATTTTTATCACTATCCTTTTACTACATCATTTAAATTTCAGTTTTAATTATAGAAAAATATGAATATATTTATAGTATTATAAAACTTAGATAATTCTGGAAGACTCATGTAGAAAGTAGTGCAGTAAGGAAAAAAGAAAGCAACGTTGTTGTTCAAAAGTAATTTATAATGTGAGACTGAATCGGGAAACCGAACTGTATGAATATTCATGGAAAATGTAGAGTGTTTTTTGCACTGTGTATAATCACCACTTCTGTTTTCCATTTGTTTAAATTATTTAATCTCCATCTGTATGCAATAAATAGATTTAATACCTTATCTTTCCCACAACTGAAGAGTAAATTCCAAAGCCAACTCTGAAATGATTATTTTTTCTTCTATATGTTCAAAAGATTATCAGAATATTTTTTAGATATAGAAATTAAAGAGTATGCTTGACAACTTGATGAAGATCTGTTGTAAAATTTGTTTATGTTTTCTGATATTATTTGAAAAATAGCATTTGATAATTCAGCAAAATGCATGTGAGAGTTTGGTAAGAAAAAATTGTTCTTGACAATAATTGACTTTTCTTTGTCTTACAAATTATGACTTGAATATATTGTACCTACAACCATTTTTGTTTAACTTCTATTCAAATTTACTATTTCACTTTTAACCTCAAAATTTTGTTTTAGTTATCTATTTATTATTAATGTAATGTGTTTTTTTTTGCCATGTGATTAAAACGCCCCAAGAGTTCAAGTGATATTTACCTAAAATACATTTTTCATTGGATGACAGAGGAAAAATTGGAAAGAGTTTTGAAATATTTCTTTATGTTATAAAATAGGTGCTGAAAGCAATATTTGACTGTATGCTAAAGTTTAAATTAAAAAATACATGAAAAGAAGTTCTCAGAACTTAACCTACAAATAGAATACAGACTTTTATCAAAAGGAGGGAAAACCTGCCCAGGAAGCAGAGTGCTGATTATTTTGAAATATATAGTTTTGGGATCTGTGCATCCTTTATAAAGTCAGATTATGTCTGTGAAAGAATATGATCTGAGGGGCGCCTGGGTGGCTCAGTCAGTTAAGCGGCTGACTTCGGCTCAGGTCATGATCTCGCAGTCCATGAGTTCGAGCCCCGCGTCGGGCTCTGTGCTGACAGCTCAGAGCCTGGAGCCTGTTTCGAATTCTGTGTCTCCCTCTCTCTGACCCTCCCCCATTCATGCTCTGTCTCTCTCTGTCTCAAAAATAAATAAACGTTAAAAAAAAAAAAAAAAAGAATATGATCTGAAAATAAATGAATGCATACCACCCTTATTAGGTATGTGTGCAAGTTCCTAAATGTGTGTTACCATCAGTCCCCAGCCTGCTCTACTCCAGATAGGGGGCTCATCATCGAAATTCTAGAAAGGAAACTTTGTTCAAGAAATAAAAGGCAGATAAAGATTTTTAAAGAGGTTATTTAATTCACAAGTAAGACAAACTGACAGTAATGAAATGCCTTGGATATATTAGTGTTGGGGTTCATGAATCCATAGTTAAGATTGTGTCAGCACTTACATTATAAGCTACATTTTCCAAGGGTTTACAACTAGGCCATAAAATTTTTGCTCCAGGATGAATCATGGCTACATTAGGCCTTGGTCAGAGAGCAATTTCATTTTCTCAGTTTCCAAAAGCAAACCTTCAACCTTCAAAGTTATTTGAATGTAAAAATTTTAAAAGGAAAGAAAAAAGAAAGTAAAATAAAGCTATGCTTATAGGCTTTATTACTTGAAAAATAATTAAAAGTTCAAAATAGAAATTCCAAAAGTGGTGAGAGTTTATAATAGCCAATTAAATATTGTGTCTATCAAATAGTGATCTTGATCAGTCATGGCTGGGGATCTTCGTTAGAGACTTTTGTTTGATTAAGAAAGCAAGATCATCCAAACAACAGATCATTCCTCTGAAAAGAAAAGAAAATAAGCACATTATATCTAAAAGCCATTGCATTTTCAGAGGACAGAGCGTCCATCAGAGCTCATGGCCTCATCCAAAGTTGCCTTTCAGTCACTTAGCCACACTAGTCCATAGGATTACTTTTATCCAAGAGTAGAATTTAAGAAAAATAACTGAAGGATCACAGTTCCAGAGTTACAATGTGAAAATCAAATCAAAGTTTCAAAATCCTTAACTGGTACCTAAAAATGATATACAACTTCATAAAAGAAAGGAATTTCTTTACTGATTCCACATAGGGTTTTTAAAGCCATTTATTTAGTATGTATTCCAAGCTTTATCTACCCTCTTGGAACCTGTAATTTATAATTCTTAGGACTTTTTGTGGGGGGAGGGTTGGGGGGATGGAGAAGAAAGAGGATTTATCCCCCCCCCCCTTTACTTAGCATGTCTCCAACTAAGTTAAGTGACTGCAATGTTAAAAACAAAACTAAAGTGGGCTTGGTACTATTTCAGGAGGGGGGGGGTGCGTAAAATACCCAAATTATATTCTGAAGTCATCTTTTCTTTATATCATACCAAAACCTTGATGCAGGGTGAAATTGGGTAAGCTCTAGCATTCAATCTGTTCTACAAATGGCTTACTAATTTCTAGATGATTTATACTTGTGTGTGTGTGTGTGTGTGTGTGTGTGTGTGTGTGTGTGTGTTTTGGCTTTTCTGTTTGTGCTTTTTTTTTTAATGAGAAAACAAATGGCTTTCAAATACAAAAATCATTCCTATTCCTGTTTTTGTGATATCTCAAAGTGTCTTTAGCTACTAAGTAACTGTGACATTTCAATTTAAAATATAAATTTTGAATAATCTATTGGGGAACTTTGGTTGTGGAGAGGCATGGTGAGTGACAAAGTCTAGGAAAATATCTATATTCCAGGATAAGAGAGAAGCAGCTGTACTTGATAACAGGGAGAAAGTAGATGTGAACCCATTAGTTTTCAAGCTGGTTTTTGTGGTTTATACTTACCTGATTCAGCCTGAAATCCAGTACAATTTACTGCTAAAAAAATCTATACCTATAATTAAGCCTACAATGTATGCTTTATATTCCAGTTTGTAACAGAGTTTTTTAGTAGAAATAAGTGAGATATTATCCAATTAGTAGTATGCAGACACAACCATAAATATTATGTATACATTCACCATAATAGTTACTGGAATGGTTACATTTCAGATTATGCCTCTGTACAAAATGCTAAATTCGTAAGTCTGTATTCTCACACAGAGAAAATATTTGCCTATTATTATTTGGGAAAATATAAAGGTTTAATAGGTAAATTCAGTACTGACAATTTATAGCTCTTGATATGTTGCCAGAATAAGTATAGAAATGCATTTCTTCTGTCAACTTATGAAGAGTTCACCACATAGACTATTAGGATAGACCCTACATATGCTTAGTAGAATCCCTTTCATATCAATGTCAAAAGCTCTGTCATCAGAGAAGTAGTTATCTAGCTGGGCTAAGTCCAAGATTATGTTCTGGAGACAGGGGCACATCATGAAATCTCTAATGTAATAGTTGGCAGCTAATAAAGAATTTATTTTAGGGCAATTTGGAATGTAACTGAAGTGTCTTCCAGAATCCATAGGGGTCTGAGAATTGCTTCTGGCTAACTAATATGGATTTTCATTTATCTAACAGAATGCCCCATTCCTGTTTAGGGACTGTGTGGATCAGTGCAGAGATACATGCAGGGATTTGGGGCTGAGGTTGTTGATTGCCAAGCATGATGAATTAAACTTGATGCACTGTTAGAGAACTTTGACGATCATCCATTTCCATTTGAGGCCCCCCAAAATGTTAAGACACTAATGTAATTTGTACATTCAAAGTGGAAAAAAAATATGTATTATACTTTTAGCAAAATCTATGTATATCTCCTATATCCTCATACTGTGCTTACACTTATGTAGAACACCTAAAATATACATTCATTCAAATATTTATTGAATGCCCCCAAGTGAAACTTATAATTTAAATAAGCAGAAAAGATAAACATAAAGATACATTTGGAAAAATAACTAATATAATACATGAACTATATGTCTCTTTTTTAAGGCTTTGAATAGGTAAATATAAAAGGGAAGATATTTTAAATGATAATTATAATAAGGAAGACAAGGAGGTAGAGAGCTATATGCTGTGTATAGCTAAGTAGGTTTCTTTTCTTTTCTTTTCTTTTTTCTTAAGCACATACTATGTGCTAGGCTCTGTGTTTTATAATTTCTTTGAATTCTGTAACTTAATGCCTAAATCTACTCTATCCAAAAGGTACCATTATTTTTATCATCTGCATTTGTTATACGAGAGTAACAACGTGTCTAAAGTTACCGAGTAATATATTTTTAAGCCAGTTACTTAACCCAGGCAAACAGTACGTGAATTTAGAGGACAATTAAGTAACCAATCTGTGATGGTCAGCGTGTTGAGAATTAGTGGGAAGTAACAGCGAAATCAGTTAAATATAGCTTTAAGGGTCAAGCAGAATAAATAAAATTTATAGAATTGGAGACAAGGGTACTTCGTAGGATATGTTAAGACATATAGCATGATAACTACAGTATCTAGGGAACATTATCTGATACCGATTACCTGAGTGATTTTGCAGATACCTGTCACTGTAGAACTCCTGCTTCATTATATTTGCAAGATTCACGTTCTGATATCTTAAAGACAAAAGGAGTGACACAGAATCATGCACTAGAATAAAAAGTTCAAGATGTGATGTTGGTCTTCTCTCATTGTGAAGAGTTTAATGTATAATGACACCATCAGTGAAAACTTTTCACTAAAAACTATATTTTTTATGTGCAGAGTATGTTCTGAAGTGGTTGATACTTCAAAATACTTTGTATCAAAATTATTAACTGATTTTGCATTACCACTATAATAAATTAGTTTGTGTGCATATGTGTGCGTGTGTGCATGTGTATGTATGTATATATATATATATATATATATAAATTAGTATGTAAATATATATGAATATGCCATATATAAATAAATATAAATCTTTCATAATTGCTGCATTTAAATATGTGAGTATAAACTATGTGGTTATGTCACTAATCAGTTATAAGTTGTACATTCTTTATACAAGTTTCATAGAGGTACAAACAGGTAGCAGGAAGCCTCAATATACATATTCTAAAAAAAAAAGTTCTTCATATCACAATTAAACTGTTGGATGACCATTAAGATTTATTGTTATAATGTTAAGTGTCTTAGGTATATATGAAAGCATTCTTTTATTCATGGATGGCTATATTAGTCAAATAATTCGAGAGTGGCAGCATATTTTTCCAAAGCAAAAATTTTAACTTACAATAAGTAATTTTAAAAATATGGGATGAAGCTCCAGGAAGTCAGTCTGACTTATAACTGTCATTTCCTTTCAAGTAGATCAAACTGAATTATTAAGAACTAAATGATCGATAGATGTATCGAGAAGATGCAGCTTATTACATTAGCTCACATTTGCTAAACTTATTTGAGATTGTCATCAAAAACACAGACCTCAAATATCTACTCACATCTCTGCCATTTATTAACTGTGTACTTTGTGGGGGTGGGGGTGGCATTGACTTGTGAAATTCTCAACATTCTGACAGCATTATTTTGTGTGGAACAAATAAGATAGCATATGTAAAGTAACTAGTTTTTCAACAAATATTTGCTTCAGGAAAAATAAATATAAATCTCGAATCTTCTATTTATTACTATTAGCACACACACAAAACAACAAAGGCTAATTGCTAACATTTACTGAGCATTTCTTGTGTGCCAGCGTGTGTAAATGCTTTCCATGCATAATCTTTTCTAATCCTATGTCTATATATTAGGCCCTACTTTTTCTCTTACTTTACGACTCAAATAGCCAAATCTGTTTTCCCCTCCTGATTTGAATTCATCAATCTGTATTTTAGGCTCATTAAAGATGTAAAAATGTTTGGCATATATATATATATATATATATATATATATATATATATAT